>NC_092872.1:648336996-648936996 GCF_028372415.1 Notamacropus eugenii
AGTGACTCTGTTGGAAAGATCCTGATTGGACCCAGTCCTTGGTAATGTTGAGTTCAATTCTGGGCTTTATGGTTGTTCTAATATTCCCAAGCAGTTTGCTTCAGTCAGCATATCAAAGAAAAGTCCAGTGAGAAATATGTGGCATGATTCATCACCAAGGGTGAAGGTCAGCCAGAACCAGCTGAATGGTCAAAAAAAGTGGAATAATATTTTTGATTCTGCCAATAAGATATTTAGCAAATTTGCTACTAGCCCTGATGGAAAGAAGTTGCCTAGAACTTTCTTTCAAAGTAGGAAGAGAAGCCCCAGAGAACTTATGTGACTTAATCAAAGAATATCAAATCAGGTGGTTATCATAGGACTTAGTTTACTTATAGAAAGAAGGGATCTCAGTGTCATAACTTTGGAGCTGGGAAGGTCTTTAAAGGTCATTTAGTTTAAACTTTATATTTACAGATGAGAATGCTGAGGCTAAGAGAGATAAACATCTGGCCCAAGGCTGCAATGGTTTTCTAGCTTCAAATCTAAAGGTCAGAAACATGGATCTATTGTGGGCAGGTCAGAGTAAGGTGAAATGAGTGTACAGAGGTCTTGGATAACCAAGGAACAATATGGAAGGGGAGAGAATAAGACAAAAGTAATGTTGATTAAAAATGATAATTCACAGTTTTATTTAGGGCCATATTTATGTGATGAGGTGATAAGTATCTATGTATGGCATGGAACAAATGTGTACCCCCCAAATCAGGAGAAGATAGCTTAATTGTTTTCTATATGGTATTCTGTGTCATTTGGGAAAATTTTTCTTCAAGGGATAAGCTGAATTCTAAGTTGATACAGTAGAAATTTGTGACAATGAAGGACAATAGCCATAGGCATGTGGAATCAATTGAGTAAGTTTTATGCAAAACTATAACTAGAGTAAGATGACTAGCTGACTTTGCTCTTAGGGTACTAATTTTTTTTATAGTTCTAATATTACGTGGCATCCTTTCTACAAAAGAGAAACAACTGAACTAGTAAGCAAGAATAATTAGATAGGTGAGCGCCTTCATGACTTGACTTACTTACTTTTCCCTACACTTGCCCTCCCTTACCTTAGCAAATGCCTCATAGCCTCATGACATATTGGATTCCCTGTCTATGAGGGCTATCCTTTCTACTTCAAGTTTTTCTTTTGTTACTTTTACGGGCTTGTTTTGTGCTGATTGCCCAGGATGCAAAGATTACTTGTTTTATCTCAAATATTTAGTAGTCTCTCCTGAAGTAAAGCAATTAGATGGTAATAGGGCATGTCAGATAAAGTTATGGTAGGTATTTAGGAAAGTTAATATCTCTATACTAGGGGAGAGAAACAGTCAGAGAGAGAGAGAGATGGATCCTATTGGTGGCCTGATAAAAGCCATGGACCCCCTTCTCATGATAATACTTTTAAATAATTGAAATAAAATGCATATGATTACAAAAGAAATCAGTTGTATGGGAGATCCATGGCCAAGAAGAATTTAGAAATATAAAAGACATAATGCTGAATCCATGATCTAGTTACATTGCACTGTGAAAGGGACAGGTAATAATTTATAACCAAGAATTCCTTGAGAAACAAATTATTCTAATTCAAGCAAATTGTTCTAGTTCAATCATTCTTATTCAAGTTCAAGTATTAGTGAGATCCCAGGTAAGACAGAGTAAAATTTTATAAGGGCAGAAATAACACTGTATTTTTCTAAGAAAGCATTTTCTGTTTTTGTCGTTGTTATATTTTTCATTTTCCTTGGTATATGAAGCACACAGTGAAGGGAATGGGGGGAGGAAGACATCAACAGAATTTGTCAGTGTTAATGTAGGTTGAAATCAGCATTGGTATTATGTAAAACAAAACTTGGCTTTCCTTTGAAAAGCCAGGTACAGTTCTCAAGTTAACATGATTATAGGCTATAATTTCAAAAAAAAAAAAAAAAAAGGAAGGAAAGAGAGGAAACCTGAAAGGTTGAAGAAGTGCAGCAGGAGGCAGCCAGAGTGATTGAATCAGAACTTGACTGTTGTGACAAAACATTAGTCAAACAGCTGAAAAAAAGGACAAATCTTACTGAATTTCAGAGAATGATAAGGAAAAAGAATAGTGTGCTGTCAAAAAGCTGGCAGTGAAATAAAAACAATTCTCTCCAAAAATAAAAGATGAACGAACAAATGGATTTCAAATTTTAATCTAGAAAATCATCCAGGAAGTACTTTGAAGGATCTTAGAAATGGAGAATGAGCATCAAAAAGAAAGGACTGGGTCCGTTAGATTCAAAGAAAACTGATTACAATTTGATAACAGAAGAAAATGAGAAGTCAAGTTCTCAATAGAATTGTGATAACACATACTTTTATTTGATTTGAACTAAAATGTATTCTTTAATAAAAATGTGGTATTACACAGAGGTTACAATTTGAGACCCACTAATGATCGCATTCTCTCCTTGAGTAGTGCGAGAACTTTATACCCAACAACATAGATAGGTACACAAAGAACTGTATATGACATAACTCCATAAATGAATATATTGAAAATTTGCATGGAATGTAGTAAAAAGCTACTTAGTTGTTCAAAGCAAACTTAAATTTTAATAAGTTGCAGTTAACCAAAATTCTCAATATTGCAATTTATTCAACTACTTATACTTTAGACTAGTAGACTTTTTCCTTTTTGTGGATGTCCCTCTTCCCTTTAATTTTTAGAAGTAAAAATAATACTTTCCCTCTCTTTTATAACCTGCCTCTTAATAAGTATAGGAATTATGATCTTCTTTACAGTAAAAAGGGATATGTGTTGTTGAATTAAACCTGATTTGCTGAAAATGAAGACTCAGTTCCTGTGTGAAACACCTCTATCCCATTCATTGAGCTTTCTTAGGCATGACTCAGAAGACAAGTGATGTTGTTGATGGCTTAGACAAGATTACGTTTGAGAGAAATTTGTGTTAGGGGCTGCTCATTGATTCTAGAAATCTAGTAGTGCTTTTCTTCCCATTTTAGCAGAAAAAATATCAGTAAAGAGAGGAAAACCATGTGAATTAATATAGTAGCTATGGACTCTATTTAAAAAAATGCTCCACTTAGATTGGTAGATGAGAAACTACAATTATTGTCAAGTCCTATTTGCTATATACTTGTAACACAACAATGACTGCATTGATGTTGCGAGAGTATATAAGGGAAAGAAATATTTCCATTTTTGATCTGAGGAAACATTAAAATGTATATATTTTACCACTTAGAAATCATTAATATTAATATTAATTAAGGTGTTCTATGGTCTGTACCACCTTCCCTTCACCCAACTTCTAAAGCAGATACTTTTCTATAGAGTCTATTACAAGAATAGTCCAGAAATTAAATAATTTTCATTATAATCTTATTGAATTTTGAGGATACATTTTATGTCCAATTCCGTGGTTTTGTCCTTTCTCAAATTCAATTGTTCAATATTAAATTCTAATCAGAGTACAAGATTTACATGATGTCCTCTTATGAAAACTTAATAAAATGAAATATGAGAATTCATGAATAAGAGAATTGATAGTTTACTTAAACTGATTTGTAAAGACTTAAGAGAGATTTTGCTTCAGTTTAATTCAATAGAGATTTATTATTTAACACCTATCATGTAACTAATTGAATGCTAGATGCCATAGTCAGAGCTGTAATTGTGGCAACATAATATGAGCTTATTAAAAGGACATTTATTTCTAGAGGGCACAAAAACTGATGATGAATATAACTCAAGTCCCAAAGCCCCTTGACATGGGACTCATGTGTGAGGAATGGGGCAGAGTTGGTGAGAACAGGAGAGAAACCAAAGAATGAGAAGAGAGGCCTATATAAGCAGGCTTTGGAATTCAGGTTTATAAAGATTGTGCAGTTTAAAATTTGAGTTGTTTTAATTTTGGCAGAAATTTTATTACTTCAGCAAAGTAGAAATAACTGATATTAGCACATGGGGAGCAATGATGGTTTTTGAAATAAGAAGCTAAGAGATAGCATGTTTCCTCTGCCTAACCTATTACCATCACCCAAGGTAAGATGGTTTTTGTCTAGTTATCCTCTTATCTATGCTCCTCTTCATTCAGTTTTCAACCTCCTACCAGCAGCTACACAAACTTGTCAGTGTGCTGGGCCTTCTCCAGTGAGGGCCAAATAAGATTTCTCCCTACTTTGTGTCCCTCTTCCCTTCCTTCAAATGAATTTGTCTCAATTATTTCTTATGTTATTATCAGATCGTGAATTGCCCAGTAAATGTGAGTGTTAATTAGGCTATACTATTTCCTCTAGGAATCACCAGTGCCAGTTGCAGTTCCAAATATAAGAGATACATGAAAAGTTTTATTTCATGATCCTTGATCTTAAGGAAACAGTTTAGATGGTGTAAGAGAGGCAATATGGTATAATAGAATGAATACTGTACTTGAAGTCAGAAAAGGTTTGAGTTCAAATCCTGCCTCTCCCTTTCTCAAGTTATGACCACAATCAAGTGATTTTAATCTTTTTGAATCTTCAGGTAATGATGATGGCTCAGAATAAAATTATATGCTAAAGAGTGATTGTCTGACTAATGTGGGACTAAATTTGGAGGATTCTAAAACACAGATTGAGGAGTTTGTTAATTATCCTTAACTTTTCAAAAGTGACTACCCAGTTAAAACAAAAATTACTGTCATTATTCCATGTATAATTACACTGCCTTTCAATAGTCATCAATTCACATAAGTTTCCTGAACACAATCATTGACCACCTCCTCCTGTCAGGTCACCCCAAAAGAAATAATAGACCCTGTGTCTAGAGAATTAGCATATCATCAGAAATTGACCTGAGGGCAAGGCTTTTCTTTTATTTAAAAAAAAATATTATATTTCCTATTCAATGTTAGGCCTGTGGAATGTATTCAATAAACATGGAATGACTTGAATATGTCATTCTGCTAAAATGGGAAGAAAAGCAATAAGTTGCTATGAGATTTCTAAAATCAATGAGCAGCCTCTAACGCAAATTTCTCTCAAACATAGTCTTGTCTTCACCATCAACAACATCACTTCTCTTCTGAGTCATTTCCATTTCTGGCTGGCGCTTTCTTGGACTTAAATTTCATAATACATAACTATGAATTATGCAATTGTTGAATCTCATAGAATGACAATAAAATTATCAATTAAATTTCTTACCTTTTCACTTCTATTATATTGATCAACAACTTTTGAGTTTTGCTCTACTGGAAATGATCTCTCTCCTCATGAAGCCTTGTTAGATCACTACAGTTAGTGCTGTTGCTCCTCTGAATAGAGAGAAAGCATTTTCTCTGCCAGGGATTCTGATAATTTTGTCATCATCCCCTCTGACAGTCTTGTGAAGCTTATGGACCACTTTCTCAGAACAATTCTTTTAATGAGCAAAAAGTCACAGAGAATTATTACAACAGCCAAAGATTAATACAAATAAATATGTGGGTTTTTTTTATTCTATTCAAGTTGAAAGACTATTTCTGCCTTTAGATTTTTTGTTGGTTGAAGGTGTGGTTATATATGAATGCCTACTCTGGAAAGTGTGTTAAGCACCCTGTATCCAAAAGTTAAAAGTGTACTAGTAGAGTCAAGAAACTTTAAATATAGCCTATTGTTTTCAGGTTTTTGAAAATGTTTACCTTTTTTTCTTTCATTCATTTTAATTCTTCTATGTAACATGATTAATATGAAAATGTATTTAATAGGAATGTGTGTAGAACCCATGTAAGATTGCATGATGGAGATGGAGGGGGAAAGGAGGAAGATAAAACTTGCAGTTTATGGAAGTGAGTGTTGAAAACTGAAAACAAATAAATTAATAAATTTTGAAAAAAGAGAAAATGTTTGTCTTTATGGTCTACAAGGCTAATGCTGTTGCTCCCCTAAAGAAATTGATATAAAATCTTGAGCTCTCACTATCAGAATACTTTAACAATATAATATATATATACATATTCATACATATATACATATTGTATATAATACATATATATGTATTCATGCATGTGTATATCAAACTCAGTCTTGTTGATGCTGTTATATATCTTCATCTATAATTGTATATACACATGTGCATACACAGGTAGATAGAGATATAAATATAGTTTAAATTCTATATATATTTATATAGTCATATAGATATATGACATCAACAGCAATATCAAAGTTCTGTTTGAAAGAGATACTCTAGTTATTCTAAGTAATATTAATTATTTGCAAATCACCTGTTTGGAAGCCCAATTAAAATTTTTAAATTTTAAAATGGATTAGAATGCTTTCTTGTCAAGAGGAAATACAAATTTTGGAAAATAAATAATCTTAAGGCACCCATAGAATTCCCTTTAACTGGATTTTTAAAAATATGAAAAATGTTTCTTTTATTTCGCCTTACTCCAAAAATTGATTAGGTAATTAAAAAAAGAAACTGTGGCATTAGGTAATAAACAAACATGAACACCAAATAATGAGCTCATAGAAAGGATTAAGAAGTAAATGTTCTCTAGAGAAATGTTAACTATTCTCTTTCTCCAATCAATGAATTAACATTTATTAAATGCCTATTATGTGACAGGTTCTTATCTAATGCTAGGGATATAAAAAGAGACAATAAACAGTCCTTCCCTCAAAGAGTTTACAATAAAATGGGTAAAGACACAAAGCAAGCTATATAAAGATGAATAGAAAATAATTAACAGAGAAAAGACAACAGAATTAAGAGGGGATAGAATTAATATGGAAAGTCTTGTTTGTGGAATAGCTAGGACACCATTGTCATTGGATGGAAGAGTACACTGAGGAATAAAATATAAAAATGATACAAATGTAGAAGAGAAAATGCTTCTGAAGGGCTTTGCATGTAAAACAGAGCATTTTTGTGTTTGCTCCCAGAGGACATACGTTACCATTAGAATTTATTGAGTATGGATTTATGCAAAAAGATCAGAATTGCACTTTAGGAAAATCACTACAATGGCTGAACAGAGGGCAGTTGGAGTAGGGAGAGAACTGAGGTCTACAGGCTCACCAGCAACTTATAATGATAATCCAGGCATAAAGTTGACTGGCCTAATGCTGTGGACTGCCAGGTCCTCTTACCTATTTCAGGTCTTTGGTGATTAGCCAGATAAACATATGAGAGAAGAGACTGCCAGAGTGAAGCAGAGGTGTAGGCTTTATTCTGGATACAAGCTACATGGCAGCATGCAGGTAGAGTTCTCCCTGCGGGAGCCCCCTTTTCCTTCCCCAGGAGAAAGGAAAAGAAACCCTCTCAGGCTTTCCTATCCCCATTGAAGCTCTCCCAGCTGCATAGTTTGCTCGAGGACCGTGCATGCTCTCAGCCCCTTAGTCAATTAACAAAAGGTGTGCTCAGACCATGGACCAATCTCAAGGGTGGGATGCTCTCCCCAGCAAGTTTCCACTGAGAAGAGGTGGAAAACAAGATAACTCATGTCTCACTCCCTCAATTCCCAGCTGTTCTCTGGGGGGCCTCGTGAGAACTCAGCAGTTTCAAGAAGCCCTCACCTTTACCTAATCCGAGACCATTCTTGTGGAAACTGAGCTTGTGCCTTAACATCTCCCCTTTTATGTTTTGCGTGGAACACACGTGACCTTAGAGCGAAGAGCGGTTGGCAGCAAAGTGGGTTAGGGAGGCCTTTAACATATGGATCCTAAAGCATATTTTATGAGAGGTGGTGCAGTGCAGGCGCCTAATCACTTTACTACCCCCTTTAGTTATGCAAATGGGCCGCATGGCCAAGCCTGTGAAGTTCAGGCTAAAGTTTGTCACCCCCTTGCATCCTGGATCCATAATATCAAAGTCCTCCTTCAGCCACTGGGAGGAGTTGCCTTGATGGATAACAGGTGGCAACGTGTCAGTCCACTCGATGAGGACTGACCATGGTGGATTCAGCAGGAGCACCCAGTACTATATTAGCGTGGCAGTGGTTGGGATTGGTGCTGCTCCCCCTCTGGGCAGCAAGGTCGAAACTGTCAGCAGTAGACTCAGGTGGTCCATGGGCCTTTTTGGGGGCCTCCAGACTCATTGCTTCCAGTGCCTTCGTGGTCTCTGCTGACGAATATCTTAGTGCAGACCTCCTGTTCCTCTAGCTTTACTACTGGCAACTGATTCGCCATCCTGCCCTTTTCCTGTGGGTTTGGGAACCTCACTCTTTCTCCCCTTCTGAACACAAGGTTCAGGTACCCTCTCTCTTTCAGCCCATTCTGGGTTTCCCACCACTGAGGATCTCTAGCGCTGTCCCTGTTGGAGGCACCACCTGTCCAGCCTAATGCCGTGGGCTGCCAGGTCCTCTTACCTATCTCAGGTCTTTGGTGATTAGCTGGATAAACATATGAGAGAAGGGACCTCCAGAGTGAAGCAGAGGTGTAGGCTTTATTCCAGATACAAGCTACATGTCAGCATGTAGCCCTCAAAAAGCCCTCACCTTTACCTGACCCGAGACCACTCTCATGAAAACTGAGCTTGTGCCTTAACATAAAGTAATGAAAGCCCACACCAGAGTGTTAGCAGTAATGTGGAAAGAAGGGCATACACACAAGAAAGGGCACAGAGGTGAAATCATCAGGAATCAGCAACACATTGGATATGCTGGGTAAGAGATAATGAGAAGTCTAGGATGACCCCTAAATAGTGAACCTGAGAGGACTGAAAGATGATATTGCCCACTAGAGTAATAAGGAAGGTAGGAGTTAAGTAGAGTTTAAGAGAAAGGTAATGTGATGTGTTTTGGATATAATGGACTTAAGATGTCTACTGGACATTTGGTTTAACTGAAAGGTAGCTCGAGATATAAAACTGAAGGTCAACAGAGAGTTTGGAGCAAGATACATTTGAAATACATAGAGATGATATTTAAATCCATAGGAGCTAATGAGATCACTAAGCGAAATAGTGTAGGGGAAAAGAGGATCCAGAACAGAACTCTAAGGAATAGCAATGGTGAGAGCATAATCTGGAGGAGGACAAAGCAAAGGACATAGAGATAGAGTGGTCAGATAAAAGAAGAATCACAAGAGACTTGGATCTTAAAAGACCTTGACAGAAGAGCGTAGCAAGGAGAGAGTGACTGACAGCATCAAGGAGAATGCTGCTACAGAAAAGACCATTGGATTTGGCATCTAAGAGAACATTAGTAAATGCAGAATATTAAAAAGAAGCAAAAGATAGTCCCTGCCCTCAAAGAGTTTGCAAGTGAATGGAGAGATCATGCAAAAAATAGATACAAAGTAAACTATGCATAGAATAAAAAGGGAACAACTAACTGAGAGGAGACGAGACATTACAGAGGTTGGAGAATGCTCCAATAAAAGATCATATTTTTAGTTAGGACTGAAAGGAGGTCAGGGAGATTACTAGGCTGAATAGAGGAAAGAGCATTTCAGGCATGGAGGGCAGTCAGAGAAAAATTGTTATTTTCATGGAATGATAAGGTTGGAAGCTGCATTGTAAAGGGTTAGGGAGAGATTGAGAGGAGAGAGTATGGAAGCAGCTAATGTAGATCACTTTGCTTTTTCTCAGAGTTTAGCTACAAAAGAAAAAAAGAGATCAAGGTTGATAGCAAGGATGGAAGGATCAAGTGAGGTTGTTGTTGTTGTTTTTTTTTTATTGGGCATGTTTGTAGGCAGTAGGGAGTTAGCCAGTAGCCTGGAAGAGATTGAAAATAAGTGAAAGAGTGGCAATCACACAGGGAGCAGTTTGTTGGAGGAGATGGGATCACTTGAGCAAATTGGAGGTTAGCTTTGATAAGAAGTAAGGCCACCTCATCATGTAAGACAGGGAAAAAGGATGAGATAGTGGCAGAAGACTAGCAATAAGAGATGAGGAAAGGGAGAGAAAAGGGACCTTACAGTGAATGATCTCATTACTTCCCCATAAAAATATAAGGCTAGATTCTCAGTAACACTTCTCTTTTTTGGTGATTATTTTCCTCTTCAACAGGAGAAAGGTCTCAGCCTTCAGTCTTAATGTTATTAGACAATATTAGTAAAATTTTCCTTACATTTTATTAGGATTATTGTTTTAGAACTATATGGGACCTAAAAGCCATCAAATCTAAACCCCTCATTTTGAAGTGAAAGGATATAAGAGGTTTTTCCCTTATTTCCTTTTTAGCTGAACTTGCAGACTATTATAAATGCATTTGTAAATGATTGTACTTACAAATTCATGTGTCTATTAAGCACAAACATCTCTAACCTTTACCTTTAGAGACCGTTAATGACTTGTTCTCTTTAACTGTAGTCCACTAGTCTATGTTTTACTTATATGACATTAAATTTCTCTTTGAGACTAAATAGCAAAATATTCCTTCATCCATTAAAAAGTTATATATTTATTAAATGGTTTCATATATGATTAAAGGAATGGGAAATTGATTGAATGAGTAATGACTTGAAAATAGAATTATTTTTATACTGAGTAAGGAACATATGATGGGTGACTCATCAGCTTAAAATTAATAGATAGAAGTAGATAATTATAGATTCTTGGAAAAAGATGTTATCATGAAGGACTGAAGTAGGAAACAAAGCAGGATTACATGTAGAAAGAAAGTTAGACTTGGGTACAAAATTCTATGTATGTTCTGTAGGAATTTATTTTGTGAGAGCATTTCTGTTTTCAAAAGTAGGTATTTTTGTGAGCTAACTGGTGTTTTGGTCCTGAATTGTTTTGTTAACCACATATTACAATGTTTACAATTTAACCACTATAGACCCATCCTTTTTTGTATCAAAAACTTTTGGTTCTATGAATCCCACGAAAAATTCATATCACTTTGAAAGGTATAAAACTATCAAGCCTGAAGTCAGTCCCAAGTGTAAAGTTAGTGTAGAGCAAAACAATTATCAAGTTGGATTGTGGGGTCTAAAATCTGGCGTAGAACTTTTCCTGAAACTACATAAGTGAACATTGCTCATATAACATATCTACGTCCACATTTTTTACCTCTGACAACTCCAAAAATTAATGCCCATAAAAAAGAATATTGCTGAGCTGCAGTGGTGACCCACTGCAGGGGACCCCAATAACTTTTCATCCACTATTTCATCTGAAAACTAGAATAGCAGGAGAAAAAGGGGAGGAAAGTTATTGGACCAGAAAAAGGTGCCTTTGGCTACAAAGATTTAGCCATATATGACTTAGGAATTTCTTTATTTAGATAATCTCAGTTCTTCCTTGAGATATTTAAAGTTATTATTTTCAACTGATAAAAACCTTTTTTGCCTTCTTTCACTCACATTAGGAGGGGAAAAGAGAAAGATAAATTTCTCATAACAAATATGCATGATAAATCAAAGCAATTCTCTTATTTGTCATGTTAAAATATCTATCTGTACATCTATCCGTACATCCATCTACCTATGCCTCATTGTATAACTTAAAATGGTCACCATTTTTAATAATTTTATTTATTTGTTTTTAAATTTCAACATTGATTTCCACAAAATTTTGAGTTCCAACATTTCTCTTCATCTCTGCCTTCCCCCAACCCATAACACCTTGCATTCTGATTACCTCTTCCCTCAATATGCCCTCCCTTCTACCACACCCCACCCTTCCTTTATCCCCATCTTCTCTCTTTTCTTGTAGGGCCAGATAAATTTCTACACCCTATTACCTGTATTTCTTATTTCCCAGCTATATGCAATAACAATTCTCAACATTCATTTCTAATACTTTGTATTCCAACTTCTCTCTCTCCCTCCCTCCCCACTCATCTCCACTGAGAAGGCAAGCAATTCAATACAGGCTATATATGTGTTGTTTTGCAAAAGAATTCCATAATAATCATGTTGTGTAAGGCTAACTATATTGCCCTCCATCCTACCCTGTGCCCCCCCCTTTTCTTCTATTCTCTCATTTGATCTCGTCCTTTTCCAAAAGTGTTTATTTATAGTTATTCCCTTCTCCCATTTGCCCTCCCTTCTATCATTCCCCTTACCTCACTTGTCCCCTTCTCCCCTACTTTCCTGTAGTGTAAGAGAGATTTTCATACCAAATTTAGTGAGTCATATGTGAAGAGGGTAAGCTTCCCTTTTCCCCTCTTACCTCCTCCCTTTTCTCCTCCATTGAAAAAGATTTTCCTTATATCTTTTATGAGTGATAGTCTGCCCCATTCCATTCCTCCATTTCTGCTCCCAATATTTTTTTCTCTCTCCCCTTTATTTATTTTATTTTTTTATGGATATCATCTCTTCTGATTCAACTCAACCTGCATTCTCTGTCTATATGTGTGTGTGTGTGTGTGTGTGTGTGTGTATGTGTGTGTAATCCTTCCACCTACCCAAATACTGAGAAAAGTCTCAAGTTACAAATATTATCTTTCCATGTAGAAATATAAACAGTTCAGCTTTAGAAAGTCCTTTATGATTCTCTTTCCTGTTTACCTTTTCATGCTTCTCTTGATTCTTGTGTTTGAAAGTCAGATTTTCTATTCAGTTCTGGTCTTTTCATCATGGATGTTTGACAGTCCTCTATATCCTTGAAAAATCATTATTCCCTTGAAGTACTATACACAGTTTTCCTGAGTAGGTGATTCTTGGTTTTAATCCTAGTTCTTTTGACTTCTGGAATATTCTATTCCAAGCCCTTCAGTCCCCTAATGTAGAAGCTGCCAGATCCTGTGGTATTTCCATAATGCTCAAATTGTTTCTTTCTAGCTGTTTGCAATGTTTTCTCCTTGACTTGGGAACTCTGAAATTTGGCCACAATATTCCTAGGAGTTTCTCTTTTTGGGTCTCTTTCAAGGAGGTGATCAGTTGGTTCTTTCAATATTTATTTTGTCCTCTGGTTCTAGAATGTGAGGGCAGTTTTCCTTGATAATTTCATGAAAGATAATGTCTAGGCTACTTTTGTTTTATCATGGCTTTTAGGTAGTCCCATAATTTTTAAATTAAGTCTCCTGGATCTCTTTTTCTGGTCAGTTGTTTTTCCAATGAGATGTTTCACATTATCTTCTATTTTTTTTCAATCTTTTGGTTTTGTTTTGTAACTTTTTGATTTATCTCATAGTCATTAGCTTCCCTGAACTCCACTCTCATTTTTAAAGAACAATTTTGTTCAGTGAGCTTTTAATCTCATTTTCCATTTGGTTTATTCTGCTTTTTAAAGCCTTCTTCTACTCATTGATTTTTCAGACCTCTTTTTTCAATTGAGTTAGCCAATTTTTAAAGGTGTTGTTTTCCTCAGCATTTTTTTGGTTCTCCTTTAGCAAGCTTCTGACTAGTTTTTCAAGCTCTTGTATGGCCTGAGTCCATTTGATATTCATTTTGGAGGTACTGGAGGCAGAAGCCTTGACTTCCTTTGACAGTATGCATTGTTCTTCCTCATCTGAAAACATGGAAGAAGACCAAGAAAGCAACCTTCTATGGTCTTATTTTTTTTCTCTTTTTTGGCATTTTCCAAGCCAGTTACTTGACTTCTGAATCCTTTGTGAAGAGGAGGGTCCTAGTGCTTCTCCTCACCCCAGGACCTTGCTCAGGGCTGAAATTCAGATCAGCTGTCCCCCAGGGGCTTTGGGTGGGGGTGGGGCCACCACCCAGAGCTGAGGTGCAGATCAGCTGCTCAGTTCCCCTAGAGGCTTTAAGGTGAGCAACTTGGACAGTGGACCCAGGCTTCTTCCGAGGCCAATATAGCTGCCTGCTGCCCCCTGCTGGTGCTGTTGCCACCATTTCTGCCCGCCATCTAGGGCCAGTGCTAGAGGGACCTCGCTCCCTTCTCACTCAGCTAGGAAAGCCCTTCCACACTGACCTTTGAAGTGTTCTTTGTTGCTTGTGAGTTGAGGGATCTGGGACCATCCCTGCTGGGAATTCTGCCCCAGAGGTCTGTTCAGGTCCTGTTCCTCCCCATGCCACATGGCCAGGTCTGGGCTCCGCTCCACTCAGCATCCTGTGGGATAGACCATTCCTGTAGGCCTTCCAGGTTACCTTTGGCTAGAGATCTCTTTTACTCTCTCCTTCTGTGGCTTTTGCTGCTCTAGAATTTGCTGAGAGTCACTTTTTACAGGTATTTTCTGGACTGAAAGTGGTCATCTTTCTAAAGGGAGTTGGACAACATGCTGTATCATTAGTCCTTTGGATTGTAGGCAAATCATTACATTGATTATGGTTCTTATAGCTTTCAAAGTGATTTGTCTTTGTAATTTGTTGACACTATATACATTGTTTTTATTCTGCTTGTTTCATTTTATTGTCCACACTCAGTTGCAGATCACAGTTCTAGGGTAGAGAGAAATAGTAGCACTAGTGGCTGCAGGACAGCAGGAGCCTTGGGCACAGTTTGAAGGCAGAGAGGAATGATTCTGGCCATTCACAAAAAAAGGAAAGGCCTTGGTTTCAGTTTTAAGACAAAATGGAGTACTAGTCATTGCAGTCTAAGGAGAATAGGGAAAGTGGTGGCAATAGGGACAAGAAAGATGCTGATGCTTTTGGCTGCAAGGGAACAATGCCCCTTCTTGGGAAAAGACATATTTCCTTTGATCATATCACCTTGAATTCATCAAAATATTATAGATTCCCAGATATAGATCTGAAAACAGTAGGAAGAAAAATCTGAAGTTTGGAACAATGCCCACTCAACCCTTGTACCAGAACCCAAATTTAACATAAATTTAAAAGTCAAGAAAGAGACTAGAAAAATTAGTAAACAGCAAAAAAAAGAAACTGACAGTAAGAAACTACTATGGGGACCAATTAGGTCAGGACACAAACTAAGAAGACAATGATATCAAAACGACTTCAAGTGAAACCTCAAAGAGAAATGTGAATTGGAAACAAACCCAACATGAACTCCTGGAAGACCTCAAAAAGGGTGTTTAAAATTAAAAAAAAATGAGAGAGGTAGAGTAAAAAAATTGGGGAAAAGGAGAGTGATGCAATAAAAAAGCATCAAAGTGAAGTAACAGCTTGGTAAAATAGACACAAAAAAACTTAAGAAATTAAAATCTTAGGGGGGGTGAAGCCAAGATGGCAGAGTGGAAAGACACACATACACTATCTCTTACCACACAGCCCATAAAATACCTGTAAAGAAGAATTCTCCACAAATTCTAGAGCAGCAGAAGTCACAGAACAACGGAATGGAAGATATTTCTAGGCCAGAGTGATCTGAAAGACCAATGGGAAAATTTGTTGCACCCAGACTCAGAAAGGATCCCAGTCGAGCTGTGACAGCATGGCATGGCATGAAGAGGAGGAGCAGAAAAGCACTCAGGGGCAGAATCCCTAGTAGCAGTAGCTGCAGTTTGCAGATCCCTCAACCCATAAGTGCCAAATGTCAGTGAGAGGGTTTTTTCAGCACCAGATGTGGAGCAGAGCCCAGTCCAGCCTTGGCCATGTGGCACTGGGAGGAGCAGAACCGAGCAGACTTCAGGGACAGAATCTCCAGCAGCAGCACAGATCCCTCAACCCACAGGCGATAAAGGACAGTGAGAGGGTTTTTTCAGCTGGCCAAGAAGGGAGTAGGGAGTCCCCAAAACTCAGGCCTCCTCAGGTGGCAGCAGTGGAGGCAGCAGCTGAAAGGGGGTCCCAAGGCAGGCAGTAGCCTTCATCCATTCTTGAAGGTCTCATTGTAAAGCCCCTGAGGGAACTGAGCCCTGGGTGGCAGCCCTGCCTCCACCTGAGTAGCTGACTTAAATCTCACACTGAATAGGGGTCCTGTCCCGACCTAAATCCCCTGAAGGATTGGAGGAGCTCATCTGAATCTCAGCCCCCAGTGCTAGCTTGTTGGAACTGGAGGCAAGGTAGTTGTGGAGAGGAACTGAGAAGTCAAGTAACTAGCTGGGAAAATGCCCAAAAAAGGAAAAAAAAATAAGACCATAGAAAGTTACTTTCTTGAGGAACAGGTGCCTCCTCTCAAGCTTTCAGATGAGGAAGAACAAGGCATACTGTCAGAAGAAGTCAAGGCCCCTGCCTCCAGGGCCTCCAGAGGTAACTTAAATTGGGCTCAGTCAATAGAAGAGCTTGAAAAATGAGTTAGCAGCTTACTAAAGGAGAACCAAAAAAATGCTGAAGAAAATAACAGCTTTAAAAAGAGGCTAACTGAATTGGAAAAAGAGATCCAAAAAGCCAATGAGGAGAAGGAGGCTTTAAAAAAGCAGAATTAGGCAAATGAAGGAGAAGATTCAAAAGCTCACTGAACAAAAGAATTCATTGAAAGAGAGTTAAGTTCAAGGAAATGAATGACTATGAGACAAACCAAGCAGTTAGAAAACAAAACTAAAAGTTTGAAAAAATAGAAGATAACGTGAAACATCTCATTGGAAAAACAACTGATCTGGAAAATAGATCGGGGAGAAACAATTTAAAAATTATGGGACTATTTGAAAGTCATGATCAAAAAAAGAGCCTAGACATTATCTTCCATGAAATTATCAAGGAAAATTGCCCTGATATTCTAGAACCAGAGGGAAAAATAAATATTGAAAGAATCCACCAATCACCTCCTGAAAAAGACCTGAACAGAGAAACTCCTAGGAATATTGTGGCCAAATTTAAGAGTTTCCAGAACAAGGAGAAAATACTGCAAGAAGCTAGAAAGAAACAATTTGAGTATTGTGAAAATACAATCAGGATAACACAGCATCTGGTGGCTTCAACATTAAGGAATTAAAGGGCTTAGAATGGGATATTCCAGAAGTCAAAGAAACTGGGATTGAAACCAAGAATCACCAACCCAGAAAAATCTGAGTATAATACTACAAGGGAATAAATGGTCATTCAATGATTTAGAGGATTTTTGATCATTCATATTGAGGAAAAGACCAGATCTGTATAGAAAATTTGACTTTCCAATACAAGAATCAAGAGAAGCATGATAAGGTAAACAGGAAAGAAAAATCATAAAAGACTTTCTAAAGCTGAACTGTTTACATTACTATATGTAAAGAAAATATTTATAACTCTTGAATCTTTTCTCTGTATTTGGGTAGATGGAGAGATTGTACATACACACACATACACACATATATAGACAGAGAGTACAGGGTATGTTGAATCAGAAGAGTAGATATCCACACAAAACAATAAAATGAAGTAAAATAAAAATTAAGAGGTGAGGAAAGAAAATACCAGGAGGAGAAAGGGAGAAATGGAGCAGGTCAGGCTATAACTCATAACAGAGATAAGAAAAATCTTGTTCAATGGAGGAGAAAAAGGAGAAGGGGAGAGGGGAAAAGTGAAGCTACTCTCTCCGCATATGGCTGAGGGAAGGAATAACATGCTCACTAAATACGATATGAAAATCTGTCTTACACCACAGGAAAGTAGGGGAGGAGGTGACAAGTGGGGTGAGGGGAATGATAGAAGGGAGGGCAATTGGGAGAAGGGATTAACTAGAAATAAACACTTTTGGGAAAGGAAAAGGTCAAATGAAAGAATAGAATAAAAAGGGGGGGACAGGGTAGGATGGAGGGCAATATAGTTAGCCTTACACAATATGATTATTATGGAACTCTTTTGCAAAATGACACATATATAGCCTAGGAGCATAGGAGAGTTACTAGAAATAAACACTTTCGAGAAGGGGTAAGGTCAATTGAGAGGGAAAAAATAAGGGGGAATAGAGTAGGAGAGAGGGCAATATAGTTAGTATTACACAACATGATTATTATGGAAGTTTTTTGGAAAATGACACATATTTAGTCTATATTGAATTGTTTGCCTTCTTAGTGGGGTTGGGGAGGGAGGGGGGATGGGAGAGAAGTTGGAATTCAAAGTATTAGCAATGAATGTTGAGAATTTTTATCGCATACAATTGGGAAATAAGAAATACAGAGAATGGGGTATAGAAATTTATCTTGCTCTACAAGAAAAGACAGAAGATGGGGATAAGGGAATGGTGAGGTGTGATAGAAGGGAGGGTACATTGAGGGAAGGAGTAATCAGAATGCAAGGTATTAGGAAGCAGGGGGTAGGGAGAGATGGGGAGAAAATTTGGACATGTTACAAAGTGAGGTAAAAGCAATTAGTGTTAAAACAATTGACTGAATTAAATACTGAGAATAAATCAATGACATCTTTAGTTTGAGGAAAATAACCTTAGTGTAAATTTCCTAGAGGAAGGTAACCTCAGATAAAATTTGGCATTGATGGAAAGATTAAGGTTTTAATGGTAATTTTGATTTTATGATTGCTATTTAATGAGAAACTAGAACATGTGTAGAAAGGCATCCAAGCCACTTAAGACTTGCCTCAAAAGATATTCTTTAGCCAAAGTGAAATTATAATCATATTTGAAACCTGGTTATTGGAACTTGTCATTTTTAGATGCTGTGGGACTATTAAGTAACTGTTCTTCTGAGTCCAACTCCAGGTATGAATGGCAAGAAAGGCAGTCTGAGCCTCCAATCCATGATGCCAGTAAGCTGGTAAGATATTGGTATGAACTGCAAAATGTGATTTCAACGGAAGGGTGGGAGAGCATCTGTTCAGCCTGGGCTGAGGTAGGATTCTCCTGACTCAGTTTCCCCACTGACACCTGATAGACTTTAAGCCTGACTGAATGCAAGTTGACAATCTATTCCTACCTGGAATTGACATGAAATTGGGGAGATATTGTTTTCCTGCAATGTCCCTACTCTTGGTGACAATTTCCCATAGTCAAAAGGTTTGTAAACTTAATGCCAGATCTATTAAATTTTAGATTATTGGTAGGGGAATATTTGAGGTTAAGTCTAAAACTAAGCTATTAGGCTTAGAACATTAGATCAACAACAATAAGTTAGGGTTCTTTAATTCTTAGTAATACTGTGGAGACAATTAAGTCAAGAGCTTGTGAAGTTAGCAAACATAAATATTATTTGTGTCTCAGCTGGTTAACGTTTAAAAAAAAAATTCTTTTGTGGTCCATATTGTAAATGTTTTAAAAAGAAGTATCACCTGACCAAAAGTTTGAATTGTTTTATTTGTTATAAAGTGTTAAAAATGAAAAGTAAATTTAAAAAAATTAATGACACAATAATAATAGTTAATTACATCCAAAAAAAGAAATTAACACCTTAAATACAGATTTGACTAAATGAAAAAGGCACAAAAATACACTGAAGAGAATAACTTCTTTAAAAAATAGAATTGGTCAAATAGGAAAAGGAACAAAAGCTCACTGAAGAAAATAATTCCATAACAATTAGATTTCCACAAGTAAAAGTTAATGACTACATGAGACATCAAAAAAAAAAAAAAAACAAAAAACCAATAAAACAAAATAATGAAAAAAAAATAGAAGAAAATGTGAAATATTTTATTGGATTCTTTCTTAAATTTTATGAATTAGTTTCTTAGCATGTATTTGTTGGCATCTATCTTAGGACAAAGACTGTTCTAAATGTACTGAAGATATTATATTACATGGGAGAGAAGGAAGAGCTGGATTAGAGGTGTACTGAATGGGGAAGTGTGGTCAACAGACACATTTTGTTAACTTCACAATTTCCCCACAATGCTGACCCTAAAGTCACACTGTACTTTACTGTACGCATACTATACAGGATACAATGCTATTATGCATCTGGGGTGGTTATTCAGGTTAAATTCAGGTAAAATATCATTTAGTCAATTACATATTGCCAGTGTTAACATGGAAACATTGCTCAACCATTATTGTCCTAAATAGCCTCTCTTAAAAGCATAAATTCCATTAGTAGAGTTTCCTCACCATGAATTTTCCATATTAATAAAATCATAGCTCCACTCCTTCCTCACAAAAGTCATTTATTATGTGCTGTCAAAGTAAAAAAAAACTATTAATCTTCAATCACATTTTCCCCCAGTTCCTAAAATATCCTACAAACTCACATCTCAAAAAAAAAAAAAGAAATTATGCTCCATATCTTAACATTTTGTTATTCTACTGTGTTTTATTTACAATCAGTATAACTGCCCCCACCTCATGATACCTCTCCTCATTCTGCAATACATAGACACAGACACAGATACACATACATATATGTGCAATTTTGTATTCATTTCACAGGTTACCACTGAACTCTACTTTTTATATATCATATATCCAATTCATTTTTTTTATATTATTGAATTGTATATATAATTCCCAGGTTACTATTCTGAGGCAGAAGACCATGTGCCTGGTATTCTTTAATTAGTAGTGTCAGGGGTCGTTAACTTAATAAAGATATTTTTTTTTGTGGCATCAAATCCATGCAGAGGTGATTGCCAAAGCTCCTATTTCTGATAGAAGTACAACAAAAATGTCAAACCATGGGGTATACGCAAACTGGAGGAATAAAATATTGAAAGCAGCTTGCTCCTGAAAAATAAAGAATTTATTCTGATGAATTCTCCTCTCCTCCCTATCCTCAACCACTGAGGAGAAGACTAATGACTTAAAGCCTAGTTCTGGAAGGGAAATCACACAGCCACTTGGGTTCCCAGTGCAAAGTTATTGCCAAAGCTTCCTCCTGCTTAGCTGCATATTTGCCTTTTTATTATATATTTATTGTTCCTCTTCATCTTAAAGCATATTATTTAGTATACATAATTTGTACATATTACCATTTCTTCTATATTATAAATATATCTTTGGCCTAGAAATGCATATACTCAATCAGAAGTGAATCTTAATCTGAGCATTTTGAAGTCTCTTATTTTCTGTGGTTTCATAAACTTAAACATATTTAATTTATTCCCATATTTTTGATGAGGAAATACTTTATTTCCACAAATAAAACCCAAATGTGAAAAATTATTTGCATAAATTTTTCATTTGGCCCTTAATTTGGCCAAGGGATGTAATATGAAATATTCTTTTCCCAGAAAATGAACCATGTGGTGAGAATATTTTTTGTTAAAACCTACAATGCCAAGTCATGCCAATACACTAAGAGGGCAATTTTTTAAATCAACTTTTACTTCTAATGTTGTGTGGCTCTGGCTTATCCCTATCTATTTAGATACTTTCATGACAACTATAAGGGATGCAAGGACCTGTTTATTAGGCAAATTACCCAGAGTTCCTGAGGTGATTGACATCCTTCCCTTGACCTTTATTAGCTCTCTCAGTATTTGGAGAAAGCTTCACTGTCATCTGCAGGAAAGACAATGAATTGACAGTGAATCATGGACAGGAGCAGAGAACAGGGTAGTTGATTACACTGTCAGCTAAGGACAGGACTAGACCTCTAATTCTGAGCAGTAGTAGGTATTAGCTAGGAAAAGTAGGGATGGAGAATTGTAAGTGAAAAGGACATCAACATGCCTAACAAAATCTACCCTCCTCCTGTCTATTTATCCAGAAAGAAGTGCACATGTGTGTATGTCTGTGTTTGTATGTGGGTGTACGTGGGTGCATGCATGCATGTATGAGAGAGAAAGAGAGAAAGATTACATTCTTCTTTCTTTTCCATATCTTTGAGGGATTCTAAGAAATCAGAAGAACACGAGACCCTTGTTACAGATACCCCTGGACAGATAGCCTTGTGCAGTGAGAACAGAAACGAGGTACTTTAATCTAAGAGGCGCATGAAGCTACTGAAGGTTTCAAAGGTATGACTAGTCTCCTGTCACTCCTCCAAAAGAGGAAGATCTTTGCTTTGAAAGGATGCAAAGGACACTGACTAGACAGGTTCCCTATGGGGCCTTCAGTGGCTGAGGCTATCAGTGTTTATTATTAGAAAGGTTTTGGCCTCACTCTTGAGCTCCTCCTGATAACTAAAGTGACAAATCAACTTTTTCATTTTTTTTTTTTTTGAAGCAAGATGATGTGACTAGTTAGTCCACAATAAATAACCAGCACTTTTACATAGTGACCTGTGTCACAGAGATGACATTTCCACAAGCAATAGGTGTTAGTGTTATTGGCCAAATTTACAAATCAGATTGTTTATTTCAATCAATTGAGAAGCATTTCTTAAGCATTTACTATTTGCCAGGCATTGTTTGGCTTATTAGTTGATGGAGATTTATAGGTATGCACGTACAAACATGTGCAAAATAAATACATGTGATTTTGCATTGAAGGCACTTGCATATAGGGTCAGCAGACAAGTCCTCACACATAAAGTGTTGTTTGAGCTCAATCTTGACAAAAATTGTGCATTTTAAGAGATAGGGATGAGAAGGGATGACATTTCTGGTGCAAGAGACAGACAATGCAAAGTCATAGAGGAAGGTGATAACATTGTTATGCATGAAGAAGAATGAGAAGGAATCTTAGCTCAACAAAAATGTGCATGAAGTTGATCAGTGAATAATAATTAGAGAGAGGTAGATTGTGGCCAAATTGTGAATGGATCTAAATGCCAAATATGAATTTATATTTGATAGTAGAAGTAATAGGGAGCCACTGGAGATTGACAAGCAGAAGAATGACACATTCAGATTTGCATTATAAGAAAACAAGTTTGTCATTAGTGTGACAGAATGACTTGAAGAAGTTTAAGGAGATATATATGAAAAATATCATAGACATAAAAATGCTAAAAATTTTTAGGGGGAAGGGGAAAGTACCAGTAACTGGGATAGTTACTGGTCCTGAAGAGAAATATATTTTTTTCTGGGGAAAATGGGGTGGGGTCCAAAATAATTAGGCAAAGCTAGTCAGAAGAGTTTCATGGGTCAGAGTATAAGTCATGAGGAGGAATCTGGGACCTAGAGTATGAGTGTATATTAGCAAAGACCCCAGCATACACACAGCATACACCTTGCTATACAGGTTCTTAGATCTGCTTTTCTAAAAGGAAAGCAACTTCTCAGGGGTCAACAATCTACTTTAACTGAGTTCACCAATAGAGAAAACATAAGCAGAGAAATAAAGACCAATACACAGGGTTTCTATATGATTATAAGCAATACTACATCACAGACCAACAGACAGATCCAATTATCCATACATAGTTACCAGAGAGAGAAGCACCAACATTTGGATTTTCTAAGCCAAGGGGCTTCTTAACAACTGTCCAGAGTCTCATCTGGCACATAAAAGTTCTTCCAAAGAGTAGGCCCCAATGTAAAACCTCACCTCAGAGTATATATACAATTTTCAGAACCAGAGAGCAGGACCTGGTGACCCAGTGCCTCATTAGAATCAAAAGGTCTGGGCCTTCCTACAAAATAAGTCTTCCCTAATCAAGCTTCCCTTAATGGCCTTCACCTGAGGCCTATTAATGGGTAGGGAAGATTTTTAACTCTTCCCCCTCCCACCATTAATCTCACATTAACATTACAGGGTGTTTTGTCAGGGTAGTTACATATACCCTCTGACTGAATTACTGAATTACTGACCACTATTAGGTCTATACCCCAAAGATCACGGAAAGAGGAAAATGCCTCATATGTTCAAAAATAATTTATAATAATTGTTCTTGTGATGTCAAAAATTAGGAAACTTAGAGGATGCCTATCAATTGGTTAATTGCTGAACTAGTTATGGTATATCCATATGAAGGAATACTATTGTGCTATATAAGAAATGATGAAGGAGATGGTTTCAAACAACCCTGAGAAAACTAATGCAAACTAATGCACAAACTAGTGCAAAATTAAATGAACAGAACCAGGAGAAGACTTCATACAATTAAAAAAAAAAAACTCAAGAAAATTGACTTTGAAAGACGTAGGAAATATGATCAACACAATGACAAAATACAGTTCTAAACAATTCATGATGAAACATGCTATCCTGAGCACTGATAGGCAAAGGTGCAGATTTAAGAGAATTTTCTTTTTTTTTTCTTTTGGACATGGATAATGTGGGAATGTGTTTTGATGATTATGCATAAAAATGAGTTTTGTTTTTCTTGCCATCTTAAAGGCAAGGAGGAAGAAGAGAATTTGGAACTAAAATGAAGTAAAATTGAAATTAAAAAGTCATGGTGATCTATAGAAAGATAAGGAGGAATGTTACCAGACAGTGTGGTGAAATGACCATCTGACACAGTTTACCTCATCAATACTTTGACCTTTTAAAATGCCCTTGTGTTCTGTCTACTCAAATAGAACTACAGAAGGCTAGATTTGTTAGAGAGCTCTGGTCCATCAAGTACAACTAACATCTAGAAGAGAGCTTCCCCTAAAACATAGTTAATTTGATCATTCAGCTTCTTTTGGCAGACTTCCTATGAAAGGCAAGGTTCTCTCTCCCAAGGCAGTTCATTCCACTTTTAGATAGATCTAATTATTAGGTTATTTTATTTCCTGACTTCTGCTCTCCTGGCTCTGATACACAATGCCCTAGGTTCCTTGCTGTGCTGTGCTGATAGAGCTGTAGGGATTGATAACAAATTCCTTTAGGAGCTAGTTGTTTATCCTCTTCCTGTTATATGTCCGATGCTTCAAGCTTGCAGGGGAAGAAAGGCTCCTGCTCTCATTATTGCACTTTCTTAGTGTTTTCCTTAGAGATAAAATCAACAAGAATATTTGTTTGCAAATTGATCTTTTAATACCTTTATAAACAGTTGAGTCCCAGGACCACGATGGAGTATTTTTCTCCAGGAATGAGGAAGTTCTAGAACAAGAGCAAAAATTAAAAATAAAATTGTCAGATCCTTGAATAGAATTTAATCCATGGCATTGTGGTGAAATAAAGTTGCAAAAGGTGTCTTCTGAGGTCCTGACCAATTCTGAGAGACGGTATTCTATAATTATCCAATTGAGAGGGGAAGACTTTTGTGATTTCATCCTTCCTATGTGATTCTTCCCCTTTGCTACCTTTCTGTGGGTTTGTCTCATACATTGTAGTTTACTTGAAGCTATGTAGGTAGCTTTCACAAAGAGGCAGTGCCATAACTGAGAAGAGTTTTTATACAGTAGAATGATTAATGGATTTGGAGTCAAAGTACTATGATCCTTTGCTAATCACTACATCTGTGACTTCTGGCAAGTCATTTGAACTCTCTGAGTTCCAAGTTTTTTTTAACTGTAAAATGAGAGGATTAAATAAAATGGCCTGTAAGTTTCATTCTGGTTCCAGCTCTATGAATCTGTCAAACTTAGGGAAAAGCACTTATACATCTATCAGGCAAATCCCTATTGCTGATCCTGTAGGATATTTTACTTATAATTTTATTTTGACAAATGGGTGTGGGGGGTTGCTTTCATAGGATAACCTTTTTTACCACCTTCCTGTAAGATTAGGTTCCTATTACATGTTCAAATCACAAAAACAAAGAGAACAGATTTCTTTTTGTAAAGTAAGCATCTGAGAAAAAATATAAAGTACATATTGTTGGTTTTAAAGTTCTCAAATATATTCATCCTGTGCTCTTATTAAATTCCACTCTATTCAATGCCCAACTGATATTTTAGTTCAGTTATTGAATCTAAATTAAATTCTTTCTTCTTCAGTGTTATTGTTTTGTTTTCGCGTGCCGCTCATGCCATTATTCCATAGGCGATTAAGAAAAAAAGCAGAAATAAACTAAATCAAGAAATGCTGAGGGAAAAGATTCAAAAATACAAATACCTATTGCATGCAAATAAGATCACAGGATCATATATCAAGTACTGAAAGGGACTCTAGAGGCCAGCAACTTCAATATACTCATTATGCAGATGAAGTACTATGTGTGTTCCTCCTTGGTAGCCAAAGAAGATCATGCCATCAGAGAAATAATGACATGACTTGCACTTGACTTTGATTTGAGTGAGGGAGGGCTGTACAGGTCACCAGCCTCACTTTCTCCTCCTGAGCCATCTGAATCCAGTGACCAGATATTCATCAGGATGACTGGAAATGACCTAGAATGAGGCAATTGGGGTTAAGTGACCTGCCCAAGGTCACACAGCTAGTGAGTGTCTGAGGTGAGATTCGAACTCAAGTCCTCCTGATTTCTGCACTGGTGCTCTATCTATTGTACCACCTAGGTGTCCCTATGCAGATGAAGTAATTGAGGCTCAGAGAGGCTTTCTCAGGTTCATGCAATGAATATCATAGACTTGATTTGAACCCAGAGTTTCTTGATTCCAGATCCAGCACTTTGACTATGTTACAAGGTTCTGACACTCGAGTTCACTAATAGTGATTTTCAAAGACATGAAATGAAATAGATCAGCCACTAACTGCCTTCTGACAGCAGCATGGGTGTGTATCATTTCTATGTGACTGTTATGATCTCATACCATTCTATCATTTGATAATGTTCAACAATAAGATATTTTTGCTGATGAAATTTTGTTTTATAACTTTCTTTAAGACTGAATTATTTTCTGTGTAACATCTCAGATCAGTCCTTAATATTTATCGCCAAAGTCAGTCTTTGAAATAATCATTATTTAATTTTTTTTATTCTTGAATCATAACAGTGGGTTGATATTTTCAAATTATGAAATGATTTAAAAGTTTAAAACAAGAAAGTAAATTCCTTGAGGACAGAAATTGATTCCTTTTTTCATTTTAGGCTCAGTCATCTCTATGAGAGTTGTTAAATCATTGACAAGAATTCATTTTTTCTGATATTAATGATCACAAGCTTATTAAACAAGGTTATCTCTTTATTTTTCTTTGTATCTCTAGTCAACGCAACACAGTAAGTAGTCAATAATTGCTAGTTGATTGATTGGTATATGTTCAAAGGATTCTTGTGTAATTTTAACACATGTATCAGACACATCTTATTGCTAAAGTCCATAGGTACTTTTTACTCTCTAACGGCTTTCTTTTTAACATTAAACTGAACGAACATAAGTACGGTTTTCACTTCAAAGGGTACTACAGAAGATTATAGAATTTCTTTCACAAGAGACCTAATGGGTCTTTTTTAGCTTGTTCTTGCCACTAGGTCACATAGCTTAGATAACTTAGATAACACATGCTTTTTACCATCCACCCTTTCCCCTTCCCATACCATCATCAGGTGCATACCAGGTGAATGAGAGACACATCCTCATAACTCAGTGGGAGATAAATAAAAGCATCTTTACAGCTAACCTTGGGGCAGCACTGCCCTCACTGATTAATGGAGGGGGATAGCAAATCAACCATATTTCAACACTCTAGTCAAAATCATGCCAGATAATCTTCTTATATTCTAGTTGCTGGAACCTGTCACCAAAAGGCTACCTTCCTACCATACATAGGTAATGCAGTTCTTTTGCCTTCTTGGCTTGGTGTGAGGAACAGAGTTCTTTGGAAATTTTTACTCAAATTCAATAAAATGTAAGTGCTTACTATATGCCAGACACTGTACTAAGCACTGGGGATACAAATAAAAAAAACAAAAAACAGTCCTTGCCTTCAAGGAGTTAACAATCCAGTGGGGGAAAACAACACACAAAATGAAGCTGAAAAAGCATGAGAGGAGTGCACTAGGGGGCATGATGTACCATGGAATTTTAACCAAGCAGAGCTGTTGATGAGAGCATTACTTGGAAAATTTTGAAAGTTATGAACCCTGTAAAGAGGAAAACTTTAGGAGGAGTTCATTACTCTACAATATGACCCTCCAATCAGGGTCAACTAAGGTAGTTGAGAAGGTGCTGAATATCAAAAACTGAGCGAATCAGCAAAGTGATGAGATTTCAGGGGATCAGCTTCTCCTGGAGAAGTCATGATGCTCTATGGAGTCAAAGCCAAGCACAGTTGCTAATGGAACATGGAGAGTTATTTGGAGATATTTAATTATCTGTGTGACCCTGACCACACAGTTTCCTCCTCTATAAAATGAGAACAGTAATAACCCCTTAAAATGACAGAATTTTAAAGCCATTTCAATAGCATCTCATAAACCTCACAGTCTTATATAAATGATAACTATATCATCATCATCATCATCATCATCATCATCATCATCATCATCATCATCATCATCATCTTTTACTCTGATGCTTATATTCCTCAGTGCTAAACTATCTGACCACTAGGCTAGGATCAGGAGTAGGGACTTCAAGAAAAATTTGGTATCATCCCGCTTCCAAATATTTCAGCTGGCTGTTCCATAAATCTGATATTCCTCTATCTGGCTATACCCTCTAATTCTTGCATCCTCTCTTTATTCCTCAATTCCCTTGAAACTTTCTGTTTCATTATAGCTGAGATCTCCAGTCACTCTATTCTTCTCTTGCTTTCTCAGACAACCAGCACTACTCTGGCTTGATTATCTTTCCTTCAAAATCTTGATACTGCAATTAACCAATTTGACTTTAATCGCTTGTCTCCTTATCCTAGTACCACTCATCTCTTTCGAAATCCAGCTTTGGACTATTCCATCATGAACCCTCTCTACTTCTATGAATAAGCTGCTAAACATAGCTTGAAATCATAGAACCTTGCTACATGAGTTTGCTTATGAAATTACACTAATTTCAATTGGGCCATCATTGTTGAGGGGCAAATCATATTACTATTTCCAGAATCATGTCCCATTTTACTTGCTTTACTACTGTCTTAAACCTCAACTCTCTTTTCAGAAATAATTATACAGGCCTAACTTTGCTCAAGACCTTCACTTTTGCATCTGCAATTGCTTATTAGACATGTTAAAGTTGATGTTCATGTCATCTTATACTCAACATGTCCAGTAATGAACTAGTTATCTTTCCCTACAAACTCATCCCACTTTCCAATTTTCCTGATCTTGCTCAGGGAATCACTATCCTCTTATTCACCTAGGCTTACAACTTTCATATCATCCTAGACTCTTTACTTTCTCACTGCCCTCCCATATTTGATCATTGACTCCTGTCATTCTTATCTTTCCAATATTTCTTATATATGACCTTTCTCACCCTGGTGGAAACTCCAGTCCCTGCATACCTGGATTATCATGATAGCCTTATCATTTGTTTTCTTTGCCACAAGTGTCTCCTTAATTTAGCCCTTTGTTCACTCAGCTGTCAACTGGATCTTCCTAAAACAGAGATCTTACTATGTCATGAAACACATCCCATTCAATAAAGATGAGTGGCTTCATATTACTTCAAGAATATAAAATCATCTGTATCATTTTAAAGCCCCTTTTAAAGTTAGCCTCATGCTAAATTTTCAGTCTTTTATAACTAATTCCCCTTCATTTACTCTGTGATCAAGTGAATCTTGCTCTTCCTCCCACAGGGTATTCCACTTTTCACTTTGAAAATTTTATTAGCTGTCCTTCCAAACCTAGAATTCTCTCCCTCCTCATCTCAGTCTAATACCTTCTCTGACTTCCTTCAGGTCATGCCTCTTCCAAGAAGACTTTTTCATTTCTCTTTAGTCTTGGCGCCTTTATTCTAGGACTACTTCCAGAATTTATCATATGTCTATATCTATATTTAAATCTCTGTCTATCTAACTATCTAACCAACTATCCATCCATCCATCCATCCATCCATCCATCCATCCATCCATCCATCCATCCATCCATCTATCTATGTATCTATGTATCTATGTATCTATCTATCTATCTATCTATCTATCTATCTATCTATCTATCTATCATCTATCTATCTATCTATCTACCTATCATATTATTTTCATATTATTTCCCCCATTATACTGTAAGCTCCTTGAAATAATGGACTATTTTTCTTTCCTTTACTTGAATCACCAGTTCGTAATATAATGCATGAAGTAGGCACTTTAAATAAATGCCACTTGACAGACTGACTGACCTATACAACCCATACATCCTTTCTCTCAGCAGAGGATATCACTTTATATTTTACTGGAAAAAGTGAGACCACCTGTCATGAAGTGCCTCTCCCAAATTTTATATCTGAAATCCCCTCCAACATTCTTCTTCTTTTATTGGTTCCACTCTTAGAGAAAGAAGGGACATTTTCCTTGTCAATACATCCTCTCTCATCCTAGACCTTGCATGTTTTATTATCCCTTCTTAATCTGTGACTTTCAATCTTGAATTTGCTTATTCATCACCTGCTGCTTACAAATAAGCTTAGATATCCCTCATCATTAGAAAACCATCACTTGCTTATTATCCAATAAAGCTATCATGTAATACTTTCCCTCTCATTCATATATAAACTTTACTATAAGTTTTCTTTTTTCTAAATAGTATTTTTTTTCCAATTGCATCTAAAGATAGTTTTCAACAATCATTTTTGCATAATTTTGAGTTCCAAATTTTTCTCCCTCCCTTACACACCTCCACTGTGACCAAGACAGCAAGCAATCTGATACAGGTTACACATGTGCAATCATGTTAAGCATATTTCCATATTAGTCATGTTGTGAAAGAAGAATCAGAACCAAAAGAAGAAGCCTCAAGAAAGAAAGAAAAGACAAAAAAGTGAAAGTAGTATCCTTTAATCTACACTTGGTCTTCATAATTCCTTCATTGGATGGGGTTGACATTTTCTATCATGAATATTTTCTATCACTTTTGGAATTGTCTTGGATCATTTTATTGCTCAAAAGAGCTAAATCTATCATTAACAATCATCATACAATGTTACTTTTGCTTTGTAAAATATTCTCCTGGTTCTGCTCACTTCACTCAACATCAATTCATGTAAGACCAAATTTTTCTAAAATCTTCTTGCTCTTAATTTCTGATAGCCAAATAATATTCCATTATATTAATATACCACAACATATTCACTCATTCCTCAATTGATGGGCATCCCCTCAATATCCAATTCTTTGCCATGACAAAAAGAGCTATTTTAAATATTTTTGTATATGTAGGTTCATTTTCTTTTTTTTGTGATCTCTTTGGGATATAGACCTAGTAGTGATATTGGGGGTGTGTGTGTCAAAAAGTATGCATGATTTTATAGACCTTTGGGAATAGTTGCAAGTTGCTCTCCAGAATGTTGGATCACTTCATAACTCCACCAACAATGTATTAGTCTTTCAATTTTCCCATATCTTCTCCAACATCTATCATTTTCCAGTTTTATCATGTTAGTTAATCTGTTAGGCATGATGGGGTACCTCAGAGTTGTTTTGATTTGCATTTATGTAGTCAATAATGATTTAGAGCATTTTTATACAAATATAGACAGCTTTAAATTCTTCATGTGAAATCTGCCTGTTCATATTTTTGATTGTGTATCAATTGGGGAATGACTTGTATTCTTATATATTAGACTTTATTCTATATATATGTATTGAAAATGAGATTTTTATCAGAAACAGTGTCCGTAAAAATGTATCCAACTTTCTGCTTTCCTTCAAATTGTGGTTGCATTGATTTTGTTTGTGCAAAATACTTAGATTTAATTTAATTGAAATGATCAATTTTGCATTTTATAATGTTCTCTGTCTCTTGTTTGGTGATACATTGTTCCTTTCTCCAAAGTCTTACATAAACTATTCCTTGCTCTCCTAGTTTCCTTATGGTATCAGCCTTTCTATCTAAATCATGTACCCATTTTGACTTTATCTTGATATATTGTATGAGATGTTAGTTTATGCCTAGTTCCTGCCCTACTATTTTTCACTTTTCTCAGCAGGTTTTGTCAAACAGTGAGTTTTTATCCCAGAACCACGTGTCTTTGAGTTTATGAAAACATAGATTACTATAGTCACTGACTACTATGTCTTGAGTACCTAACATATTCCACTGATCTACCACTCTATTTCTAAACCAGTACCAAGTAATTTTGATGATTTCCATTTTACAATATAATTTTAGATCTGGTACAGCTAGGCCACTTTCCCTTGCATTTTTTTTCATTAATTTCCTTGATATTCTTGATCTTCGGTTCTTCCAGATAAATTTTGTTATTATATTTTCTTTCTCTACAAAATATTTTTGGTGGTTTGATTAGTATGGTACTGAATAAGTAAATTAGTTCAGGTAGAATTGTCACTTTTACTATATTAGCTCAGGCCAACCCATGAGCAAGTGATCTTTTCCCTATGTTTTTTGCCTTTTCCCTAACCTCACTTAATGGGGGCTACTTCCCTCTAAATGAGTCCCTGAAAAGGCCAAGGCCTCCCAAAGCATCCTGGGTCATCTCCAGCCATCCTGCTGAATATCTGGTCATTGTACCCAGATGACTCAGGAGGAGAAAGTGAGGTTGGTTATATTGCACAGCCCTCCCTCCCTCAAAACAGAGTCAAGTGCAAGTCATGTTATCTTTTTTCTGATGTCATGATTTTTCTTCAAAAATGAAGGACAAATACATGTAAGCATTGAGAGACAAAAAAAAATATTTCCTTAAGAAATGCTTTGGCTGCATCCCATAAATTTTGGTATATTATCTCATTATTGCTATTACCTTTGATCAAAAGATTGATTGTTTTTATGATTTGTTGTTTGCCCCTCTCATTCTTTAGAATTAGATTGTTTAGTTTTCAATGAATTTTTAGTCTATCTTTCCATAGTCATTTATTACACATAATTTTTGTTGCCTCATGATATAAAAAGGAAGTATTTAATGTTTCTACCTTTCTGCATTGAATTGTGAGGTTTTTATGTGCTAATACATGGTCAATTTTTTTGTACACCACTGAGAAAAAGCTATGTTCCTTTCTTTCCCCATTCAATTTTCTCCACAGATATACCATATCTAACTTTTCTAAAATTCTATTCATCTTTGATTTCTTTCTTATTTTGTGGTTAGATTTAAATAGTTCTAAGAGATGGAATTTGAAGTCCCCCACTTGTATACTTTTGCTATTTACCCTGTAACTCACTTAAGTTCACTATGAATATGGATGCTATTCTACTTGTTCAATATAATGTAATCAAAATTATCCATTTTGCACTTCATAATGTTCTCTATCTCTTGTTTGGTCAAAAAATTTCTCCATTTTGCATAAATCTGAGAAATGCACTATTCCTTGTTCCCCTAATTTGTTTGTAGTATCAATCTTTATACCTACATCATGTATTCATTTGGACTTTATCCTTGTGTATGGTGTCAGGCATTGGTCTATGCCCAGTTTCTGCCACACTGTTCTCCAATTTTCCCAGCAACTTTTGTAAAACAGTGAGTTCTTATCCCAGAAGCTGGGGTCCTTGAGTTTATCAAACATTACATCATTATATTTATGCAGCACTGTGTTTTGAGTACCTAACCTATTCCACTGGTCTACCCCTCCATTTCTTAGCCAGCACCAAGTAATTTTGATGATTGCTACTTTATAATACAACTTGAAATCTGGTAGGGCTAGGCCAAATTCCCTAACATTTCTTTTCATTAGTTCCCTTGATATTCTGGACCATTTATTCTTCCAGATGAATTTTGATACTATTTTTTCCAGCTCTAGAAAATAGTTATCTGATAGTTTGATTGGTGTGGCACTGGATAAGTAAACTGATTGAGGGAAAACTGTCATTTTTATTATATTAGCTAAGCCTACCCACAAGCAACTGGTGTTTTTGCACTTAATTTATTTGTGCAAACAGTGTTTTGTAATTTTGTTCATCTAGTCCCTGGGTTTGTTTTGTCAGGTAGACTCCCAGATACTTTATAGTGTCTACCACAGTTTTAAATGGATTTCTCTTTCTACTTCTTTGGGTTAGGCTTTGCTAGTAATATATAGAAATGCAGATGATTTTTGTGGATTTATTTTGTAACCTTTAACTTTGCCAAATTTGTTTATTATTTCAAATAGGTTTTTAATTGATTCTCTGAGATTCTTTAAGTTTGTCATCATATCATCTGCAAAGAGTGATAATTTAGTTTCCATTTTGGCTATTCTAATTCCTTCAATTTCTTTTTCTTCTCTTATTGCTAAAGGTAGTATTTCTACTATCATATTGAATAACAGTGGTGACAATGGACATCCTTGTTTCACCCCTGATCTTATTTGGAAATGCATCTAGCTTATCCCCATTACATGTAATGTTTGCTTATGGTTTTAGGTAGGTACTGCTTATTATTTTAAGGATGTCTCTATTTGTTCCTATACTCTCCAGTGTTTTCAATAGTGATCAGTGTTGTATTTTGTCAAAATCTTTTTCTGCATCTGTTAAGGTAATTGTATGGTTTGTATTAGTCTTGTTGTTGATATGATCAATAATGCTGATAGCTTTCCTAAGATTGAACCAGCCCTGCATTCTTGGTATAAATCCTACCTGATCATAATGTATCATTCTCATGATAAGTAGCTGCATTCTTTTTGCTAATATCTTATTTAAAATTTTTGTATTTGTACTTATTAGAGAAATTGGTCTAAAATTTTCTTTCTTGTTTTGGCTCTTCCTGGTTTAGATATTGGAACCATAGTTGTATCCTGGGGATTTTTTCCTAGAGAGTTCATTGATGGCTTGTTCAATTTCTTTTTTATATTGGGGTTATTTAAGTATACAACTTCTTCTTCTGCTAATCTGGTCAATTTGTTATGTGTATCCCCCTGTTTTAAATGTGTTTCTTGTAAATAACATATTGTTAGATTATTGTTTTCAGTCCATTCTGCTCTCCATCTCTGCTTTATCCATCCCATTCACATTCACAGTTATGATTACTATTTGTGTCTTTCCCTTAATAATTTTTAAATATTCATCCATTTCATTTAGATAGTCAAATTTATGATCATACAGTTGGGCAAAGTAATTTCTAATTATTGTTTTAATTTCTTTCTCATTGGAAGCTAGTTCAACCTTTTCATTTTTGATATTGGTAATTGCCTTTTTTCTTTCTTCCTTTTAATCACATTGACCAAAGATTTATCAATTTTATTAGTTTTTCATGAAACTGTTAATTTTATTTATGATTTAAATAGTTTTCTTAATTTCAATTTTATTAATCTCTCCTTTGGTTTTCAGTATTTCTAATTTGGTATTTACTTCGGGATTTTCAATTTGTACTTTTTCTAGCTTTTTCAGCTGCATGTCCAATTCATTGATCTTCTCTTTCTCTATTTTATTCATGAAAGTATTCAATGAAATAAACCTTCCCCTAAAAACTGCTTTTGTAGTATCATGTAAGTTTTTGTAGGTTGTCTCATTATTGGTATTCTCTTGAATGAAGTTGTTGATTGTTGCTATGATTTGTTGTTTAACCCACTCCTTCTTTGAGATTAGATTACTTACTTTCTAATTAATTTTTGATCTTTCTATGACTTTTTATCCCATATAATTTTTATTGCATTATGATCTGAGAAGGATGCATTGACTATCTCTGCCTTTCTGCACTGGATTGTGAATTTTTATCCCCATGGTCAACTTTTGTATATGTGCCATATGCTATTGAGAAAAATGTATATTCCTTTCTATCCCCATTCAGTTTTCTCCAGAGATCGATCATATCTACCATATCGAGAGTTTTATTCACCTCCTTGCCTTTCTTCCTCTTTATTTTGAGATCAGATTTGTAAAGTTCAGAGAGGAGGAGACTGATATCCCCAATTAGGATAGTTTTGCTGTCTAATTCCTGCTGTAACTCCCTGAAATTCTCCTCTAAGAACTTGAGTGTTATACCACTTGGAGCATATATGTTTAGTAATGATATTGCTTCATTTTCTAAGCTGCCTTTTAGCAGGATATAGTTTCCTTCCTTATTTCTTGATTAGATCTGTTCTTGCTTTTGCTTTGTCTGAGATTAGGATTGCTATTCCTGCTTTTTTTGTATCAGCTGAAGCATAATATATTCTGTTTCAACCTTTTACCTTTACCCTGTGTGTATCCCCCTGTTTTAAATGTGTTTCTTGTAAACAACATATAGTTGGATTATTGTTTTCAATCCAGTCTGCTATCCATCTCTGTTTTATCCATCCCATTCACATTCACAGTTATGATTACTATCTGTGTCTTTCCCTCCATCCTCTTTCACCCCATTTATGCTTTTAGTTATCCCTTCTCCCTTCCCCTTCACAGTAGTTTTAATTTTTGATTACCTCTTCCCTCAGACTTTCCTCTCTTCTTTCAACTCCCCTCCCTTTATTCCCCTTTTCTCTTATTCCTTCTTTCCTCTCTTTTAGCCTACTCTCCTTTTTCTTTCCCCTTTCCCCTCCTACTCCCAAAAAGCTAGTTAGATTTCTAAACTGAGTTTTTTGTTCCCTCCTTTAACCAAATCAGATGAGAGTAAATCTCAAACAATGCTTATCTCCCTCCCCTCTTTCCCTCTACTCTAATATGTTTTTGGGCCTCCTTCTATGAAGTAATTTACTTTTTTCTGCCTCCTCCTTTTAACATCTCCCATTACATTTCCTTACATTTTCATCATGATATCATTTAATTTATACCCACTCCATCTTTCTATGTATAACCTTATTATATACCATAATAAATATACCATTCTCAAGATTAACAAGTACCATCTCCCCTTATAGCAATGTAAACAGTTTCCCCATATTGAATAACAAGGTTTTTTTTTCCATTTACATTTTTAATGTCTCTCTTGTGACTCATATTTGAAGAGCGAATTTTCTGTTGAGCTCTGGCCTTTCATCAGGAAGGTTTGGAAATTCTTCATTTCACTGAATGTCCATCTCCTTGCTCGAAACATTATGCTCAATTTTGCTGATCCTTGGTAGTAGTCCAGCTCCTTTGACTTATGGAATATCGTATTCCAATGCCTCTAATCTTTTAATGTATGTGTTGCAAGGTCCTGTGTGATCCTGACTGTAGCTCCTTGATATTTGTATTTTTTCTTTCTGGCTGACTGCAGTATTTTCTCTGTCCTTTGGTAGTTCTGGAATTTGGCAATGATATTTCTTGGTGTTTTTAGTTTGGAATCCCTTTCAGGAGGTGAATGGTGGATTCTTTCAATGATTATTTTGCCCTCTGGATCTAGGACCTCTGCGCAGTTTTCCTTGATGATTTCTTGGAAGATATTGTCCAGGGTTTTTTTTTTATCATGGCTTTCTGGTGGACCAGTAATTCTTAAAGTTTCTCTCCTGGATCTATTTTCCAGGTCAGTTGCTTTTCCAATTGACATTTTATATTTTCTTCTATTTTTTAATTCTTTAGATTCTATTTGACAGATTCTTGATGTTTCATAAAGTCATTAGCCTCTACTTTCCCAACTCTAATTTTTAATAGATTGTGTTCTTCAGTTCACTTTTCCTTCTCCTTCCCCATCAGTCCAATTCTTCCTTTTAAGGACTTATTGTCTCCAGTTAGGTTTTGTGCTTCCTTTTCCATTTGTCTCATTTTCCTTTTAAATTCTTTCATGATTTCTTTTTTTTTCATATTTTTAAAATCATTGGACAGTTTTTCCTCTTCTCTAATTTGGCTTTTAAAATCCTTCTTGAGCTCTTCCAAGAATGCTCTTTTAGCTTGAGACCAGTTCATGTTCCCTTCTGAAGTTTCAGATAGGAGTACAGTCTCAATGCTGATCTCACTGGTACTCATGTTTTGGTCCTTGTCCGCATAGAAAAATTCTATGATCTTTTCTGGTTTGTTTCTTGCTCATGATGATCATCTTTTTCCTGGCTTTTTAAGTGCTTCTGGGTCACAGGGGGCTCTGTCCCACCATTCTTGTGCTTAGAACTTGAGGTTTTGTATATTGTGCCCTCTGATTCTTTCAGTTAGAAGTTAAAATGCTGCAGCTTACCTGGTGCTGAGCTACAGGGTGTGCTAAAACAGAGGTCAAGTGAAGGTTTTCTTAGTTTTCTGGAGTTGCCCTGGAGCAAGTTGCATTAAGTGTGGGAAAGGTGTCATCTAGATGAAGGAGGTCTAGTCTCCTGAACTAGAGCATAGGCAAGCTCAGTGATTTGTGGAACCCATCAGCACTAGTGTCCTCCTGATTCCCCTGGCTGTGCTGAGGAACCCAAGTGTGCCTGGGTGTTAGTGGTTGTGGACTCCAACCCCTGGGGCTCAGGATCTCTTCCTAGTTTGCCAAGGTGGGGCTGTCTGGGACGTCTCTCATTCTGCATCCTTCTCCTTCAGTCATAGTGAGAGGAATCCCCCTTGCAATTTTCCTAGCCTCATGGCTAAGGGACTGTTTACCCCTTCAGCTGATCCCACTGTTCCAGAATTTTTCCTGCAGAATGCTCTCTGGATGTTTCAAGGTCAACAAGAGGAGGGGATAGCATTTACTGATCACTCCATCATCTTGGCTTCCAGAAATTCAAATACGTTTCTTACAGACATTTAATCTGCAGGCTGATAGTCTAAGGAGTGATTGTTGCTGTTACCTGAGGTTCTGCGGTTCTCTCTTGTTCACTTCCACTGGACGCCTGTCCTGGGATGATATGTTTGAGAGTCTGCAGTGTTGTTACTGCCAAGGGCTTCTTGTTTGTCTTTCATTTATTTCTAAAGTATAGCTAAATAAATCAGTTGATCTATTTCCGAAGGAAATTCACAGACTCTCAGTTTTCTCTAGAATAATATACAATTTCTCTTTGTCTTTGATGCCTTCACAATCTACCTGACCCTTATCTTCCATACTGATTATACATTAATTCTTCCCACTGTTCTCTGTGTTTCAGGAAAACATGTCTAGCTACTCATTCCCATAGATAACATTCCATCTTCATTCTCCATGATATTATTCTAAGTGTTATTCATGCCTAGAATGATATACCCTCATCTTTGCTTCACTGATCCAAAGCTCCTCTCAGACCTCACCTCAAATGCTATTTCCTACAAGATTTTTTTGTAATTACTCTGCTTGTTGGTGTTTCCTGAAATAACTTTGATACCCATTTGTTGTTGTTGGTGGTGGTCATTCAGCCATGTTCAACTCTTTATGACCTTGTAGACCACAGTATGTCAGATCCTTCCATTCTTTACTGTCTTTCTAAATCTGTATGGGCTCATGTTTTTTGCTTCCATGACACTATCTATCCATCTCATCCTATTCCATACCTTTCTCCTTTTGCCTTCAATCTTTCTTAATATCAGTGCATTTTCCAATGAGTCTGATTTTCTATTTATGTGGACAAAGTATCTAAGCTTCAGCTTCAGTATCTAACCTTCCAGTGAACCATCCGAATAAATTTTTTGAAGTATTGATTGATTTTGTTTCCTTTTCATTTAAGGGACTCTCAAATTTTTTCTTCATTTCCACAATTTTAAAACATCAGTCCTGTGGAACTCAGAATTCCTTATAGTTCACCTCTCATAGCCATACATTGTTATAGGAAAAAACCATAACTTTTACTACATGGATCTTTCTCAACCAATCTTTCTCTGCTTTTTAGTATGCTATCCAGATTTTCCTTAGTTTTCTTTCCAAGAAACAATCATCTTTCAGTTTCATGGTTGTGGTTACCATCTATAATGATCTTTGCATCCAAGAGTATAAAATCCGACACTTCTTCTATTTTCCAGGAAGTGATGGGACCAGTTGATAAAATGTTGATTTTTTCCCCATTAACTTTCAAGTCAGCTTTTACACCCTCCTCTTTGACGTTCATCAAGAGACTTTTTATCCTTCTTCACCTTTTACAATCAGAGCAGTATTTTCTGTGTATTTTGAAATTGCTGATATTTTTTCAGTCAACTTTAATTCTGGCTTTTAATTCATCCAGTCTGGCATTTTGCATTATGTACTCTGCATTTAAGTTAAACAGATAAGGTGACAATACACAGTTTTATTGTACTCATTTCCCAATCTTGAACCAATCAGTTGGTTTGATCCTGTTTCTTCCTGACCTGCATACAAGTTCCTCAGGAAAGAGATGATTTGATTGTTCCATCTCTTTGAGAACTTGCTACATTTTGTTGTGATTCACAGAGTCAAATTCTTTAGTATAGTCAAAGAAGTAGAAGTAGTTTTATTTTATTAATCCTGAAATTCTCTTGCTTTCTCCATAATCCAGTGAATAATGGCAATTTGGTCTCTAGTTGCTCTGCTTTTTTGAAAATCACCTTGCTCATCTAGTATTTCTTGGTTCACATATTGCTAAAGGCTAGCTTGCAGAATCTTAAGTGTAGCTTTGATGGCATTTGAAATGGGTATAATTTTTAAGTATTTTGAACATTCTTTGGCATTGCCATTTCATCTTGATTTCTTCTACTTCTGTTAGGTTCCTACCATTTTTGTCTTTTATTTTGTCCTGAAATTTTTACATGATACTTTCCCTTGATATCTCTAATTTTCTTTTTTTGTAATATAAAGTGAAACTTAGTAAATTTCATTCAAATTTTCAACATTTCAAGTTTTCTCTAGAAATAAATATTATGTATATGCTTATTTAAAAGGGAATTTTTCAATATGTTCTTCTTCCAAAGTATTTTAGTGGAAGCTAAAGTATTGAGTAGCCCAGTTAAGAGCTTCTGACCTACTATTCTGATTAACCTTTTCCTCAATATTCATGGCCAGCATCTGGCTTTGAAAAGAAAGGTTTTTAGTTTTTTCAATCACTTGCTGATTGGTTGAGACTACATTGTCACTCATAACCACATGGCCCAATTTGGAATCAATCTTGGTATCAAGCCTAACATTACTAATTAAATTGACAACCTGCCTGCCACCCTACTTAGGCTGATACATTGATGAATGTAAGAGAAATTCTCGAATATGAAGAGTCTAGCATTTTTGATGAAATCCTCAAGACAAACCATCAGGAAAAAGTCATTAACAAGAACTGATTCACATTCTCTTAAATTCTTCTGTGCCCCATCAAAGTCAAAATTAATATACAAGCATTCAACAAACTCTGTTATAGAATCTTTGTATGTATAGGACTCCTGCTGAATAACTTTGTCTAAATGTTTTAATATTTGTCTTCATTTTCAAACATCTTTGTTTGTTATGTCTTCAGTTGTCAAATAGTGGAGAATATGTGGACACTTAGTTTGAAGTGCATTAAGATACTGCGACTGGCAAAGAAAGAGATTGATAATGTTGTCTTGACCTTTTGGATGATTGAAGAACACAATGAATACAAAGAAGACAATGAATCAGTCATATTCTCTGCTGAAAGGACTGGAGTGGAGAACTGACAGAATTATTATATAGAGATACTCTCCTGCTCTTGAATAGTTGCCATATTCATACTGGAATTTTTGCATATCTATAGAGTGTATCTAAATATTTTTGTCTAAAACAATGTTTGTCAGCCAGGTAGTCAAACAGCATGTGACCATCCTTGGTAGATTGCATTGGCCTTGCTGTTTCTGAATCTTCAAACATCTTGACAATTGGTTCGGTTTCTGCCTGCAGCTATTTGAGTTGTACAACAACAGTAGTTCTTTTCTCATGCAAAGCATGAGGAATGTTATCAGAATAAAGGTTTTTATACACATCCATTGCAAAATCCACCATATTTATGTCACTAAGAAGGCCCACTTTCCCTTGAAGCAATTCCTTTTCATTATCTATCTCTTTGACTGAGAGAAACTTGAGTGGGAAGACCAGATGGAGGTCTAAAAAGTGCAGGATGTGATCAGTAAGCTCATACTCCACAACGTTGCCTGGGGAAAAGGCAATATCTCTAATTGTCTTGAAGAGATGTCTTATCTTTCTGAGTTAATTCTTCCCTTCTATTTCTTTGCATTCATTTGCATAAAAAAAATTTCATCTCTCCTTGCTATTCTCTGGAATTCTGAATTCAGTTAATACACATGCAAACATCTATCCATACATGTCTATGTATGCATATATATGTACATATGTATGTGTGTATTCTGTATTTAAGGTCAGCTAGGTGACAAGGTGGATAGAAGACTGAATCTGATGTCATCTTTCTGAGTTCAACTCTGGTCTCAGATACTTAATAGCTCTATGACCAAGGGCAAGTCACTTAACCTTTGTTGGCATAGTTCCTTATCGATAAAATGAGGTGGAAAAGGAAATGGCAAACCACTCCTATATCTTTGTCAAGAAAATGCCATGGGGTGTTATGGAGAGCTGGACATAAGTGAAACAGCTGAACAGTAACATTTTATATTTACTCACAGGTGTACATCTCATCCATATAACACTTTAAATTTTGCAATGTAGTTAGTTTCAAAATATGATAGCATTTTGTCTTCATAAGAGCCCTGGGAGGTAGGTGCTATTATTACCCCTCCTTTTAGACATGAGGAAACTGGAGAAGACAGAGATTAAGTGATATGCTTGAGGTTAGATTTGAACTAAGGTTTTCCTGATTCTAAGTCTAGTGCTCTGTAGCTGTGCCACTTGATGGCAGGGTCTATTTACTTTTCCTTCTTAGTACCTAACATAATGTCAAGCATATAAAAGGTTCCTCAGTCTGCTTTTTAGTGACAAGAATGAATCAAATCCCTTTTCTAACTAATAAATAATTTTACCTGTTTCCTCATATGTAAAATGATATGGTTGGAATCAGTGGTGTATGAGTTCTGCTTCACTTCTAAATCTATAATCCTATGATTCCATGATCCTACTTAAAGACAACTATGATGTCTGTCTTAACCATTATAATAAAAATCAACAGTTACTTTTACTTCTCATATGAAGGAGTTCTAGTTTCCACTTCATCCTACTAGTCCTACTACCATATGTTTGCTAATTAACAGGACTAGAAAGGTCATTTTCACCTATAAACTCTCAGGAGATATAAAAAGATTTCCAGGTAGACTAAATAGAATGAAGGGGCAACACAGGGGAACAATTAGATACTCACTAATTTGCCACTGTTATCCTTAAAATATGGCACACTGATTTGAACATAATATTTGAGTTGGACTGTGCTTAGGGGAAAATACAGAGATTTCATCTCCTTTTGTCTGTACCCTAACTCTATTACTGAAACTTATGATTATTTAACCTTTTAAACTAGTATGTCACATGATTTATAATCATATTGAGTTTGTATTCCATGAAAATCCCAATATCTTTTGCACCTGTCTTCTTACCCTTCAATTTTTGTAGCTGATATTCTTATAAACTGCCAAGGTTTAAGATATGTTTCAAAAACTCATTCATTTCCTTCCTCTTACTGAATGGTTAGTGGTATATTGTGACATCAATATTGCTTCTGGTTCTGTTTCCATTGATTCTCATCTAAGTGCTGTCCACGATGCTTCCTCCATTCTTGTCCTTGAATTTTATAACATGAGAATATGTTCTTTATCTATAGTGCTCAATATGTTCAATACTACCTTTCAAGGCATTCTTCTCTATTTGGTCTATTATGCTTTCTTTTAAGGTCTTATTTTCTTCAATATTTTTTGTGCCTACTTTTGCAAACTGTTGAAATTTTTTATGATTTTCTTGCATCACTCTTTTCTCTTCCCAATTTCTCCCTACCTCTCTTACTAGATTTTTAAAATCCTTTTTGAACTCTTTCGTGGTCCAAGACCAATTCTTTTTTTTTTTTCCTGTGGCTCTGGATATAGCAGTTTTGACTGTGGAGTCTCTTTTTTGAGTGTGTTTTGATCTTCCTTGTCACCATACTGACTTTCAACAGTTAGACTTTTTTCTATGGTTTGATGATTTTTCCATCCTGACCTTTAACTCCATGCTAAAGTGGGGCTCTCTTTCTGGGCTAGAGGGTGCATTTTCCCAAGCTTCAGTGCTTGTTTTTGTTTTGTTTGTTTTTTTTGTGCTGTTGTTTTCAGTACTACAACTGGAGGTCTCTAAACCTTCATTTCTTCCAAGATGGCATGATCTCAGGAGCGCTAATGGCCTGTTCTCTGGTCTATAATTGAATATGAGAACTCTCTTCTGCCCTGGAATTGTGAACAAGGTCCCCACTCCACTACAACTGCAAGCTCTTGTGTACTAGTACTCCCCCTCACCATAGATAGTGAATCAGGATTGTGAGCCAGGTCTGAGTACAGGCTGAAACAATGCAGCAGAGTTCTTCCCCCTGTGTCAGGAAAGGGACCCATGTTATCTTCTTCTGACTAGTTGTCTGATCCTCTTATTGTCTATAGTCTGTGAGCTCTGGTGGCAGCCACTGATGCTGCTGATTCTGTTACTCTGAAGGGCCATTGATGGATTTCTGGGGCCTGATCTGTGCAGACGCACCCTCCACTACACTACACCATTCTCACCTTCATACAATAGGCAGTTGAAGACAATCATGTAAATAGTCTTGGCATGAAAATTGTCTCACTCCGTGTTTTGTGGGTTCTACAGCCTTAAAATTTTTATTGAGACATTTCAAAGTTATTTGAGGGGGAATTTGGGAGAGTTCAAGGAAGTCCTTGCCTTTTATTCACCATCTTGGCTCTCTACTCACCTCCAGCCTCAGACCTATGTTTCTCATGTCTGTATATTGCTGTTGAGGTCCATAACTGTGGTTTCTTTAGAGATGATGTGATCATTTAACATTACTGCCCCCTCATCTCCTCTTCTACAATATCATTAAGTATTTTTTGTATCCTAAATCTATAATTTTATCTTTGTGTCCTTGTCATTAAACTTGAAGCTGTGGCTTGATTTTTCCATTCTGCTAATATTTTCTAGTTCAAACATTATATATCCCAAAATTTGTTCCATTCTAGCATCTCTTATGATTTTCTTTGTTGTTGCTGTTGTTTTTGTTTTGAAACTTTCTGAAATATCTTCTTGTTGTGGTAGGTTGTTTAGGAATTCCATAGTATTCTGTGTTTAAACAAGTATTCATTCAGTTTCCTTTGTCGTGTGTGTGTGTGTGTGTGTGTGTGTGTGTGTGTGTGTGTGTGTGTGTGTACAAATCTAGGCAGTGCCATGGGTAAAGAACTGACCTGGAGTCAAGAACACATAAGTTCAAATCTGCTCTCAAACACTTATTAGGTATGACCTTGTGCAAGTCACTGAACCCTGTTTGTCTCAGTTTTCTCATTTGTATAACTAGCTACAAAAGAAAATGGCAAACCACTCCAGCAACTTTGCCAAGAAAAACCTAAATACCACTCATACAGAGTTGGATGAGACTGAAACAACTAAATATTATATTTTAGATATTATATGTGTGTATGTGTAGTATTCATCTTCCTTTCCAGTTTTAGCCTGCTTTCTGTTGATTGTTTTTCTATGTCTTTATTTGAATTTTCTTTCTATTAAATAGTTAATAGTTTTATTTCTTCTCTAGCTGAGATAAATCATCTAATCTTCCTTTATCTCTTGTTGCAGGTTTGACTGAGGGTAAGGAGGATGTCTGGACAGATCTTGTAGCCTTGCAACTTTTTACCTAGCATTTACTCAAGGTAGAAGGCAGTATGAACTCTTCTCCTGTCATGTAGTTGGGCATAATCATTGCTTGTTTCATGAAGTGAGGTGGGGATAAGGAAAGACTTCTAGTGTTATCCAAGACTCTGAGTTCTTCTAGACCAAAATCTTCATTTTACAGGGAAGGACAATAAGTCCCAGGGATTTGATTTTAGGTGACTCTTAACAACAAAAAAAACCACATTTACATTATTATTTACTTAATAATAAAAATGACACTGAATGACTGACTATAGCAATTTTTACTCATTTTTAACAATGGAAATGAACCAAAAGCAGTGACCTTGAGTCTCACACTCATTTCTCCAAGAAATGCTTAGAGAAGTTTAAAGCATGTAATATGGTTATCATAAAGAGGAAATCAGAAATATCCAAAATCCATAATGCCTTTGCATTTAGATTATAGTCTTATTTTAAAAAATAGAAAGGTTCAGCATTGAAGGTTTTTACCACAATTACTTTATCAAATATAAAAAAATATTAAAAATGAACAAGATCAAAAATGCAAAACCTATTACAGCTTTTCTTTAATCTACTATGAATGCCTTGATGTGAACATATTTTTCATTCTTGAAGAAGGTATGAAAAAATGTTGAAGATTCATTAAGTGTTTAGGAATACTACTCATAAACAAACATACTTATTATGTATGGTACATAATGAGTATGTAGACATACATACACATATATATTGATATATGCACATATATGCATGTGTATATATACCTCTATTCATGCATGCATATATATTTGCATGTGTGTATGGACATACATATATATCTAGATCTGTATTTCAATCTTAAGTATTCCAATATTTGTGTAGTTTGGTGACTATTGGATTGGACTAAATTTAGGAAGACCTCGACTCAAATCTGGAGTCAGATACTACTAGCTGTGTGACCTTGGCCAAGAATCTAGACCTCTGTTTGTCTTAGTTTTCTCATCTGGAATATGGGGACAAAATTGCACCCAACTCCCAGTATTGCCTTGAGGATTGATTGAGATCATAGTTTTCAAGTTTAGTGCAGTCCTTGGCACACACTAAGTAATATATAAATGTTCATATTAGCTATTATTATAGTCTGATATTTCCTCTGATTTTACAGATGACAGTACTTACATTCATTCTTGTCCTGTGCAGTTATCATCAATGTCCTTCTACAAATCTTTCATAGATGGTCTACCCAAACCCCTGAAGTCTCTTTTGCTGGCTCTTTAAAGTCTCTTTACACCACTGGGAACTGGATATCAAAGGTTAACAGTTGTCTATTAGGAACATAATATAAGGATCTTTTAATTTGGTATGAAATATAGATCTGAGTTTTGAGGTCCTCTACTTTCCCAATACATTTCTTATATTCACAGTTCCCTCTCACTATTAATTAATGACAAAAACTCTAATTAACCAACCCTCGTTTTGTAAATTCTCATTCTCATGCTCCGTTTCCTGGTACCTACTCCCTCCACTTCAAATTTTTTGCCATTCAATCATATCCTTCCCAACCTTGTAGCTCTATACACTCCACGTCTCTTTTGCCTAATCAGTCTAGTCTTCCCTCTACTCACTTCATACTTGTTAAGATTATTAATGCGATTGAAATTATTGAGGTTATTTAAAATGACATTTATTGTCTCTTTTTCTTTGCAATGCAAAACCTTTGACATGCTTAGAAAACATTCTCCAACTTTCCCTCCAAATTATAGAATTTTCTATGATATTCAAACTTCTATTATTCTTCCCCTTAAATATATTTATTCATATTTACTATCCTCATATTTATTCTGTATAAACATATATCTATATTTGATGTCTCCTCCATTAGAATGAAAGCTCATTGGGAGTAAGGATTGTTTTATTCTTTGTATTTGTATCTCTGTTACAATTTTCAGTGACTACTATATGATAGGTAATTAATAAATGCCTAATTAATTGACCTTTTTTTCTCTTGCTTTCTCTTAATGGTATTTTATACCAAACAATTTAGTCCTTGATTACATATTCATTATTTTTGTTCGTTAGATGTTTCTGGTATGTGTCATCTCAAAATTACAAAATTACAAGAATTTTGAGTGTAGCAACCTCATTTATATTCCCAGTGGTCTGGGTACTCAGTGAGTGGTCAGTAAGCACTTGATGGACTTTAGCTACTTATTTAGGAGGAGCTTAAAAATGATCTAGACATACTAGCAAGTTGTCTAAAATATTTGCTTACCAAATAATTAGAATTTGGTATTCTGTTGCCTATCTAGTAGATCCCATGTGATCTGTAATGGTTTGTAAATATAGTGGGGAAACAGATGCTACTGAAGGAAAGGTATTTTTCTGATAATGCTCAAAAATAGGAAATACTGTATCTGTGATTATCTTACCAACTGCATAAAATACACACACACACACACACAAACATACATGCAAATGAACAAGTTCAGGACTGTACAAAGCATACTCAAGGTTTAGGAATTATAAAGGAGAGCACAAGGTTAATGTGTTCTGTTCTGGTACACATTGAATCTTGTTTCTTTTTATTAGCTGGATTGCCCATCTTTCTGACCCAATGCACCCAGGCAATATGTAGCTCTTTTCATTTCACCACAATGAGGAACACAATCAACTTTTGGTATAATTGGAATTGAATTAAAATGACTTTGATTTTGTTTTACTTTTATTACTGAGAATGTACCTACCCACATAGGCATATGAAATGAAATTGTATCTTTTAAAATGCTTTGTAAATGAAAACTATTATAATTAATTTTTTTAAAAAAGATTGTTATCCCTAATCAATAAATGGCCAAAGAATATGAACAGGAAGTTTTCAGAGGAAGAAATTAAAGATATCTATACTCATACGAAAAAATGTTCTAAATCACTATTGATTAGAGAGATGCAAATCAAAACAGCTCTGAGATACCACATCACACCTATCAGATTGGTTAACATGACAAAACAGGAAGATGATAAATGTTGGAGAAGACATGGGAGAGTTGGAACACTAATTTACTTTAGTGGAGTTGTGAGCTGATCCAACCATTCTGGAGAGCAATTTGGAACTGTGCCCAAAGGGTCACAAAAATGCGCATATTCTTTGACCCAGCAATACTGCTTCTAGGACTGTTTCCCCAGGATATCATAAAAATAGGAAAGTGTCCCACATGTACAAAAATATTTATAGTCTCATTCTTTCTGGTGGCCAAAAACTGGAAATCAAGGGGATGTCCATCAATTGGTGAATGACTGAATAAATTATGGTATATGAATGTAATGGAATATTATTGAGCTATAAGAATTGATGAACAGGAAGACTTCAGAGGGGCCTGGAAAGACTTACATGATCAGATGCTGAGGGAGAGGAGCAGAACCAAGAGAACTTTTTACACAGCAACAACCACAGTGTGTAAAGACTTTTTCTGGTAAACTTAGAACTTCATTGCAATCCAAAGACTTAAAAAATTCCCAGTGGTCTTTTAAGGCAAAATGCCTTCCACATCCAGAGAAAGAACTATGGAAGTCAATCACAGATTGTAGTAGATGATTTTGTTTTTTATTACATTTTGGTTTGTTGTATGATTTCTCCCATGTATTTTAATTCTTCTATACAACATGACTATGGTGAAAATGTATTTAACAGGAATGTATGTGTATAACCTCTATAAAATTGTGTGCAGTCTCAGGGAGGGAGGGGGAGGTGGAGGGGAAGGGGCAGAGGGAGAGAAAGAAAAAATCTAGGTTGCAGAGTAGTGATTGTGGAACACTGAAAATAAATTTTAAAAAAGATTATTAATTTGGCACAATGAACCTTCAACACCAATTAATCAAATGATTTTCTTGGCATCCTATAAACCAATTATGATGAAAGTGAAATTGAAGCTGTATGTAACTTAATTGTAACCGCATTTTAATGCCCTAGACATAGTTTCCATAACCTTTTTCTGGGAATGTACTCTTTTCTTGCTATAGAGAATCATTTTTTTAAATCACTTCAAACACAGTTTTAAAAAATAGGAAATAATTAGTTGAGGTATTCTAAAAGGACTTAGCCATTGAAATCATTCCATTGACCAAATACCGAGTTATAATAATGAGCTGCAAGATACAAACAAAAGCCTATGAAATGATTAACTACAAAATCACTGACCTTTTGGGAATTCCTTAGCTCATCAACTCCTGTGAGTATTTCCTGAAGACAATACTATTTAACACTCATCAGCTAAAGGTCACTAAGAATGCAAGGAGCACATTCAATTATACACATTTTTATGGTAATTTAGAAATTCAGTGATTTTCTTCTTTGGAATTTTCTGAAACAAAAGGATGCTCATAGTCACCCATGAAAAGAGACTATAAATGACTCAGAATACTGAGAATAGTTCCTTTGAAACTGGTAAAAACAAAATATAATGACCCTGAAGAAAATTTTGGTTAATCATATATGGTACTTGAAAATGATCATATAGTATATAAACCTTATAATAACATACATATTTTGTCCCATCAGTCACTAAAGTGTTCCCCCAACATGTTTTTTTGCATGTCAATTAAGTAAATTAGGTCTATACTCTCATTTGTCCTATGTTTCAAAGAGGACCAATGACACTACAGGGTGATATCTTGATGTGTGTTAATCGGATGTAAATGATGCAGAGTTGCACCAAGTCATTAGTCTCTTCCAAAGTCCTTGAAGCCTAATGGCAAAATAAAAAGGAGGACAGCTGGTGATAGCCTGAGATGAAGTGTGTGATCTTGGTATCTTCAATGTATGACCATGCCCTAAACACTACACAGCACCTTCTTCTGCTGCCTTCAAGGCTGTTGGAACAAGTTCTTCTCATTTGCCCATTCCATTAGGGAAGTCTTCACGCACTTGAGATGGACATCCTCCTAACTTAGCAAAGGGGTTTGAAGCTTAGAGTTTACCCTTAACCTAGTTTAGCCTTCTTGACAAGATGGCTCTTACTGGGGTATGGCTGCTATATATGCTAAAGCTTCTTGGAACCAGAGGTGAGAGGTGGGTGAATGTTGGACATGAAAATTGGATGAACAGCCCTGAAAAGGACTCAGTGAGCTCTTACACAAGAGCTGGTAGTCCTCTCTGAACACCTCATCCACTCTAATAAAACATTCTATATGCCTATATTCTTATGAGCTGGAGATATTTTTTTTAGGATATTTCAAAGTCTCTAGAAATCCTAAAAGTTTAGTATATATCTCATCTATCCCTCTCATTTTATCAACGAGAAAAAGAAGGCCTATGAAGGTTAAAAGACAATTCAAAGGTCATATGTTTAATTGGTGTCAGACTTATGAAGAGGACTCAAGCAGTACTCAGGAATTCTAGTGAAGTTCTCCTCATGCCCTTATTTCATAACTTTTTAATATATTCACCCAAGTGTCAAATATAGTCTACCTGAACCTCAGATGCAACCTGATTGAGATTTTCAGTAAATGAAAAAAAAATTTGCCTAATTGGCATGAATGAATGAGTCTGATCATCTACTTACCACGCGTATTGAGTAATTAACTGCTACTAGATGCCATGCTACAAGATTTCAGTCAATAACAATTGTCTTTGAATAAATATTCCTATAAAATTGAATGAGTAAATCCCTAAAACATGTGAATATCTGATCGTAAGGCCTACTACTGTGAAATTCAGATGCTCTGTACTATACCATTCTCCCTATATTATTTGTTATATATAATGTTCTTCAAGGTATTTCTACCCCATAATGCAGCTTTTAGAATTCAAAGTAATTCAAAACTCATCAACTAAAATACATTCTCCTCAACACCAGGAATCTCTAGTGACTTTAAAGTCTACGTTGTTGGAGCCATACTTCTGGAGCAGATTAAGTCCTTTTTCCAACAAGCCTCAATCCAAGAAATAGCACTTCTTAAAGTATATTATTAGCCAATATCATTAATTTATGAGTGTTGTATGACAATTTTCTCATCCAAAGAAGTGTTAAACAGCTATTATCTTTCTTGGAATTTCAGTTTAAGAGCTGAATTAATGTTAAATGGTCATATTAATTTTTTTAAAATAATAAGTCTGTAACTGCAGATACAAATGAAAAATCACACTCTAAAACAATTTTGAGATATCAACCATGAATTGTAATTTTCAGAAACATTGACTTTTATTTCTTTAAAGGTTGTAAAATAAAAATGTTTAAAATACATAATAGGTCATGTCAAATTGTCAAGAAAATTTAGAGGCACTATGAGGGAAATGCAATTTTCCTAAAAGGTATGAGTATTGTGAGGCATTAACTTGTATATTTAGTTCTACTTTCCCTTGGAATTAGAGGGAACCTAGAGAAAAAAAAGAAAACTTTGGTTGGGAACAAAGGGCAGCTGAGCCATGCTAAACCCACTGATTTGGTTCCCATATTCTCTTGTCACTCATTTTACCATTATGAATTGTTTGACAAGAGAGTGTAGAAAATGTAGGTGCAATGTGAAAAATAAATTTCTGGATCTAATCAGAAGATTTATGTTCAAATCCCAGTTTAACCACTTACCTGTGTGACCATGAGGGCTGGTCATTTACCTTCTTTGGATCTAGTCTTTCATCTCTAAAAAAAGGGTTTTAGATAACATCTTGTCTAAGGCCGCTTTCAGTGCTATCTTTGGTCCCTGTGATGATGACTTTTGTAACTTAGTTTACATAAACTGGATTACCTAAGGTGCCTTTCATCTCTAAATGCATAACATTTGTAGCAGTTCATATGCTCGCAATAACTTCTCAACTACTTTGTTATGCTCCATCGGAAGTCTGATAACTCCCATTTTCTGCAAACCTTTCCTTGATTTCATTCCCTTCACAGAAATACCAAGATGTCCATAGGACTTTTCTATGCAATCAGTTCTCTCATTATTTTTCTTATGTGTACTTGTAGATTCTGTGTTCATTCCCACTTTCTCTCTACCTAAACTAATTTAAATTCTCAAAGGTATGGACTGAATTTTTCTTTTCTTGGTCTGTATGTAGAGCTTTGGGTACAGTCAGGTCTATGAAAAGTAACTGATCCAAGGGGTATAAAACCATCTATGCTTTTGTCACAAGTTCTCAGTATAATTATGGGCTCTTCACTTCTTGTTTACATACTTTAAAATGGACAAATTAGACATATTTCTGCATTAAAAAAAACTCTGGTTCTTATATTGAAAGGTATTTGTAGACTATTTCAAGGTTACAGTAAAGAAAGAATAATAATAGAGACAAAGAATACCATGGAAATTACTGGAATACATAAATCATAGTGGCAGGTAGATGGGGGCTAAGCCAATGACTCATCAACTATAATTTGCAGTTATTATTCCTTGATTAAAAAGCCTGGGATCACAGTAAAATGAAAAGTATTGAGTGAGTAACAATCACTTGTCCCAATTCATATAAAAATAATACAGTTAGTGAGAGATTTTACTGGGATGTAAAATTTTACTTTTTTTTTGGGAGTCTGATCCAGTATTGGATCAACATAAATATATTTCTGTTTCCATAGGGACTATTAGAATTTTTGTGTGCTATAATACAATATTAATAATAGTATAATCATAATAGTAATAATCAAATGTTAAGAGTAATGCAGCACTTACTATATGCCAGATATTATGCTAAGCACTTTATAATTAATATCTTATTTGATCTTCACAATCATGTTTTTTTATTTATAGTTAGAAATAATTTTCCTGTGAAGATCAAGTGAGATAATATTTATAAAGCACTTTCCATACTCAAAATACTATATAAATGACAGCTATTGTTGTCAGCAAATCACTGCTATACCTCCATGTCAATGGTGACATATTTTCTAGTGGTACCTTATTTGAGACATCTAAGTAAATGCAGTGAATAGATCACTGGACCTGAAACCAAGAAGACCTAATTTCAAATCCAGCTTCAGATTCAACCCTGAGTAAGTCACTTAACCATTGTCAGCCTCAGTTCCCCAAGTGTGAAATGTGGAAATCTCCTTCCAAATTTGTGAGTTTCAAATGAGATAATATTTGTAAAGTTGTAAGCAAAGTATCTGGCACATGGTAGATACTTCATAAATTCTTAAACTATTTTATTGTTTTTCCTATTGCTAACCTCTTACATGCATTGTGATGTTAAAAATAAACACAGCCCTCACTTGATCCTACCATCCTCACTAGCTAGTGACACATACATCTTTTCTTCTTTGATAAACTTGGGGAAATTGTCTATGCTAGATGTCTCCATCTCATATTTTTCTAAAAGTCTCTTTAATTTTGTTTCTAATTTTATTATTTAACTGAAATTGCTTTCTCTAAAGTTAAATCCAATGTTCTTTTCTTAATTTTTTATCTTTCTTGGCTTGTATGTGGTATGTGACACTGATGATTCTTCCTGGATACTCTCTCCTCTGTGAGTTATTTTTGACAGTGCACTATCCTTATTCTCTCCTTAGCAGACTGATTGCTTCTTCACAGTCTTCTTTCATGGCTCTTTATCCATGTCATGCTTATGAACAACAAGTATAACTCAAGTCTCTGGGGTGGATTCTTTTAACTTCATCTATACACCAGTGATTCCTAACAGGAGTCAGTGTAATAAATTTCAGGGGGTGCATGAACTTAAATGGGAAAAAAATATTTATTTCCATTAACCTCTAACTGAAATTTATCATTTCTCTCAACTAAGAATGAAGTCAACAAACAATATGTAGAGAAGATATCCATAAGTTTCTCTGTGTTTTCAAAGGGGCCACAGAACATACCCAAAAAACATTAAGAATCCTTACTCTGTATGATCTCACTTGGTGATCTTTTCAGGTCTCTTGAGTTCATTTTTCATGTTTTTGCAAATTATTCTCAGATCTCTATTTCTGACCCTAGTTTCTCTCCTATGCTCCAGTCTCATATCATAACTGTCTTCTGGATGTCTTGAATTAATCCTCTCAAACTCAATCATATAAACAGAACTTAATAGCATTCTTACCAAACCCAGCCCTCTTTTCATCTTTCGTCTCATTGTTGAGAACATCACCATTCTCCCAGTTATAAAAGTTTGTTCGTATGCTCAGTTATTCACTCATTCATCCTATTTGCCCAAACTGATGTCAAGTCTCATCATCTGTATCATTACACCATCTCTCATGTATGGCTAGGACACTAATCATCCAGGCACCAAATAGATTCAGGCCTTCATTATCTGGAGTATTAAAAGAATCTTTTCATTTGACTCCTTGCCCTATTTCTCTCTACTCCACTGTATGCTCCATTTAGCTACAATGTGATTTTCCTCAAGTGTACTGATATACCACATCCCTCCTTTATTTTTATTGCTCCTCTTCCCATGAGCATTGAAGATGAACGCATGTCTTTGCCATTTAAAGCTTTTTATAACTTGGACCCTTCCTATACGCCAGGCCTAGAGGCCTGTATTGGGCTACCCGAGTCTTTCTTACCTGTCCCAGGTCTTCGGTTGGCCAAACTGGATAAACGTATGAGAGAAAGGACGTTCCAGAGTCGAACAGGGGTTGAGCTTTATTTCAGGGTTCAAGTTACAAGTGCAGGGAGGGGTCTTCCTTAGGAGGAAGAGGGGGAGATTTCCTAAGGAGGCTAAGCTTAAGGGATTGGAAGTAGAAGTACAAGCGGGGAGAGAGGGGGAGGGGAGAGAGGAAAGAAGAGGAGCGGAGCCTACTGTCCTCTTGGCTCCACACGTGCTAAGAGAGAACTTTCAGGCTTCCTCAATCCTACTTAACCTTCAGCCGCACAGTTTGCATCTCAATACCGTGCTGTTAGGTAACTAGGTGTGCTCCAATCCGGGACAATCTCGAGGGCAGGGAGACTCCACCCATCACGTATCTCCCGGGGAGAGGCGGAAATACCCGAGCTAGCCGAGCTAGCTCAGTCTGACCTTCTCGAACCCCCGCTGTTCATGGAGGGCCTCGTAAGACTCTAAGATTTAGAAGTCCCACTTTTACCTGCCCGAGACCATCCACACGGATTTGAGCTTCCAATCCCAACATATCCCCTTCTTTGTTATGCGCGGAGCACACCTGGCTCTAGAGCAAACAGTGGCTGGAGGCTGAGTGGATTAGGAAGGCCTTTAGCATATGAGTACCCTACAACAAGACTTCATTCACACAGAAATCTGCAGCTAGCACAACTGACAAAGGGAGGCATCAAATAAAACAAAGATGAAACTAAATGGCTGAGTTACAACAGGGGAAGTGCAATCAACTAATCCCAAAGCATATTTTAAGAGGAGCAGCTGGTGTAGGCGCCTTACATCACCACTCCCTCAGTCATGCAAATGGATCTCAACGGCCAAGCCTGAATGGCCAAGCCTGTGGTATTCAGGTGAAAAGTTGGTCACCCCTTCCCCCCCCAATGTCCTGGGTTTGTGATATCAAAGTCCTCCTTCAGCCGCTGAAAAAGATGCCTAGATGGGAAGCTGTCAGCAGCAGTGTCTGCGGTTGTGATGAGTGCTGCCTCCTCTCTGGGCAGCAAGGTTAAAGCTGTTAGCAGCAGACTCAGGTGGTGCATGATCCTTCTCCGGGGTCTCCGGGCTCTCCGACATCGGTTCCCACTTACGGATCCTTCCAATGGGAATCCATGCATTCCCTTTTCCTGTGGAGACACAAACATACCCTCAACCCCATATTAGTATCTTAAAATGTCTCATAGCTGGAGTAGTATGTGAGCCTTTTGAGACAGCTGTATCAAGCTCTGATTGTATTAGGCGACCTTTTCCCCTTCTTTGTTTAGCGAGGATCGGCTTTAAGGTAAAATTGATAAGAATGCATACTTAGGTATAGCTGCTGCCAGGTGCTTACAAATGCTTCATTAACATCTGTAAGGAACCTGACTTTCCCAGATTTTTTCTTTTTAACAAACACAGAAGCATTCCAGGGTGCTGATTGCTCCTTAACCAATATTTGTAATGCCTGGAGTTTTTCTGGAGTCAGAGGCCATTGCTCCACCCAAATCGGGGTGTCTGACTTCCAATTCAAGGGTGGGGACTCCAGAGCAACAGCAATGGCCCTTACTAAAAATTTGATAACCTCATCCCGAGGCGGCTAATAGCCATTCCGGCAATCAAAACATAATCGGCGGCCAAGTACTGTAATTGATTTCCTGTAGCCTCAAACTGCCCTGTTCCTGTAAATTGCTGATAAGCCTGGGGGGCCTGAGCCCCTAGCCCACCAGCAGTGCTCTTTACCCTCTGAGAAAATTCTGATACCCAAATCACATTCTGCCCAGGGGTAAGGCAGGCTCTGGCTAAGCTCTTCCAGTCATTAGGAGTCAGAACGAACTGACCACTGAGAGTTTCAAGCATGGCTATGACAAAGGGTGAATTAGGGCCGTGCTTGGTACAAGCCTCTTTAAGAGTCGCCACTCTCTTCCACTCTATGGGTATGTGGCTCCTTCGAACGCCACCAGGGACACTGGGGTCCACTATTTCTAGCACAGGAAATGTCCCTACATCTTTTCCATTCTCTATAGCCTTTCTTATTCTTTTTTCCAAACTGGACTGTGGCCCTGGACTGTCTGACCAATGGAGCAGGTTATAAGGAGGCGCGGAGGGAAGGCACGGCGTATTCTCCCCTGCCTCGCCTCTTCCATCCGCTAGATGGAGCTCCGAGTCTATTTTTTCTTTATGCTCCTTAACTTTCCGCTTAACTTTCTGCTTGCCTGGACTCTCTGTTCCTCCCGTGTTCTCCCCTCCCCTCTCTCCGCTTCCACTCTCATTCCAATCCCGCCCTGGCCTCTCCGGCCCTTCCAGCAGGCTCTTAATTACACGGAATATCAGGAAATCTAAATCCTCCAGCTCCCCAGGGTATTGTTGCTCATGAGCAGTCATTTGCTCTCCGACCGCTCCCCATTTTTCTCTTGATATTCCTGCCTGCTTTAGCCAAGGAGAAACTTTCCAAATCCTTTTACAAAATTCTCGGAGGTCATCTAACTCTATTGTGACCCCCGCCTTCCTGCATTCCCTGTGAAGTTTCTCAGCCCAGACCTCCTGTTCCTCTGGCTTTATTACTGGCAACAGATTCCCCATCTCCGCCCTTTTCCCAGGGGTTTGGGAAGCTTCTCTCCACTTTCTCTCCTTCCGAATCTAGGATTCGGGACTCGCTTCTTTCATAGCCCCTTCCGGGTGTACCCCAAAAGCACCCAGGATTATCTACGCTCCCAATCCCTGTTGGGGCACCAACTGCCAAGCCTAGAGGCCTGTATTGGGCTACCCGAGTCTTTCTTACCTGTCCCAGGTCTTCGGTTGGCCAAACCGGATAAACGTATGAGAGAAAGGACGTTCCAGAGTCGAACAGGGGTTGAGCTTTATTTCAGGGTCCAAGTTACAAGTGCAGGGGGGTCTTCCTTAGGAGGAAGAGGGGGAGATTTCCTAAGGAGGCTAAGCTTAAGGGATTGGAAGTAGAAGTACAAGCGGGGAGAGAGGGGGAGGGGAGAGAGGAAAGAAGAGGAGCGGAGCCTACTGTCCTCTTGGCTCCACATGTGCTAAGAGAGAACTTTCAGGCTTCCTCAATCCTACTTAACCTTCAGCCGCACAGTTTGCATCTCAATACCGTGCTGTTAGGTAACTAGGTGTGCTCCAATCCGGGACAATCTCGAGGGCAGGGAGACTCCACCCATCACATATCTCCCGGGGAGAGGCGGAAATACCCGAGCTAGCCGAGCTAGCTCAGTCTGACCTTCTCAAACCCCCGCTGTTCATGGAGGGCCTCGTAAGACTCTAAGATTTAGAAGTCCCACTTTTACCCGCCCGAGACCATCCACACGGATTTGAGCTTCCAATCCCAACACCTATATTTCAAGCTTTCCTGTATTCCATGTTTCAAATTTTCTCCTAACCATGCACACTACGATTGAGAACTCTTTGTCTACTTGTTTTTCCTCACAAATGATAATCTGTTTCTTAACTCTGTGCCTTCAGACACTTGAGTTCGGTACCTGGAATCCTCTCTACACTCACCCCCGTTTCTTAGATTCCCTGCTTTCCTTCAAGTATAAACTCAAACTTTTTCTTATGTAAGAGGTCTTTCCCGCACCTCGCACCATTGATAGGAGATTGTGTCTGTCAATTATGTATGTATTGAATATGTGTCTAGCTTTTTTCACACTACCTAGCCCACTGGAATTTGAGCACGTTGAGGGCATAGACTGCTTTTAATCTTCTTTTTCTTTTATATCATCCCTTAACGTAACATCTGACACAGAGTGAATACTTTTTGATCAAATTATTAATAAATTAATATAACAATTACCCCATTATTAGAACATTGTCATAAAACGCAACTACTTGGGGTCTTGATTTCATAATTTTCATTATGGAGATGGTAAGTCATAAGTTAAGTAAAGGAAGAGGAAAAATGTTCTTATTTCTTGTTTCTAATGCTATCAGGTGAACGCTAATTTTATCACTCTCTGAAACAACAGTTTCCTTATCTATCAAACCTGCTCTAACTACCTTAGAGGATTAACATGGAAAGAATATTAAATTATAGTTGTAAAAATGATTTATAAATTCTAAAATGCAACCAATTAACTAATAAGGATGTATGTAACAGTATTATAAGCATAATGTGAAGCATTTGGGGATACAGAGAAACATCAAAAACAATTTCTGTCTGTCTTCAGGGAGCTTACATTAGATAAGGTGAATCAATAAACATATGAGTCTTTGAGGAAGAGATGAAAAATCCAGTGTCAGTTTTTTTTGGGAGGGAGATGGGGTAAGAGCATAGCAATAATTATAAGGAAGGAAGTCACCAGGGATTCTAAGAGGCAGAAATAAGGAGGGAATACATTCGAGTCATGAGGGTAGCTTAAAAAATAAAGGATGACGAGATGGAATGTAACGTGTGAGAACAGCAAAAGATCTGTATCACAGAATAGGTAGAAAGAAAACTTTTACAAGACTGAAACAGTAAGAAAGGGTCAAATTTGTGAAGGCATTTTAAAAATATATATATAGCAGAGGACTGAACATGTTCTCTTAGATAGTAAGGAGTTACTGGACCTTGCAGTGTGTGTGTGTGTAAGATCTGCACTTTAGAATGATTACTTTAGTAGATGAATAAAAGATGAACTATAGTAGGGAGAGACTTCAGGGAGGGAGACTAACCAGAAGACAATTACTGTAGTACGGAAATGGAAGGATTAGGGGTGGTTAAAGGTTGGTGGCTGTGTAAGTAGAAATAAGGGAATATATCTTTTAAATATTCTGGATCCAATAAAGGAAATATTTGGCAACTGATTGGATATATAAATAGTGAATATGTGAAAAGTGAATAGTCAAGAATGACACTGAGTTTACAAAAGTTTTCAGCTAGAAGGATTGACATTAGTAGGGAAGTTTATAAGAAAAGAATTTTTTTGAGGGAGGAAGGGGGCTAATGAGCTTTGGATAGGTTGAGGGTCAGAGACCTCAGCTTGCAATGTCTAATAAACAATTGTTTAAGTGGGACACATTTTCTTCTTTCCACTTGCAAAGCTGCTAACCTACAATCATCCCTCATGTCTCTACCCACTATAGTTCATCTTTTATTTGACTTCCAAAGTGATTATTTTAAAGTGTAGATTTAACTATTTTATATTTCTCATACTTATACAGATGAATATATAAATCTGGAAAACATCTACATAAATATAATAATTGAAAGGAGAAGAGAAGAAGAGGAAGAACAAGAACAAATAAAGAGAAGGAAGAGAGGGAGAATAAGGAGGAGAAGATTATTTTAAAGAAGTCCTTAGACTTGTCAATTAAGAGTCCAATGATAATTTCTTAGAGAACAGCATCATGTGAGTGATGAGGTCAAATGCTAAACTATAAGGGAGATTTAACAAAAAACTGATAGGAAATGAAGTGGTGTTATCAAGTATAGAAGATTTTTAAGGGAGTTTGAGGAAGACTTGAAAGCTATAGGATTACAATTCATAGGAATTATTGGCTACAGTTATACATACACACATATATATGTACATATACATGCATATGTATATATACACACATATATTGTGATTTTTGACTTAGTAAAAATGATATGATCATTGTCTTTACCTATTTGAAGTACCAACATAAAGACAGAATAGACAATGGATTGTTCTACAATGTCAAGGAGTGCTGAATAAAAGTCAATAATAATTCCAAGAAATCTGATAGTAGAAAAGGAAGGAAATAAGCATTTATATAGCGCTCACTATGTACCAGGCACTAGACTAAGCACTTATAAATATTGTCTCATTTGAGCATTGTAAAAAACACGTAAAGTAGGCACTGTTATTAGCTCCATTTTACAGTGGAGGAAATAGAGGTAGCCAGAAGTTAAATGACTTGTCCAGGGTCACATAGCTAGTAAGTATCTGTGGTCAGTTTTGAACTCAGGCAGATAAGTCTTCCTGACTTCAGCTTCAGGACTCTATACACTGTACCACCTAGTTCCTGCACCCCATCACTAGGACATTAAATCTTTAGAGATGATTTAAAAATGGTACCCAATACCAGATTTAATCAAAGTTAACCATTACTTTTTATAAATGTTTACTAAGCATCTGATTAGATTAGTTTTGATTGCAAAACCCATCTCAGCTTTATTGCGCTCCCCTTCACTGCATACACTCCAGAAAAAGGTGTACCAGTTCCAGCTTCAATAAGCTGGCCTTCATTTGCCAACTTTGCTTCACTCAGGGCTGCTATTTGGATGCCATACATCTTGAGTTCTCTTGCAACAAGAGCAGTTCTTCTTTCAGGTCTACTGGATTTTGTGTTGTCTATTAGTGTGCTCATGTTCCATGTGTTGATGGTGAGTGAAATCATCTTTGCACATGTTTTTGTACATTTTTTTGTGTTTTGACCACATTGTGGGATTCCTCACCTGCTGTGGTAATAAGGCCAGGGTTGGGGAAGCAGGCAATGTTTAGGGCACCTTTTCTAGCCCCCTTCCTCTCACCAGGAGGTGAGCAGTGCTATCCTTAATGGCTGCTCAGACACCCAGGGGGCTACCAAGCCAGTGAAAAATTGCTCTATGGCCTGGGTCACCTGTGTGCAGTGTCCTGATCACAGTTCCCAGTGTATCCCCATCAATTGCTTCACCACTTAGATGTCCCCACAGGACTTTGAGGCATAATAGTGCCCATTTGGTAAGAGTGATTTATGTCTTTTAATTCATAGGTAAATTGTATTTAAGTGAGGCAGATTTTCACGAAGACATCAGCCTCACTCTCTCCTCCAGAGTCATCATAGCCTAGTGGCAGGACAGAGTCAAGAGGGCTGGCAATGGCTCAGGACGCAGTAGATGACCTTCGTGTCTTCAGTGTGTCTAAGCAAGCTCTAAGCACTCCACATCACCTGCTTCATCTGCCTTCAAGCTCTTTGGAACAAATTGTCCTCATCCGCCCATTCCATCAGAGGAAGTCTTCACATGCTTAGGATAGACATCCATCTAACTCACCAATGCATTTGATAACCCTTGGTTACTCTCAACCTGGTTTGGCCCATCTGCTGAGACATTTTACCAGGGTGTGACCACTGCACATAATGCAGCTTCTTAGAGCCAAAGGTGAGAGTTAGGTGGAACAGGTGGACACCAAAGGTGGAAAGAGCCCTGAAAAGGGCTTGGCAGTTATCGCACCAAAGATACTGGTCCTCCCTGAACACACCCTACCAAATTGAAAGTCCTCAGAGCTGTTGTGCTGACCTCATTTTCATATTCTTGTGAAACATAGACAGTCTACCAGCACCATGACAGGAAACTGAATCACTTCCATTTGAGCTGTCTTAGGAAGATTCTGAGGATCACCTGACAGGATAACGTACCAGACATTGAAGTCCTTGCTTGAGCTGAACTGCCAAGTATTCAAACTATGCTTCAGAGAGCGCAACTCCAATGGACTGGTCATGCTGTTCAAATGAAAATGTATGCTTGCCAAAAAGACTATTTTATGGAGAACTTATATAGGCAGGTGATCACATTGTAAGGGGCACTGACCACCACACCATCTGGGATGCCACACTGATGAACATCAGGTAAACTGAGTCCAGTGCAGGGAAGGATGAACAAGATGGCGCTGGAAGAGATGGCCCCACCCCTGGTTTGTTTTTGTTACTATAGTTCCAGCTTGTGTTCATTACTATAGCTTTGGGTTTGTTTATGTGTGTTACCATGGTTCACTGGGCTGGCTGGCAGAGACTATATAATCAGAGTGCTTGCTTGAATAAATAGGAGTTGCTTCATGACCCACTCTCCCACCTCATTCTTTTACTCACGAGCTCCACAGGAGGATGAGCAGCCTGCTGGTCAGGCATAAGACTTGCTCCTCTCGGTAAGCTATGCCCTCACCATAGCACACATGATGGCCAGAAGAAATGATACAAGGACACTCTCATGGTCTTTCTCAAGAACTTTGGATTTGACTGGGCAACATGGGAAACACTGGCACAGGACCGCTCAGCATGGCATGCCCTCATAGGAAAAAGTGTTGTGCTCTTTGAGTAAAGCAGAATTGAGACAGCACAAAGTAAGCACAGGATGCTTAAATCTGGGATATCCACCCCAAATATTCATATGCACTATCTGTGCCTAACCTGTGGTAGAGCATTCTGAGCTCATATTGGTCTGATCAACCACAGTCAGACACACTGAAATTTCTCTTTACAATGGTGATGTCATTTTGGTCCTCTTTGAAGACAAAGGACAACAACCAACCAATTATGCACCTACTATATACAAAGAAATATGCTAGGCACAATGGATACAAAGCCAAATAAAAGCAATATTTTTCCTTAAAGAGCTTACATTCTCTTGTAGGGAAAATATGTCTACACAGATAAGTAAATTTGAGGCAAGTCATACCCTCACAGGAAGATAAGGTTTCTGAGATGCAAAGATGCGGAGGGAAAGCATGTTTGGGGGTTATATTTTTAACATTTCTTTTTGTTCATGAATGTCAGAGATAGCATACAGAATTTAGAATAAATGACTCTCAAATTTCCAAATTTTTGGAAATTTATATCATACAATATTCTTTACTTTTGCAATATTTCCAGAGACTTTTATCTATATTACTTAGATGTTAGACGTTTCCAAATAGCCTACCAAATTATGTTATAAAGGCATTAAATTTGATGTTTTTTTAAGCATACATATATAGAAGACAGAAGTGATTAAGGATCTCCCAGTCTGAACCCTTGCCCTTAGAGTCATCTGATATTACATCATATACTTTCATATATACATAGTAACCAAGGAGATTTGTTTTCTCTGATAGAGCAGTAATCATACATCAATCTGTGTTAGTAAATGTAACAGCTTAAAATATAGCTGTGACTCACCAAGGAAACTTGAAACATGTCCACAAGCATTTTCATTTACTTGCTTAGGAAAAAGAATTGATATATTAGGTATTTTAAGCTATGGGGTACATATTTGATTAATGTCTCCAGATTAAGTTCAGTTTTTTTCATTCCTCTCTTCATTCAATTAAAATATCTTGAAAATTAGTATTTAATTATGCATTCAGTGTTCTCTTCCATCTCCCTCTAACAATAAACAAGAAAGAATCAAATAAAGGAAGGAAAGAAGGAAAAGGGAAGAATGAAAAAGAAAAGGAAGAGAGAAAGAAAGAAAAAAGAAGAAACTGTTGCATCATATAAACATAGTTAAATAAATCAAATTCCTAATCTGGTTGTGTTAAAAACAAATTTCTCTTCTTGCATTCTAGTCCATCTAATGATCTAGTAACCAGCTTTTTAAATTATCTTTTAAAAATTCATTTAAAATTCTTGAGAGTTTCAAATTCTTCCTCCCTGCAACCCCTGCCACACCCATTGAGAAGACAAGCAATATATCAATGACATCTGTGCAATCATGTAAAATATGTTGCAAAAGTGAAAGAAAAATAAAGAAAGTGAAAAAAAACCCTTCAATTTGCATTCAGATTCCACCAGTTCTTTCTCTTAAGGTGGTTAGCAATTTTTCTTACAAGTCCTTTGGAATTGTTCTGGATTATTTTATTGGTCAGAGTAGCAGACTCTTATAGTTGATCACTCTTAAAGCATTTCTGTTACTATGTAGCACATTCTCCTGGTTCTACTCACTTCATTTTGTATCAATTCACATACATCTTTTCAGGGTTTTCTAGAACCATCCTGCTCATCATCTCTTTAGCACAACAATATTCCATCACAATAATATGGCACATCTTGCTCAGTCATTTCCCAACTGATATGAAGTCTCTCAATTTCTAATTCTTTGCCAACACAAAGAAAGCTGCTACAAATATTTTTGTACATATAGGTTCTTTTTCCTTTTTCTTCAATCTCTTTAGGATATAGATGTAGTACAAGGATTATTAGGTCAAAGGATATGAATAGTTTTATAGCTCTTTGGGCATAGTTCCAAATTGTTTTTCCAGAGTGGTTGAAACAACTAAGAATTCCACCAATAGTTCATTAATGCTCCTATTTTTAGATATTTCCTTTAGCATTTATTGTTTTCCTTTTCTATCATTTTAGCTACTCTCATAGGTGTGAAGTGCTAACACAAGGGTATTTTATTTGCATTTATCAAATCAATGGTGATTTAGCACTTTTTTCTTGTATTACTAGAAAAAATTGATTTCTTCTAAAAACTGGTTTTCATATCCTTTGAACATTTGTCAATGTAATGGCAAGTAAAATAGGATCTTTTGCTATTTTTTTCAATATAATCAAGAACTATAATGTCTGTATTTGAATGTGATTGAGAGGGATCTTACCCATCCATTGATGGACTTGTCCATTGTGGGAAGGTTGATTAGGGCAGTTGTTTTGTAGGAGGGTCCCAAGTATCTTTTGTTGTTTCTGCTGAGGCATTTGGTCAGAGGGTTATGCCCTCTGTCTCTAAAAAGTGTATAGATACTCTGAGGATGAGGTTTTACTTTGGGGCTTACTGACTAGAAGTGTTTGTTAGGGTAGAAGAGGACTTTGGGAAGCTGCTAAGGAGCCCCTGAGCTTTGAGAAATCCAGATGTTCCCTCTATGGCAAAGATGTATGTATGGTAATGGTTAGACATTTTGGAACTATGTCCATAGACTTTTAATTCTTCTCTATTTTCTTTGAAGTTCAGGGTGCTGACTCCCCTGAAATAGGTGAATAATATATGTACTTGGTTAAAGGATTGATACATGTGCTTGATTAAAGTGATTGTTAACCCTTCAAAAGTTGCCTTTCCTTTTATGAATACAGGTCCAAGAACCTGTGACAGTAGGTCCCCCTGCGTATGTTGGGGTGCTTACTGATATAGTCAATTAGGGAGTGACTTTTTTTAAAATAAATTTTTGTGAATTTAGATCAGTTCCCTCTTTATTTGAGAGAGAAATCATTTGTCAGAGAAACTTCCTATACATTTCCCACCAGTTCCCTACCTTCCTTCTAATTTTGGCTGCATTGGTTTTGTTTACACAAAATATTCTTAATTTATGTAATCCAAATTATCCTCTCTATCTCTTCTTTGGTCATAAATACTCCCCTTATCCATAGATCTTCCAGGAAAAATTTCCATAATCTACTAATAATTTCTAATTTAGTATTTTATTTTTCACCATTATATGTAAAAACCATTTTTAACATTCATCTGTAAAATTTTGAGTCCTGGGAGTCAGAGTCAAGAGGATGGAGAGAAGCCAGGAAGTTGTCTGAGCTCTCCCCAGCTTCCCTAAGAAACATTAAATCAATACTTTACATGGATTCTGGAGTGACAAAACCTACATAAACACAGAGTGAAACAATTCTCCAGCTTAAGCTTAACTTGGAAGGTACTCAGAAGAGGTCTGTTTCACTGGAGTAAAAGAAGAACACAATCCAGCACAAGCTGTATCTGGGCAATTCAGCAGGAGACTCTTAGCCACAGCACAGGTAAGCAACCAAAGCTCCTCAGCCCTGGTTCAGTAGGCTAGTGGCACAGCAAGCCAACTATAAGGTCTTCAGTCCCAGCATAGAGGCAAGTTATCAGACCCGGAAACCAGACAACAACAGGCCTGACTAGGATGGGCCACCCCAGTGTAATGAGTAAGCCACAAGTACCTAAGGTCCTAGTGCAGAAAGCTAGTGACCAGGGCCTTAACCTATAGCACAAGAAGTTTGGGAGATGCCCCCTGTGCCCCAGGAGAAGAGTTCTACTTGAAAAGATATGAAATAGGCAAAAACATGAATAAGAAGCAAAAAATCTTTACCACAGAGAGCTTCAGTGGTGACAGAGAAGATTAAAACACAAATTCAGATTAGGAGAACAATGTGATAATGCCCACATGTGAAATCTCAAAGGGAAATATGAATTGATGTCATGCCCCAGCAGCCTTCTTGGAAGAACTCAGAAAGGATTTTAAAAGTCAGATAAGAGAGGTAGAAGATAATTTGGAAGAGATAAGAGATACCACAAAAGAGAGTCAATAGCTTGGAAAAGCAACGACAAAAACGGAGTGAAGAAAACACTTAAAAAATACAATTGGCTAATTGGGGGAAAAAATCAACTGAAGAAAATCACTCTTTAAAAAAGTAGAATTGACCAAACAGAAAAGAAGATACAAAAGCTAACTGAAGAAAATAATTCCTGAAGAATTATATTTAGGCAAATGGAAACTAATGACCTGTGTGATTTCAAGAATCAGTGAAGCAAAATTAAAAGAATGAAAACAAATGGGAGAAAATGTATAATACCCCATTGGAAAAAAAAAAACTTACCTGGAAAGCAAGAGAGATAGTTTAATAATTATTGGACTAAGTAAAAGCCATGACCAAAGAAAGAGCCTGGGATGCATCTTTCAGGAAATTGTCAAGGAAAACTGCCCTGGTATCCTAGAACCAGAAGGCAAAATACTCATTGAGTGAATCTACCAAACACCTCCTAAACGAGATCACAAAGTGAAAACTGAGGGATATTGTCCCCAAACTCCTGAATTATCAGATCAAGGAGAAAAGTCTGCAAATAGCCCAAAAGAAACAATGCAAGAATTGTATAGCCACAGTCAAGATTATTTAGGATTTAGCAGCTCCCAAATTAAAGGACTGGAAGCTTAGAATATGATTCTCCAGAAGGCAAAGAAGCTTGGATTATGAAAAGGAATCAACTACCCAGCAAAACTAAGCATAATCTTTCAGGAGAAAAGATGGACATTCAAGGAAACAATAAATCATCACTAATGATGAAAACACCAGAGCTGAACAGAGAATAAGATTTTCAAATACAGTACTCAAGAGAATCAAAAAAAGGTAAAGAGAAAAGGAAAAAAACAATCACTTCAATAGGGTTAACCTATTTACATCCTTACACAGGAGGATGATACTTGTAATTCTTGAGAGTTTTGTCTTTATTTATTTTTTTGTTTTGTTTTGTTATTTTTGTTATTTTTTTTATTTATTTAACTTTTAACATTCATTTTCACAAAATTTTGGGTGACAAATTTTCTCCCCCTTTGTCCTCTCCCCCCACCCCAAAACACCAAGCATTCCAATTGCCCCCATCACCAATCTGCTCTCTCTTCTATCATCTTTCTCTGCCCTTGTCTCCATCTTCTCTTTTGTCCTGTAGGGCCAGATAACTTTCTATACCCCTTTACCTGTATTTCTTATTTCCTAGTGGCAAGAACATTACTCGACAGTTGATCCTAACACTTTGAGTTCCAACTTCTCTCCCTCCCTCCCTCCCCACCCCTTCCCTTTGGAAGGCAAGCAATTCAATATAGGCCAAATCTGTGTAGTTTTGCAAATGACTTCCATAATAGTTGTGTTGTATAAGACTAACTATATTTCCCTCCATCCTATCCTGTCCCCCATTACTTCTATTCTCTCCTTTGATCCTGTCCCTCCCCATGAGTGTCCACCTCAAATTGCTCCCTCCTCCCATTGCCCTCCCCTCCATCATCCCTCCCACCCTGCTTATCCCCTTCTCCCCCACTTTTCTGTATTGTAAGATAGGTTTTCATACCAAAATGAGTGTGCATTTTATTCCTTCCTTTAGTGGAATGTGATGAGAGTAAACTTCATGTTTTTCTCTCACCTCCCCTCTTTTTCCCTCCACTAATAAGTCTTTTGCTTGCCTCTTTTGTGAGAGATAATTTGCCCCATTCCATTACACCTTTTCTCCTCCCAATATATTTCTCTCTCACTGCTTGATTTGATTTTTTTAAGATATGATCCCATCCTCTTCAATTCACTCTGTGCACTCTGTCTCTATGTGTGCATGCGTGTGCATGTGCATGTGTGTGTGTGTGTGTGTGTGTAATCCCACCCAGTACCCAGATACTGAATAGTTTCAAGAGTTACAAATATTGTCTTTCCATGTAGGAATGTAAACAGTTCAGCTTTTGTAAAGTCCCTTATGACTTCTCTTTGCTGTTTACCTTTTCATGCTTCTCTTCATTCTTGTGTTTGAAAGTCAAATTTTCTTTTCAGCTCTGGTCTTTTCATCAAGAATGCTTGAAAATCCTCTATTTCATTGAAAGACCAATTTTTTCCCCTGAAGTATTATACTCAGTTTTGCTGGGTAGGTGATTCTTGGTTTTAGTCTCAGTTCCTTCGACTTCTAGAATATCCTATTCCACGCCCTTCGATCCCTTAATGTAGAAGCTGCTAGATCTTGTGTTATCCTGATTGTATTTCCACAATACTTGAATTGTTTCTTTCTAGCTGCTTGCAATATTTTCTCCTTGACCAGGGAACTCTGGAATTTGGCCACAATGTTCCTAGGAGTTTCTCTTTTTGGATCTCTTTCAGGCGGTGATCTGTGGATTCCTTGAATACTTATTTTGTCCTCTGGTTCTAGAATCTCAGGGCAGTTTTCCTTGATAATTTCATGAAAGATGATGTCTAGGCTCTTTTTTTGATCATGGCTTTCAGGTAGGCCCATAATTTTTAAATTGTCTCTCGTGAATCTATTTTCCAGGTCAAGTGTTTTTCCAATGAGATATTTCACATGATCTTCCATTTTTTCATTGTTTTGGTTTTGTTTTGTGATTTCTTGGTTTCTCATAAAGTCATTAGCCTCCATCTGTTCCATTCTAATTTTGAAAGAACTATTTTCTTCAGTGAGCTTTTGAACCTCCTTTTCCATTTGGCTAATTCTGCTTTTGAAAGCATTCTTCTCCTCATTGGCTTTTTGAACCTCTTTTGCCAATTGAGTTAGCCTATTTTTCAAGGTGTTATTTTCTTCAGCATTTTTTTGGGTCTCCTTTAGCAGAGTGTTTACTTGTTTTTCATGCTTTGCTTGCATGCCACTCAATTCTCTTCCCAGTTTTTCCTTCACCTCTCTAACTTGATTTTCAAAATCCTTTTTGAGCTCTTCCATGACCTGAGCCCATTGAGTGGGCTGGGATACAGAAGCCTTGACTTCTGTGTCTTTCCCTGATGGTAAGCATTGTTCTTCCTCATCAGAAAGGAAGAGAGGAAATGCCTGTTCACCAAGAAAGTAACCTCTTATAGTCTTATTTTTTTCCCCTTTTCTGGGCATTTTGCCAGCCAGTGACTTGACTTCTGAGTATTCTCTTCACACCCACTTTGCCTTCAGATCCGCCCAGGCAGTGCTTGGGGTCTGAGATTCAAATGCTACTCCCCAGCCTCAGGGCTTTGGGTGGGGGCAGGGCTGCTATTCAATGTGAGATTAATTTCAGGTGCTCAGGTGAGGGCAGGGCCACCTCATGGGGCTCAGTTCCTTCAGGGGGTTTATGTGGAGACTTTCAAAAGTGGATCAGGGCTCCAGCCTGCTTGGGGAGCCCTTGTCTGCTCCCTCCTCTGCTGCTGCCTCCTGAGGGGGGCTGAGTTATGTGGGCACCCCACTCCCCTCTCGGCAAGCTGAGAAGGCCCTCTCACGAAAGTTTGGGGCCATGCGTGGAGGGACCTGAGTGGGTGGCCGCTGGAGATTCTGTCCCTGAAGCATGCTTGAATCTGCTCCTTTCAGTGATGTGCATCCAAGGCAGAGCTGGGCTTGGCTCTGGGTCCGCAGTGCGATGGACCTTTTGCGAGAGGTTTTCAGGGCTCTCTGGAACAGAAATCTCATCTGCTCCTTTGTTCTGTGGCTTCTGCTGCTCCAGAATTTGTTGGGAGTTCTTTTTTACAGATATTTTATGGGCTGTGGGTTCGGAACTAGCATATGTGTATCTTTCTACTCTGCCATCTTGGCTCTGCTCCTGAGTTTTGTCTTTATTAAGGCAAGTAGAAGAGGCATAGATAGACAGAGGGTGTGGGTATAAGTTGGTCTTGATGTAATACTATAAAAAATTAAGGATAAAAAAAGAATTGCATTAGAAGAAGAGAAAAGAGAGGCTAAATCAAGTAAATTACATCACAAAAAGAGGTACAAAAGACCTATTAAATCAGAGGGAAAGAAAAGCGAGCATGAGCATTGTTTGAACCTTGCTCTCATTGGATTTGGCTAAGGTGGAATAACACACACACTCCATTGGGTATAAAATATATATATTCCCATATAGAAAATTATAAAATGAATTGAAGAGAAGGCAGACATAATAGAAAGGGGAAAGAAATGGACCTGGCTGATATAAGAGAGGGGAGATTGAGGGAGATGGTGATCAATTCCACCTGCTGAAGAGGAAAGGGTGAAAGGAGAGAGAAATGTACAAAAAGGAGAGAAAATAGGGTGGAAGGAAACACACAGTTAATAATGATGGCTAGGATTGTGAGTTGGATAAACTCTCCCATTAAGCAGAAGCAGATAGAAGAGTGGATTAGAAACTACAAAATATGGTTTGTAAGAAATGCATTTGAAGCAAAGAGATAAAAACAGAGTAAAAGTAAAAGTCAGGAAAAGAATATATTATGTTTTAGTTGAAATTAAAAAAAAACAGGGGTAGCAATTCTGATCACAGAGTAATAGCAAAAAAGTGATAAGGGATAATTAAAAGGGATAAGGAAGGAAACTACATCTTGCTAAAAGGCAGAATAGCCAATGAAGCATTATCAGTACTAAACATATATATTTCAAGTGGGTATGGTATGCAAATAATTAAAGGAGAAGTTAAGTGAGTTACAAGAGAGAAACAGCAAAACTATTCTAGTGCAGGACCTCAATTGTCTCCTCTCAGGACTTGACAAATCCAATCCAAATTAAACATGAAAGAAAGTAAGGAGGTGAATAGAATATTAGAAAAGCTAGATAGGACAGATCTTTGGAATGATTTAGACATAAACGGTGACACTACATTCAAATTAGAAGAGAAGAAATAGATACATGGGCAGGGTAAGAACTCATGACTACACAAGAGATAGAGAGCATTACAAAATATAAAAAAGATAATTTTGATTATATTAAGTTAAAAAGCTTTTGTGCAAATCAAACCAATGGAAGCAACATTAGAAGGAAAGCAGAAAGATGGGAAACAATCTTTACAGCAAATGTCTGTTATAAAGGTTTTATTTTTCAAATATATAAATAACTCAGTCAGATTTGTGAGAATACAAGGATTTCTCCATTTTATAAATGGACAAAGGATATGGATAAACAGTTTTCAGATGAAAAAATCAAAGCTATCTTTAGGCATATGAGGAAATGGTCCAAATCACCTTAAATTAGAGAAATACAAATTAAAACAACTCTGACATACTACTCCACATCTATCAGAATGGCTAATATGTCAGAAAAGAAAAATCATAAATGCTAGAGAAGATGTGGAAAAATTGGGACATTAACGTACTGTTGGTGGAGTTGTGAACTGATCTAATCATTCTGGAGAGCAATTTGGAAGTATGCTCAAAGAGTAACCAAACTTTATGTAATTTGATTGCTCTTTGGATATAATTCCAAATTGCTCTCCAGAAGGGTTGAGCAATAGCATTACTAGATCTGTGTCCCAAAGAAATAATAAAAAAGGAAAAAGTTCCTACAAGTAAAAACATATTTAGAGCAGCCATTTTTTTAATAGCAGATTTCAGAAAAACCTGGAAAGACTTGTATGAAATGATGCAAAGTGAAATGAGTAGAAGCAGGAAAACATTTTACACAGTATCAGCAAAATTGTATGATGATCAGCTATGAATGACTCAACTCTTCTCAGCAACAAAATGATCCAGGACAAGTGCAGAGGGCTTATGAAGAAAAATGCCATCCTTATCCAGATAAAGAACTGATGGACTTGATACAGGTTGAAGCTTTTTCTCCCCACTTAACTTTATTTTTTCTTGTGTTCTTTGATATGTTTCTCCTTTCATAATTGTGATTAATATGAAAATATTTTTTACATCATAACACATATATAAACTATATCAAATGGCCTACCATATCAATATAGGAGAAGAGAGGGAAAGAGGGAAAAAGTTTGAAACTCAAAATCTTGTAAAAAGGAATACTAAAATTTTTTTGACATGTAACTGGGGAAAAAATAAAATAAAAGTGTGGTCACAGAGACAAAAGAAAGAAAAACATCTGTGACTTCAGAGGCAGACTTGATTATAAAATAAAATGAAGGAGAAATAAAATCAACTTCATGGTAGGAGGACAACAATCATGAAACTTTTCTAAAGAATATAATATACAATCAATTTCTTAAAAGATGGAAAAGACATAATATAAATAAAGGTATTAGAGTGTCATTCCAGCTGCATAAAATAGTGCAAGGAAAAGCATGAGGGGGGTGGAGCCAAGATGGCAGAGTAGAAAGACACATACTCTAACTCTTCCCCCACAGCCCATAAAATACCTGTAAAAAATGACTCTCAACAAATTCTAGAGCAGCAGAAACCACAAAACGACAGAGTGAGAGAGATTTCCAGTCAAAGGTAGCCTGGAAGAGTGACAAGAAAGGTCTCTCACATGGAGTGCAGAGCAGAGTGCATCCCAGCTTTGACCACATGGCACCTGGAAGGACAAGACTAGAATAGGTCTTGGGTGATGGAATTCCCAGCAGCAGCAGAGGTTCCCAGACCTCTCAACCCACAAGCACCAAATAAAGTTTCAAATGTCAGTAAGAGAGCTTTTCCAACTGAACAAGAATGGAGCAGGGTCCCCTAGCCCCGCCCCAGGAGGTGGCAGCTGCAGTAGTGACAGCAGCTGCAGCCTCTATTTGAGGCTCTGAGGGAATTGAGCAGCTGATCTGAATCTTAGCCCTGAGCATGGTCCTGGGGTGAGGAGGAGCACTGGGCTGAAGTGGTAGAGCTGGAGGTGGTTGTGGACAGGGAATTCTACTACTCAGAGTTTCTGGGCAGAAAAATGTTTGGTTATTCCTAGAGCAGTGTGTAGGCCAGGAGAGAAGTGAACTCCTTTCCCTTGATTGTGTTATCTTGGAGGAACTGAGAGCTTTCATGTTCCCAGAATATACCCTCCTCTTGACAAAGGACTCAAAAGTCAATTAACTGGCTGGAAAGGGAAAAAAAATAAGATTAGAGAGCGTTACTTTCTTGGTGAACATTTATTTTCCATACTGTCTGAGGAAGTAAAGACTTCTGCGTCCAGTACCTCCAAAATAAATATGACATGGGCTCAGGTCATGGAAGAGCTTGAAAAAAGAGTCAATCGCTTGCTGAAAGACACCCAAAAAATGCTGAAGAAAATAATATCTTAAAAATAGGCTAACTCAATTAGAAAAAGAGGTCCAAAAAGCCAATGAGGAGAAGAATGCTTTAAAAAAGAAGAATTAGCTAAATGGAAAAGGAGGTTCAAAAACTCACTGAAGAAAATAGTTCTTTAAAAATGAGAATGGAGCAAATGGAGGCTAATGACTTTATGAGAAACCAAGAAATTACAAAATAAAACCAAAAGAATGAAAAAATAGAAGATGTGAAATATCTCATTGGAAAAACAGCTGACCTGGAAATAGATGCAGGAAAGATAATATAAAAATTTTGGGACTATCTGAAAGTCATGATCAAAAAAATAGCCTAGACATCATCTTTCATGAAATTATCAAGGAAAACTGCCCTGAGATTCTAGAACCAGAGAGCAAAATAAGTATTCAAGGAATCCACAGATCGCCGCCTGAAAGAGATCCAAAAAGAGAAACTCTTAGGAATGTTGGAGTCAAATTTCAGAGCTCTCAGGTCAAGGAGAAAATATTGAAAGCAGCTAGGAAGAAATAATTCTAGTAGTGGGGAAATTCAATCAGGATAACACAGGATCTGGCATCTTCTACATTAACAGATCAAAGGGCTTAGAATATGATATTCCAGAAGTCAAAGGAACTGGAATTAAAACAAAGAATCATCTACCCAGCAAAACTGAGTATAATAATTCAGGGGAAAAAGTGTTCATTCAATGAAATAGAGAACTGAAAGTATTCTTGATGAAAAGACCAGAACCGAATAGAAAATTTGACTTTCAAAGAAATCAAGAGAAGCATGAAAATGTAAGCAGGAAAGAGAAATCATAAATGACTTTCTAAAGCTGAACTGTTTACATTCCTACATGGAAAGATAATATTTGTAACTCTTGAGACTTTTCTCAGTATTTGGGTAGTTGGAGGGATTACACACACACACACACACACACACACACACACACACACACACACACGCACGCACACACACACACATACAAACATATGCATAGACAAAGAGCATATGTTGAGTTGAACAAGAAGGGATGATATCTAAAAAAATAAAATTAAGGAGTGAGAGAAGAATATATTGGGAGGAGAAAGGGAGAAATGGAATGGGATAAATTATATCACTCATGAAAGAGGTAAGAAAAATCATTTTCAATGGAGGAGAAAAGGGAGGAGGTGAGAGGCATTAAGTGAAGCTTACTCCTTCACATTTGGCTTAAGGAGGGAATAACATGGACACTCAGTTAGGTATGAAAATCTATCTTACACTACAGAAAAGTAGGGGAGAAGGGAACAAATGGGTTAAGGGGGTGATAGAAGGGAGGCCAAATAGGAGAAGGGAGTAATTAGGAGTTAACACTTTTAGGGAGAGATAAAGTGAAATGAGAGACTAGAATAAATGGGGGACAGGATAGGATGGAGGGAAATATAGTTAGTCTTAAACAACATGACTATTATGGAAGTCTTTTGCAAAACTACACATATATAGCCTATGTTGAATTGCTTGCCTTCTCAGTGGGGATGGGTGAGGAGGGAGGAAGGGAGAGAAATTGGAATTCAGAGTATTAGAAATGAATGCTGAAAATTGTTTTTGCCTACAACAGAAATAGGAAATAGAGGTAATGGGGTATAGAAATCTATCTTGCCCTATAAGAAAACAGAGAAGATGGGGATAAGGGAAGGGTGGAGTGTGATAGAAGGGAGGGCATATTGAGGGAAGTGGTAATCAGAATGCAAGGAGTTAAGGGGTGTGGAGAGGGGAGAGACAGGGAAAAAACTGAAGCTCAAAAATTTTGTGGAAATGAACGTCAGAAACTAGAAACAAATAAATAAACTTAAAATTTTTAAAATAAAGATAAAAAAGAAAAAGTATAAATCAAAAAGAATGATATAATTTCAGAGTACAATGAATAATTCAGTTTGGCTAAAATGGACTTAATGCTAATGGTAGTGATATAAGATAATAAATGACCATTTTTAACCTCAGAAAATAATGTGTAATTCATAGATCACTTGGCAATCCCCAAAACACTATAGATACTGTTATTATATCTTTAGGAGGTAAATGGCATATTACAGAAAAAGCAGTTTTTGTTAGAAATTGTAGAAGAATGATAGTTTTAAAATGTCTGATTATAAAGTATTTTTTCCTGTGAAGCCAGGGAACTTTTGACCTAACAAGATCAATTTGGACAGAGTTTGATGATGAAACTGTTTCTTGTCATGGAGCCAAAAAAGCTGAAGAAGACAGAAACAATGAGATAATGAGATCTTACACTTTGATGAAACAGTTTTGCTTTTTATCTCACAAAGATTTTTGAAGAGACATTCTTGAGAGATTCTAAATTGTTTAGACTATCATTTTATGGTCATATAAGGCTAAACAAATAGGACTTTTACATGAAAGGAATTTTGAAATAATGTGATTAAAACTCTACATTTATAGATGAGGGAAACAAACCCCATAGGAGTGAAATAACTTCTCAAGGCAACATAAGCAGGAAGTAAGATAGCTAGTATTGAAACCCAGGTGTTTTGACTCTAAATTTGTTGCCATGTTTTCATTTTTATTTGGTACAAATTGGAGCCAGCTCACTGCAGGCCCTGAATACAACTTTAAAGAGTTTGGTTTTAAATAAAGAACCATACCCATGTGCCTGAAAGACCAGTCTGACAATGTTGGATAGGATTGGGATAAGGAGTTTTGAGACAAAGTATTCTTGTAAAAGTCTACTGCAATAATGCAGCCAAGAGATAATCAGGGCCTGAATTGAAATTCTATCAATGGGAATAGGTATTTTTGTGTTCATACTTCGTTTTCAAAGAGGAATATGACATAAGAGAAATGATGACAGGATTTGCACTTGATTTTGTTTTGAGCGAGGGAGGGTTGTGCCAGGTCATCAGCCTCACTTTCCCCTCCTGAGCCATGTAGTTTTGGTGACCAGATATTCATCAGGATGACTGGATGGTCCAGGATGCAATGGGGGATCCTCCTGGCTTAGAGTGAATGCTAATGGTAACAGTTTCTCTGCCAAACAACAACCCTGAGACTCCTGTCCCTCCCAGCATGACTTATTTGTTCATTTTTCTTTTCTATTAAAAGGGCCATCCCCCTGAGTACTTTTTAAAGACATTTGTTTACTGAACGGGCATTACCTCACTGTAACTGGATACCTGAAAAGACCTTAGCCTAAAAGACCAAGGTCCCCCATTGCATCCTTCCCTTCCTTTCCCTTCCCTTCCCTTCCCTTCTCTTCTCTTCCCTTCCCATCCCTTTCCTTTTCTTCCCTTTCCATCCACAATGGCTTGCTATCACAAGGATACAAAAAGGAGGCAAAAGATAATCTCTGCTTTCAAGGAGCTTACAGTCTAATCTAAGCTTCAGAGAGTAAAGAAAACTCAGTCAATTATCTTATTAATTTTTATTGTCCATATTTTGGAGGTCTGATAAAATTGAAAGCTTTCAAATAAGTACTTGCGAGTTTCATTTATTTAGTACTCATCACCTTCCACTGTTTAAATAGTAATTTGTGCAAACCATTTGAGCACAGAAAAAAAAATGCCATGAAAGCAGCTTTCTGTTCTGTAAATATTGAGTGCCTACCACACATTTGTAACAATGAAGACCTATGTGAAAAAAAATCAAATAACTGTAAAAATGTAAATACCCTAACCCTCAAGAAGCTTACTTTCCTTTGTGGGATGTGAGGAATACATGAAAAGTGAAGTACTTCATTTTAGGCACATTGAGGATATGCACTGTGCATCATTTATTTTTATGTCACCTCTAATTCTGCTTCTTATACTGATATGAAGTATACATGATCAACTTTATTCTTCCTTGAATGATTGCCTGAAGGACTGAAATTTAAAAAGTCTTCAAAATACCAAGTATAGTTTATGCTCTCTTCATGTTCATGGTCCTTCTATTGTTAATAATAGAATTATTAAAGCCCTATAATTAAGTGGTAGATGAGGAAGTGCAAAGTAAATATTACCAGACATGTTTAGGAAAGGAATGGAACACTAGATTACTCTAACAGTCTTTAAAGAACTGGAGGGAGGTAGAGCCAAGATGTCAATGTAGAAGCAGGGACCTGCTAGAGCTCTTCCCCCAAAGCTCTCAAAAACCTATAAAAAAAAATAACTGAACAAATTCTGGAGTAGCAGAAAACCACAGAATAATAGACTGAAACAGATTTCCAGCCCAAGAGAATCTGGAAGGTTGATATGAAGGGTCTTATATGCTTGGCTGGAAGTGGACCACTGTTCAGCATGGGCTGCACAGGGTACAGACAGAGCTGGAGCAGTCCTAAAGAGACAGCACTGTTATCTGCTGTGATTTCCAGACTTCTGAACCTATAAATGCCAAAGACAGCTTTGAAGGTCAGTGGGAAGAATCTCTCACCTGGCTAAGAGGGGAGTGTGGTCCAGTCCCAACTCCAGTCACAGTCCTAAGGTGGTGGCAGCCACTGTAGAAACGGAGGCTGACTCTGGAGCCTTCACTTAACAAAGAGCTCAAAAATCAAATAATTGACTGGGAAAATGAGCAAATGAAGAATGAGAAACAGACTATAGATTCTTACTTTCTCAAAACATGAAACTAGAAGAAGACAACAAAGTCAAAGCTCCTTCATCCAAAGCGTCCAAGAAAAATATTAACTGGCATCAGGCCATGAAAAAGCTCAAAAAGAATTTTTAAAATCAAGTAAGAAATGTATAGGAAAAATGGGAAAAGAAATGAGAGTGATGTGAGAAAATTGTGAAAAACAAGTCAACAACTTGTTGAAGGAAATCCCCCCCAAAATGCTGACGAAAATAACACCTTTAAACTTAAACTTACCCAAATGGCAAAGGAGGTCCAAAAAGCCAATGAGGAGAAAAATGCCTTAAAAAGCAGAATAAGCCAAATGGAAAAAGAGATCCAAAATCTTACCAAAAAAATAATTCCTTCAAAATTAGAGTGGAGAAAATGGAAGCTAATGACTTTACGAGAAATCAAGAAATTATAAAACAAAATCAAAAGAGTGAAAAAAATAGACCATATGAATTATCTCCTTGGGAAAACAACTCACTTCAAAAAAGGATCTAGGAGGGATAATTTAAAAATTATTGGACTACCAGAAAGCCATGATCAAAATTAAAAACTACCCTGGACATCATCTGACAAGGTATTGTCAATGTTGCTCTGATATTCTAGTGCCAGAAGCTAAAAGAGAAATGGAAAAATTCACTGATCTCTTCCTGAAACAGATCTCAGAAGGAAACTCCTAGGCAAAATCCAGAGTTGCCAGGTCAAGGAGAAAATATTACAAGCAACCAGAAAGAAATAGTTCAAGTATTGTAGAAACACAATCAGAAAAACAAGATTTAGCAGCTTCTACACTAAGGGATCAGAGGGTTTGGAATATGATATTCTAGGTGTCAAAGACATTGAATTATAACCAAGAATCACCTACCCAGCAAAACTTATCCTTCAGGGAAAAAAAATGGAACTTCAATGAAATATATGACTTCCAAGCATTCTTATTGAAAAGACAAGGGCTGAATAGAATATTTGACTTTCAAATACAAAAATCAAGAGAAGAAGCATGGAAAGGTAAACAAGATGGAGAAACTAGAGAGAGAGAGAGAGAGAGAGAGGGAGAGAGAGAGAGAGAGACAGACAGACAGACAGACAGACAGAGAGACAGAGAGACAGAGAGAGAGAGAGAGAGAGAGAGAGAGACAGACAGACAGACAGACAGAGAGACAGAGAGAGAGAGAGAGACAGAGAGAGAGAGAGACAGAGAGAGACAGAGAGACAGAGAGAGACAGAGAGAGACAGAGAGACAGAGAGAGACAGAGAGACAGAGGCAGAGAGACAAAGAGAGAGACAGAGAGAGAGAGAGAGAGACAGAGGAAGAGGGAGGGCACAGGGTGAGTTGAATATGAAGGGATGATAACCTAAAAAAGAAAATTAAGTGTTGAGAGGGATATACTAGGAGAAAGAGAAAGGGAGAGGGAGAATGTAGTAAATTATCTCACATAAGAGGCAAAAAAGAGCTTTTATAATGGAGGGACAGAATGGGGAGGTGAGGGGGAAAAAGTGAGCCTTCCTTTCATCAGGTTTGGCTTCAGAAGGTGTAAAAGCAAGCATGCTGACACATCCAGATTGCTATCACAGATTCTTAGATCTGCTTTTCTAAAAGGAAAGCACCTTTTCCGTGGTCAACAATCATTTTAATCAAGCACATATATCATTCATTTAGTTCAGGGGAAAAAGTCAGCACCCTGAACTTCAGAGAGATCAATAGACATTGCTTCCAACTGTCTGAGAGTAAGAAATACTTACATCATAAATAAACAAACAGATTCAACTCTCTGATACATATTTATCAAAGAGAGAAAAGTATATATATATATATATATATAAATATATATATATATATACATAAAATACACATACTCATATATATACACATATATACATATATATTCCCTCCCCTCCCCGCCTCTTCGCTCTCCTCTCCTCTCCCTCCCCTCCCCTCTGCTTCCCTTCCCTTCCTTTGTTTCTTTCTTATCTCCCCTAAAACCTTGGACCCCTGTGCACTCTGAAGTCCATGGCTTGAACAAAGAAGGGTACCTCCCCATCCTCCTCCTCTCTATGACTGGTTTTGGACCCTCCTGGCTTAGAGTGAATGTCAGTAGTAACAGTTTCTCTTCCAAAAAACAACCCTGAGGCTCCTGCCCCTCCTGGCATGAATGGGAATAGAAAGGAGAGAACATGTGTGGAAGAGACTGAGGAGTTAAAATCAATAGAGTTTGCTAATAAATGGATACTTTGGTTAAAGATGAGACCTTGTCATGAAAGATATTACTCAACAAATTATGAGGGTAGAACATGTGTTTGTTTATATATTTGGGGGGAATGTGTTCTGATAAATAAAATCTAAGTAATAATAATAGCAGAATTCATCTTGTTTTTACATCTTCCAGAGAGCTCTGGAAACAAATTTCTTATTTAATTATGATTAAATTGATAGCTAGCAAATTTTAGCAGTTCAGTGGGAAATTGGTACCTAAGGCCAATTAATGAACAAAACATCTCATTATTTCTTCTTACTAAGATGCAACATTAGCTACTCTGATCTAATAATGTTGACATTTGCCAGTGTTTGGACTTTAGTTTTAACATATATGTAGTATACCTGCTGATTCCAGGACTGATCTCAAGTACTTCATACTTTTAGTCAGCCTTGGGTCTGATACTTGATGCCTCAACATAACAGGTACATTGCCTGAGTTCACTTGGAAGATTTATATTTGAGGATTAAGATCATAAGAAAACTATATCTCCTTAACTATTCTTACACTAAAATTCCAAAAAAGAGATCGCATAGTTCATTTTTTTTTGTTGTTGTTACAAGCTGTATATGCTTGCCATATAGGAATACGACTATGGGAAACATTTATAGAAGAGATGTTAGGCATTGAATTGGATTTCCCAAGGAAAGAGCTGCAATAGAAAATGGAAATTTTATATGAAAATTGAAATAAAAGAAAAATAAGTAAAGACTTGGCTTTTTAAACATTTCTTTAATCATTCTCTTCTTTGTAGTAGACAAGGATATACACTCAGCTAAGATTATCCGAGAATATGGAGAAAATTATTTACTCCCAAATCCTTTTATTTCCTCCAACACTAAAAGATAGAAAGACATAAATCTTTACATTATTTCTCATCCCTTCTTGTTATTCCTGTCTGTGACAGATTTGCCCAGTATTGGGCCAAGGATTGGTGATTTGTCCAGTGATGACTGTAATCAGATCACAAGGCTTATGGGTCATAACATATCTACATCTGCTTAAAATCTTGTCCTTTTGTTCAGTAAGTAGCTGTGGTAAGAAGAAGCAGCTAATATTATTTTTTACTTCAGCAGCTTAGTGGGAAGTACATGGAGGGGCAGAACATACTACATCAAAAGCTATGGCTAAGAAATTTTAAAAAGATTTCAATGAAAAACCTTTTTTTAGAAAGTGAGGCAGGTTTGTCTTATTATGTCATATTTGGCAAGAAATACATACTTTAAACTCTGAGGAATGTGATACCTGAGCAAAACTCCTAATCTTCATTTATATGAACACACACACACACACACACACACACACACACACATACACACACACAAATATGGATAAAAAAGAAAAATTAAGTAGGTGATTTATCAATCATAATTCAAGCAATTAGTTCAATATCATTGGTACTATTATTGGTATCTACTTATGATGAGATGAGAAAACTAGAATATGGCTCTAGAATTAATGAATGGATGAGGCATTTATTAAGCACTTTCTATGTGCAATGCACTGTGATGGGTCCTGGGGAAAGAGAAAAAACAAGACAGTCTCTTCTCTGAAGGAGATCTATGAGCTCCTTCATTCTAATGAGTGAGATAACAGTTGTAAAACAGATGCCAAACATTCTTTAATGTCATTTCTGATAAAAGAAATCATACTATTATCTGATACTGAATCATTTGGTAGTGCTCAGGACTTGGATGAATGAACTCTTTTTTCCTTAGAATTTCACAAGGTACGCCTATTGCACCTGCTAGAGTAGTTTCCAAGCTACATCTTGACAAGGTTTGCTAGAAGTGGTTGGATACTTCTCCACAGCAATTGCCTTCAGACATATAGACTATGGCTATAATGGCCGAATTAGTAGCAGTGTCAGTGTTCTAGAGAGTGCTGTCATTCCCAGGGCTCTTGTGACTATCAGTAGCAATTAGCAGTTGTTCCTGGTGAGATAAGAAAGATTAGCCATTTCTTCACATTGATTTCTCCTCTCAGTAATGAATACGGGGACTTGGTTGGAAGCCTTTTTGGTTGTTTAGAAGACATTGTTATTCTCAAAGCTCTTGTCTTGTATCATTAGGATTTGAGAGGAAATGTTGACCAAAGTAGTGGTAGTGGTTTGACTTTTCTAAAATGATCTATCTCCTGTCTCCCTTTCTTGTTGGATATCATTTAAAGACTGATATAGCTTCCTAAGTGCTTGAGGGCTTATATATTATAGATCAGATACCTGAATAATTTTTGGGACCCCCTAAAAAAACATGAATTTCCCATAGATCCGCTTTCATGTAGTCATTTACTCTAATTAATGGATAATATTTTGTATTGCAACTGGTTTCCCCAAAGAATTACAAAATCACAGGAGCACAGAATTGAAAAAAAAACAAAAACATTTCATATATCAAACCCATGCTGTGCTGTAACTAAGGAGTTAATTTTTGAGGAAAAAGGGGAAAATATTACAGAGTGACTTTTTTAAGTGACTACATAAATACAAAGATTAATTTTTATTTAGAAATGATATTTAGTTCAGTGTTATCGTTTGGAAATACTCAGTCTCATTTTTTCATACATTTTATATAAAGTAAAATAAAAGGAGATGGATGGGACAGGATTTCTAAGACATCAACAAGGCCATGTGAAGAATAAAATTAACAGGGACCAGGCTGGGGTAACTAAGTGGCCCACTGAGGGACTGGATCCACAAAAGTAAGACCATTACCAGAACAGAAGAGGAGTTTACTTTGTAATACTTAACACTAGGAATTTACAAGACTATGTCAATGTATCCAAATAATTTTATAACTTGGGAAAAGCACAAGAAAGTGACCCAGACTTTAATCATATTTGAATAAGGCCAAAAGAATCATGACCCTGGAAATATAATAAGGATGGTATGTTCCTTGTAGGGTGGAGAAACTTTCACCACTAAAATTTCAAAATGTCATCCTTTCCCCTCTCTCCCTTTCCATCTACTTATACCTTAATGCTCTACCTTTTTAGTTCCTACAGCCTAGTGATAGCCTGGTGATAACAAGGCTGCTGAAAAGGATTACTGGAAGGCTACAAATGTCTTTCAAATATTCACCTTTAGAAGCTTTCTCCCATCTCAGTTCTAATCATTTTAACCTTCCAAGTATCATTTCACAGAACTACAAAATCACAGAATATTAGCTTGGAAAGGACATCCATTCCAATCCATACCTAAAAAGTAAGCAGCACATTAGCATACCAAATAATTGGTTATCCAATCTTTGTTCCAATGAGGAGAAACTTGCTACCTTAAAGCCAAGCCCAGTACCTAGTTCATAGGTTTACTTAACACATCTTTATTGACAAAGTGATTGATTGCAACTTCTCAAGGAGAATTACTTTTCTTTTGAATAATTCTAATTTTTAGGAAAACTTTTCCCTGATACCAACCCAAAATTCTATTCATTATACCTTTTTCAACATTCTAAGGCTAATCTTTTACTTTTTAATTCCTCCCTAGGATCACATTGACAGACTTTCAAATGAAGGTTGCTATTATATTCCTCTTGAGATCTCTCTTCTCTAGGCTGCAAAACTCCCTGGTTCTTTTAAGTGGTCCCCATATGACAGGAACTCAAAGCCTGACTCTCTCATTATCATGTACTAACCTTTCTATAGGAAATTGTAGTTAAAAATGGCTTACAGGGAGATGATACACAAGATGATAGTAAGAAAGTACCTGGTTACCCTTGAGGAATTTAATTCTTCTGGCCAACATAAACCATCAATGATCTTTGAAAGATTACAGGAGTACTGAAGAACTGAAGATAAAATATCATCCCATCTTCAGTGGAAGATAATAGAGTCTAAATAACATAAGTAATTGATTTTGACTTCAGTTATTGGAAACTTTTTCATAATATTTTAAAGATGTAGTTGAGAGACATAGTAGAAAGTAGTGATGAAAAACAAAGCTAGCATTGCTTGATCAAGGACAGAGGGTGTTTTACTTATGTGTTTGACAATGTTACTAACTTAGCAGGTAGGAGAATTTTGTAAATATAGTTTGTCTGAATTTTCTCAAAATTATTCATACAATGTCTAATAATTTTACTGAGAAAAAAGTGTGGAGATGTGAACTAGATGCATATACAATTAGATGGACTTTCAATTGACTAATTAGGTGACTCAGCATTGTAGGCTATTCAATGTCATGCTTAGCAATAGCTTGTTAGTGGATTACTAGCAACAACAGCAAAAACAAATCCCTGTCTGTTGGTCTTTATAAGTGAATTGAGATGATGGTGCTGGTGGTGTGTGTTAGTATTGTTGCCCTGCTGAGCTTTGTTTTCCCAGAGGCAGAAGTTGCAGAGTGGAGTAATTCCTATGTGCTGAGACCTGGAGCAGGAGCAGAGAGTTGCCTACTCAGGATCCAGGTGAGAATTGCCTACTTGGGATCCAGGTGAGAGTTGGGAGTGGTCAGCCCACAGAGGAAGACCCATGGGACTTGGAAGTTAACCTTGAGTTAAGATGAAAGAGGACTTTACTTGGACACTAGGACAACAAGATTGATGATATTAGTAGCAGCAGAAACAACAACAAAAATCAATGACACTCACAGCAGCACTTGAAACAACAATATTTCTGCAAGCTCTGCCTCTCTAAATCTTTCCTTTTCATTTAACAAAATTGTCATCCATGCAGGTAATTTGTAAAGTCATTCATGGCAGCACATTGGAGTACTGCTGCTATGAATGATTTCAAAGATCTAATCGCATAGTATAATGAACTTTTTCATTCTGCAACAAACCAAATATTGTTCAAAAAAGTAAAGCATGACATTCATAGCAACATGCTTAAGTAAAACACACCATTATATGTATATATATATATATATATATATATATATATATATATATATATATATATATATATATATATATATATATATATATATATATATAATACACACACACACACACACACATACACACACAATAGCAACATCTTTAAACAATATCAAGTATCCAAGTAAAGTCCTTTTTCAAAATACCATACCATGCACCCCTAGGTCACTGTAAGAACAAGCTTCTTAAACAGTATCAAGTGTTTTTAGACCATAACTTTCAGAAGTTGAATAATTTTTAGATGATCTTTTCTAGATCTATTTTTGAAGTCATTTTTTTGTAATAAATGTCTTCTATTTTTTCATCTTTTCATTTTGTTTTATTGTTTCTTGATTTCTTAGAAAGTCCTTGGATTCCACTTGCTCAATGCTAATTTTTAAAGAATTGTTTTCTTCAGTGAGTTTTTATACCTTTTTTCCATTTGGCCAATTCTACTTTTTAAGGTATTCTTCACTTTAGTGAATTTTTGTTCTTGTTTTCCCATTTGGCCAATCTTGCTTTGCAAGGCATTCTTTTCCTCCTTGAACTTTTGTAGCTCTTTTACAATTTGACCTAGTCTGTTTTTTAAGGTCTTATTGTCTTCAGTATTTTATACCTCCTTTATCAATCTGTTGACTCTTTTAAATTTATTTTCTAGCTGATTTCTCTTTCCATTTTCCTGCTATCTCATTTACTTGAATTTTTTTTCAAGAGTTATATATTTATTTAACACTTTACAACTCACAAAAACATGTTATTTCTTTTGATCTTCACAGGAACTCTATGAGGCAGATAGGCCTGGTTTTTTTTGGGGGGGGGGGTGCGGGCCGTTTAAGATGAGAAGGCCAAGGCTCATAGAGTTTAAATGATTTCTATAAGATCACCAAACTAGTAAGTGGTACAGTTGGACCTAGAATCTTGTACAGACAGTAATTCTTTGGTAATATTGACAAGAGAATAGCTTATACCACTCTAATTAGATTTTTTTCACTTGAAAATGACAATAACCTCAGTGAAAAATCCCATCTTTTTTATTTATTCTAATTTATTTATTTTTAATTTTCAATATTCATTTCCACAAGATTTTGAGTTCTAAATTTTCTCTCCATCTCTCCCCTCCACCCACCCCAAGACAGCTTGCATTCTGATTATCCATTCCTCTAATATGCCCTCCCTTCCATTGCACCCCTCCCTTCTCTTATCCCTATCCCCGCTATTTTCTTGGAGACAAGATAGATTTCTATACCCCATTGCCTATATATCTTATTTCCTAGCTGCACATAAAAACAATTTTTAACATTCGTTTTTTAAAACTTTGAGTTCCAACTTCTCTCCCTTCCTCCCTCTCCACCCATCCCCAATGTGAAAGCAAGGAATTCAATATTTGTTACACATGTGTAGTTATGCAAAAGACTTCTATAAAAATCATGTTGTGTAAGACTAACTATATTTCCCTCCCTTCTATCCTGACCCCTACTTATTCTTTTCTCTTTTTTGACCCTATCCCTCCTCAAAAGTATTTGCTTCTAATTACACCCTCCTCCCATTTGCCTGCCCTTCTATCATTCCCCACTGCCACTTATCCCTCTCTCCCTTACTTTCCTGTAGTGTAAGATAGAGTTTCAAAGCAAATTGAGTATCCATGTTTATTCTCCTTCAGCCATATATGATGAGAGTAAGCTTCACTTTTTCCCTCTTACCTCCCCTCTCTTCATTTCCATTGAAAAAGCTTTTTCTTGCCCCTTTTATGTAAGAAATAATTTGCCCCATTTTATTGTTTCCTTTCTCCTCCCAATATATTCCTCTCTCATCCCTTAATTTTACTTTTTTAGTCCTTCCTATTCAACTCACCCTGTGCCCTCTGTCAATATGTATATAATTGCTTCAATTTTCTCCAAGGTTTTCAGCATTTCCACCCCTAGCAATGGGTTCCAGCATACATTTTTGCCATGTTCTTCTTCCTTTTGAAGAATGAACTTTTCTTTAAGGTAAGTCAATCATTCTTTTTGATTGCTGCTATTGACTGTGAAAAAACTCTAGCAGGTACTTGGATGATTGATGTCCTCTATCACTCTCATATTATTCCTTTGTCCCAGAGTTATGATTGTCTTATCCTGAAATTTTCATCTATTACCTTTTCTTTTCCAGATGCTTGGATACTAACCAAAATTTCATATTACTGACTATCCTTTCCATCCTTGTACTGTTTCTTTTCTTGTCTTTCTTGAAGTTATATTATGCTGGTTATTATCTTATTTTCTGAGACTTTCTACCTTAATATACTAACATTATTGCAGTTTTCCCTCTGTTAATTATCCCCAATTTTTCCCATATATATTTCATTTGTACATATATGTTTGTAAGTTGTCTCCCCTATTAGACTCCGAATTCCTTGAGGGCAGGGAATGTTTTGCTCGTTTTTGCTTTTCTTTGTTTCCTGAACACTTAATACAGTTCCTATTTAAAAGTTGGCATTTGATAAATGGGTTGCTGAACTGTCTCTACTTCTTTACATGCTCAGATTGTAATGTTATCGAAAGTCCTATTCTAACTCCTGTTCTTTTTTACTTATCTACATGCTCTTATTCTCATATATAACTTTCCCCCTAACTTTGCTACATATATAGTGGGATTGCAAAGTTTCTTCTTTTCTGCAACAAATTTTCAGACTGGGAGCAATGAGCTCCATTCCTTCCCATATTTTTAAAGATATTTAACAAAACTTGTCAACACATTATTTTATTAATAATGCCCTAGGAAAGCTAGGAAGCTGAAATTCAAGTAGGGGCAGAAAGGAGGAGGTTTTCCACCAACAATGAGGGAGAGATATTATCAAAGTGAAAAACATGGAGTGGATATTAGAGAAGTATAACAACATATAGTACATATTTCTGTACACAGATTTCTCTTTTCCAACAGAACTCCAAGATGACAAAATCTTACTCTTTGTTGGAAATTCTTTTTGAATTACATCTTCCAGAAGCCTGTGTATGGATTGAATAGCCTGAGTCAGTCAGTCAATAAACATTTATTAAGCCTAACATTATTAAAACCTAACATATGCAGAGTCCTGTGAAAAACTCTGGGGATACCTGTCCTCAAGAAGGTTTTAATTTAATGGGTAAAGAGAGTATGCAAAAAGTAAGTTGATGATAATCTCACTCAGCAATATCTCTAATTGTAAGATGTGCTTCTAGTGTATATAGTTCAGAAAAAAGGGAGAGAGGAGTCTCATTGTTTGTTGTGAAACTAAGAAAAATATTTGAAGGGTATCAGGGCAGCCAGGAAAGTTGGCAGAGGTAAGAAATTATAGCTTTTGACAAGACCAGTTTGAGGACCCATATACCCATATAAAGCCTGCTGAGCCCCATTAATGAGCTGAATGGACAGGTTGATTTGGCAAAGAGAAGGAGAGATGCAGAAAGATGCTCCACCTTCAGTTTCCAAGAGAAATAAAAGATACTTTCAAGACAATTGCTGTAGAAAGATAAACAATGGTCGGTAGTTACCAAACCAGTATACTAGCATTTCCATGGTTGCTGCTATGGTTAAATTGAAAGTAACTAAATAGATCCTTTCTTGAATACTAGGTCTTAAACTTTTTCTGTTACCAAACAATATGTTCTTCTGCTATGTTGGGGAGGCAGAAAATGTAATAGAAAATTACCTACCCTTCACTGCAGATATTTAGATGAGTCAACTTAGGATCATCACTGAGACCATTTAATATTTAGTTAAATTTCTTGCTATTACTTTCCCATTCCATCTTAAATGTCTGGGCTTTGAATTCATACTCATCTGGCTTGGTCTGGTTGAAGATATTCATCAGTGGAGGTTTGGACTTCAGAATTTGAATAGTCAAGAACAAAAATAGTACCTTGAATCTGTTAGTGAATACATTCAGAGGGCCATAGGCTGCAGTTACTATGATTAATATTTATATAACATCAAGCCTGTAGGTAGATAATGTAAGCATTATTGTCCTAATTTTATAGATGTGGAAAACTGAGTCTCTTGGATTATACAATTTCTTCATCATCACTCAGTTAGAAAATGCCTGGGGCTTCTCAGTAGAAGGAAGCAGAATTGAGGACAGGCATGCTGACAGGAAAGAGTAAATAATGACACCTCTTTGGGAATCAAGGAGTATTTTGAAGGGCAAACATTTTGGCACAGGCAGACTAACTATTGAGATAAAGTATGAGAGGGCTCAAATCACTCCCAGCAAGATTCCAATGCAATGCAATATTATAAATAATGTGGGTAATATGAATATCTTTGTGGAAGAGTACTTTACTGGAGCACGTAGTTCAATGCAAATGCTATCTACTTATATTAGTTCAAAATAATTTTTTTTTCATTTTTGAGCTTTTTGAACTTACATGGTTATAAAAGCATCTGCAGGATACTTTTAGTTGGTGAAACAGTGTTTACAGGAAATGTGGATGAGAAAAATAAATCATAATGATCAGAGCACCTTCATTCCCTTTGTAAAGTGAAAGTTGCTGGCACAATGACTAAGAAAATAAAAATTTAAGAAGCTGTTCCTTCACTACTTAACCAAACTTCATTTTACATTAAGTAAATTTCCTTTTAAAACACATTTTTTGATATATTTGACCACCAGAATTTATCACTGCATTCCTCCTTGTGATAGCAAGCAAATAGGATCTTTTGCTGTTTTTGTTTTAATATAATCAAGTGCCTCTAATTGAATCTTGCCTTTATCAACCAAGAGTTGTTACTAGAAGTACAGAAACAAGAATTTCTTTAAATAGAAACATTATATGTATTTGCATTGCTAATTATTTTATTTTTTCTTTAATGTTTATTTATTTATTTTTAGTTTTCAACATTCATTTCCACAAAATTTTAAGTTCCAAATTTTCTCCCCATCTCTCCCCTTCCCCCCCTCCAAAATGCAGAGCATTCTGGTTACCCCTTCCACCAATCTGCCCTCCCTTCTCACACCCCTCCTTTCCCTTATCCCCATCTTCTCTCTTGTCTTGCAGGGCAAGATAAATTTCTGTACCCCATTATGTGTATTTCTTATTTCCCAGTTGTTTGCAAAAACAATTTTCAACATTTGTTCCTAAAATTTTGAGTTCCAACTTCTCTACCTTCTTCCCTCCCATCCACTCTCACTGAGAAGGCAAGCAATTCAATATAGGCTATATATGTGTAGTTTTGCAAATGACTTCCAAAATAGTCATGTTGTGTAAGACTAATTATATTTCCCTCCATCCTATCCTGCCCCTCATTTCTTCTATTCTCTCTTTTGACCTTGTCCCTCTCCAAGTGCGTTTACTTCTAATTACTCCCTCCTCCCATTTGCTTTCTTTTCCATCATCCCCCCTCCTACCTGCTACTTATTTCCTTCTCCCCTACTTTCCTGGAGTGTATGATAGGTTTTCATACCAAGTTGAGTGACACGTTATTCCCTCCTTGAGCCAAATGTGATGCGAGTATGCTTCACTTTTTCCCTCTCACCTTCCTCCTTTTCTCCTCCATTGAAAAAGCTTTTTATTGCCTCCTTTATGAGAGATAATTTGCCCCATTCCATTTCTCCCTTTCTTCTCCCAATATATTCCTCTCTCACCCTTTAATTTTATTTTTATATGCTCCTTTCGTATTCAAATCACCCTGTACTCTCAGTTTATAAATATTATCATTCCATGTAGGAATGCAAACACTTCCACTTTAGTAAGTCCCTTATGATTTCTTTTTCCTGTTTACCTTTTCATGCTTCTTTTGATTTTTGTGTTTGAAAGACAAATTTTCTTTTCAGCTCTGATTTTTTCATAAAAAATGCTTAAAAGTCATCTATCTCATTGAATGACCATTTTTTTCCCTGAAGTATTACATTCAGTTTTGCCGGGTAGGTGATTCTTAGTTTTAATACTAGTTTTATTGACTTCTGGAATATCATGTTCCATGGCCTGCAGTCCCTTAATGCAGAAGATGCTCTATCCTGTGTTATCCTGATTGTATTTCCACAATACTAGAATTGTTTCTTTCTAGCTACTTGCAATATTTTCTACTTGACCAGGGAACTCTTGAATTTGGCTACAACATTCCTAGGAGTTTCTCTCTTTGGATTTCTTTGAGGTGGTGATGGGTGGATTCTTTCAATATTTATTTTGCCCTCTGGTACTAGAATATCAGGGCAATTATGCTTGATAATTTCATGAAAGATGATGTCTAGGCTCTTTTTTTGATCATGGCATTCAGGCAGTGCCATAATTTTTAAATTGTCTCTCCTGGATCCATTTTCCAGGTCAGTTGTTTATTCAATGAGATATTTCACATTATCTTCCATTTTTTCATTCTTTTGGTTTTGTTTTGTAATTTCTTGATTTCTCACAAAGTCATTAGCTTACATCCTCTCCATTCTAATTTTTAAAGAACTATTTTCTCCAGTGAGCTTTTGAACTTCCTCTTCCACTTGGCTGATTCTGTTTTTTAAAAGCATTCTTTTTCTCATTGGCTTTTTGGACCTCTTTTGCCAATTGAGTTAGCCAGTTTTTAAAGGTGTTATTTTATTCAAGATTTTTTTTTATCTCTTTTAGCAAGCTATTGACTCGCTTTTCATCATTTTCTTACATTGCTCTCATTTCTCTTCCCAGTTTTTCCTTCACCTCTGTTATTTGATTTCAAAATCCTTTTTGAGCTCTTTCATGGCCTGAGACCACTGTATATTTACTTTGGAGGTTTTGGAAGGTTTGGAGGTTTTGACCTCCTTTGAAGGTATGCATTGTTCTTCCTCATCTGAAAGGATAGAAGAAAATACCAAGAAAATAACCTTCTATAGTCTTTTTCCCACCCTTTTTGGGGCATTTTCCAAGTCAGTTATGTGACTTTTGAGTGTTTTGTCAAGAGGAGGGTATACTCTGGGGACCTGTAAGTTCTCAGTTCCTCCAAGGTGGCACAATCAAGGGAGAGGAGTTACTCCTCTCTTGGCTTGCACACTGGTCTGGGAGCAACCAAAAACTTTTCTGACCAGAATCCGCGAGTAGCAGAATTCCCTCTCCACAGCTGCCTCTAGCTCCACAGCAGTGCTCAGGGCTGAGATTGAGGTCAGCTGCTCAATTCCCTCAGGGGCTTTAGGCTGAGGGCTCCACAAATGGATGCTGTTGCTACTGCCTTCACTGCAGCTGCCTCTGCCTGGGACCAGAGCTATGGGAGGACTCTGCTCCCTTCTCATCCAGTTGAAAAGCCCTCTCACTGACCTTTGAAGTTGTCTTTGGTGTTTGTAGGTTGTGGGATCTGAGAACTTCTGTTGCTGCTGGGGATTGCTCCCTGAGGCCTGTTTAGATCCTACTCCTCCCAGTGCAGCCTGGCAAAGGCTGGGCTTCACTCTGTTTTGCATCTGGTGCAATAGACCTATCCTGCTGGGCTTCCAGGTTACCTTGAGCTGGAAATCTCTTTCACACTGTCATTCTGCAGCTTCTGCTCCTCTAGAATTTGTTTAAAGTCATTTTTTGCAGGTATTTTATGGGCTGTGGGGGAAGAGTTAAAGTATGTACATCTTTCTACTCTCCCATCTTCATTGTTAGTTATTTTAATGTGATTAAAGAAGATCTTCCCCACCCATTAATGTGCCTGGGAAGATTTGTAGGAAGACCCATAGCTTTTGTTAATGAAGTACTGCTTCTCAAGGGTTGCAATGCCCTCTAGCTCTAAAAAGTGTATAAAGACTCTGAGATGGGATTTTACTTTGGGTTAGCTTTTGGAAGAAACTTTGTGTGCCAGATGAGATTTTGGGAAGCTGCTAAGCAGTCGCCTGACTTTGAAAACCCAAATCTTGGTGCTTCTCTCTCTGATAACTATGTACGTATGGTCAGGCAGTTGCATCTGTCTTTTGATTTGTGATGTATGTATTGCTTGTGTCACACAGTTTGGAACCACTGTCTATTGATTTATATTTCTCTATATTTTTTCTGAATTTCAGGGTGCTGACTCTTTCCCCTGAACTAAGTGAATGATACATTTGATTGATTAAAGTGATTGCTGACCCCTCAGAAGTTGCTTTCCTTATAAAAATGCAGATCTAAGAACCTGGTATAGCAGGCCTCCCTGTGTATGTTGAGATGTTTAGTGATACACTCCTCCCACAGATTTTGCTGATTGAAAGAATAATAATAGTAAAAAGAAGAAATATCATAGAAAATGGGAGAAGTAACATAGACCTGGAGGACAAATAGCAATCCAATTTTCCAGAAAGGTAAGGAGAATGGAATTTACATACTTTAAGCCAGTGGCCTTGATTTCTGTTTCAAGTAAAATTTTAAAACATTAAATATTCAATAAGATCCTAAAATCATAGATTTAGAGAGGAAAGCAATCTTCTAAGTCACCTAATTCAAATTGTTACAGTTGAGAAAACTGAAATTCAGAGAGTTTAAGTTACTTATCTTAGACCATGTGGGAAATAATAGAAGATCTGTGGCTTGTAAACATTGATTCAAAGGAAGAGTTATTGTAAATACCTATTATGGCTTCATGTAAGAATGGGTCATGCAAGTTTGACATTATTTCCTTTATGAAAATAATCCTAAACTCCTTTATTAGGGACATGCTGTAAGTATAATTTGACAAGGATTTTGCAAACCATATGATAAAAGTCTTACATATTATTAGATAGACAAAATGGAGTGATATTCTGTAGCAAAATGTGATAATTTTGTAAATGGTGAGCAGCAAGACTCAAATGAATATTTTATATAAAACTCCATTGGAATGCCTACATTTCTTTGTTATTTAATGTTATAATCAATTTTATGGAATTTTTCCAAGGCATGCTTCTAAAGCCTATAAATGGAATAAACCTGAAAGACATCATTATTGACAGGCTATGATATTAATCAGAATCTAATCCGATGGTAATTTATAAGGGTACATTTAAAGTGTTTCACTATAGACACCAGCTTCTAAAATTCAAAGTGGGAAAGCATAGTTATACAGTGACTTTTTGGAGGAAAAAAGATTCAAACATTTTATTTGATATCATTCTTAATGTATACCAACAGTATGGTATGGAAGATAAAAAAAAAAAAGCAAAAAATGCCATGTTGCATTAAAGAAAAATAACTTCTAATAATGAGAAAGCAAAAGTCTTTTTTTTACATTCTTCCATAGTCCAACCATAAATGAATTGTTGGGTTCAGCTATGGGATCCATATTTTAGGGAGGCTATTAATAAACTGGAAAGTATATAGAAGAAGGAAATCAGAAAGGTAAAGAGCTTTGAGACCTTGACATAGGAAAAACTGTTGAAAGAATTATTTTTATTTTACTTTTTAGAAGAGAAGACTGAGAGGAGATACCATGAGAGTTGTCAAAAACACTTTAAAATAGTCAATATGGAAGATGGAAGATGAGTTAGACTTATTCTATTTGACTTCCGGGGCAGAACTAAAAATAGTAGATGAACGTTAAAAGAGGAATTTTTCTGTTAGGAAGATCATCGTAATAATTAGAGCTAATTCAAAATAAAATGATATGCTTCAGGATGTAGTCCTATTCCCTTTACTTGTTGGGCACATGTTGGTATGAAGTCATTTTTGGCATAGTGTAGAGGAGATGACTTCTGAAATCAAGTTCAAATCCGAAATTCTCATATTCTGTGATTATTGCTTATGTGCCTTGATGGAAGATTCTTTTTTTTCCTCATTGGATCCCACATAACACTTAGCTCTATGCTATCAACATAGTAGTTGTTGACATTTGAATGTTGGCTAATTGAATACTCAGTCCATTATAAACAAGAATACACGCATGTATATACATATACACAAACATATACTTACATACATACATGCATTCATATACATATACATATACATACACATATATATGCAAACACACATACATATATGGTGTTAGACTCAGTGATTTATAGTGTTTCAGGAAATGGAAAATTCTCCTGTTTGGCAAAGATAGAATAATGACTCTCTATTATCTAGAGATGGATGATTCAGAATTATAGTAATCTTAATACCTTTACATATCATTCATTTTTCATGCCTTTAGCTCATCTATCTATTCATTAGAGGGTAAATAGCTACCAATCAATAAACAATAAACATACATTTATTAAGTTTCTGCTATGTACCAGGCACTGTGCTAATGCTGTGGATCCAAAAAAGAGTCAAAAGACAATCTCTGCTTTCAAGCAGCTTACAGTCTAATCTAAGTTACACAGAGTTTAGAAAACTCAGTCAATTTTCTTAGGGCAATCTGGAAGGTTGACCGGAAGGGTCTATCATGTTTGGCTGGAAGTGGACCACAGTTCAGCATGGGCTGCACATGACAGAGACAGAGCTGGAGCAGGCCTAAAGGGACAGAATTGCTAATGACTGCTGCAGTTTCCAGACTTCTCAACCAACAAATGCCAAAGACAGATTTGAAGGTCAGTGGGAAGGATCTCTCACTTAGTCGAGAGGGAGTGTTGTCTAGTCCCAGACCCAGCCCTAGTCCTAGGGTAGTGGCAGCCACTGCTAGAAATGTAGGCTGCTTTTGGAGGCCTTCACTTAACAAAGAGCTCAGAAGTCAGGAAATTGGCTGGGAAAATGAGCAAATGAGAAAAAAGAAACAGACTATAGATTCTTACTTTCTCAAAACATAAAACCAGAAGAATATAACAAAGCCACAGCTCCTATATCCAAGTTCTCCAAGAAAAATATGAATTGGTAACATGCCGTGGAGAAGCTCAAAAAAGATTTTGAAACTCAAGTAAGAGAGGTACAGAAAAAATTGGAAAGAGAAATGAGAGTGATGGGAGAAAATCATGAAAAACAAGTCAACAGCTTGCTAAAGGAAACCCTCAAAAATGCTGATGAAAATAACATCTTTAAACTTAAACTAACCCAAATGGCAAAAAAGGTCCAAAAAGCTAATGAGGAGAAGAATGCCTTAAAAAGTAGAATAAGCCAAATGGGAAAAGAGGTCCAAAAGCTCACCAAAGAAAATAATTCCTTCAAAATTAGAATGGAGCAAATGGAAACTAGTGACTTTATGAGAAATAAGAAATTATACAACAAAATCAAAAGAATAAAAAAATAGACCATATGAAATATCTCCTTGGAAAAACAACTCACCTGGAAAATGGATCTAGGAGAGATAATTTAAAAATTATTGGACTACTTGAAAGCCATGATCAAAAATAAAAAAGACCCTGAGACAGAGAGAGACAGAGACAGATGGAGAGGCCACAGGGTGAACTGAATATGAAGGGATGATATCTAAAAAAGAAAATTAAGTGTTGAGAGAGATGTACTAGGAGAAAGAGAAAGGGAGAGGGAGAATGTAGTAAATCATCCCACAAAAGAGGCAAGAAAGAGCTTTTATAATTGAAGGAAGGAAGAGGAATGTGAGAAGGAACAAGTGAGTTTTCCTTTCATCAGGTTTGGCTTCAGTAGGTGCAAAAGCAAACATACTGACACAGAATAGTTGCTATCACAGAACTGATTTTCTAAAAGGAAAGCATCTTTTTAGGGGTCAATGATCACTTTAATCAAATACATATATCATTGACTTAGTTCAGGGGAAAAAGTGAGCACCCTGAATTTCAGGGAGATCAACAGACTGCTTCCAACTGTCTGACAATAAGAAATACACATTACAAATCAACAGACAGATCCAACTACCTGACCATAAATGTATAGTTACCAGAGAGAGATGCATCAACATCTGTGTTTTCAAACCTGGGGGCTCCTTAGTAGCTGATAAGAGTGTCATCTAGACAAACAAACACTTCCAATCAGTAATCCCCAAAGGAAAATCTCATCTCAGAGTATTTTTTAAGAACTGGAGGACAGGATCTTCTGACCAAGTTCTTCAGTAGAAATTAATAAAAGGTACTTGAGGCAGGGAAGATCTAATTAACATTACAGTAGGGAATAACATACACACCTAAATGGATATGGAAGTGTATCTTTTTTACCAGAAAGCAGGTGTTGAAGGAAAAACAGAAGGGGGATGATAGAGGGGATGATAAATTAGGGGAAGTGGTAATTGGAAGCAAACACTTTGCTAGATGGACAGGTCAAAGGAGTGAATAGAATAGAACAGAATAGAATAGAATAGAAGGAGGGTAAGACAGAGTAGAGGGAAATATAGTTAGTCTCTCATAACATGACTGTTATGGAAGTGTTTTGCATGACTATACAAGTATAGCCTATATCGAATTGCTTCCCTTCTCAATGAGAGTGGGTGGTGAGGAGGGTAGGAATAGGATGTGGAACTCAAAGCTTTAAAAATGAATGTTAAAATTATTTTTACAGGCAACTAGGAAATGAGATTTATAGGAAATGGGATATAGAAATCTATCTTCCTCTATAGGAAAATAGAAGAGAAGTAGATAAGAGGGGTGGTGGTAGTGATAGAAGGGAGAGCAGATTGGAGGAGAGGGTAATTAGAATACATGCTATCATAAGGTGGGAGGAGGGGGAAGATGGGGAGAAAATTTGAAGTTCAAATTTTGTGGACATGAATGTTGAAAACTAAAATAAATAAATAAAGATTTGGAGGGAAATAAATTGGAATTTAAATGGTGCAAAGGATTTGGGTACTAAGAAAGAAGAAGGGAATGTACTCTAGTTGGGAGAAATGGAGGGTGTGAATTAATTATCAGAAGACAGAATATATATGGTGTGCTTGGGAGGTTAATTTATCTAAAACAGAATTCATGTTCAACATTAGTAGCAATAAAGCTGGACTCAGGTTGTAGAGGCCTTGAAAATGAAGTTAACAGATTTAGATGTTTTGAATGCAATAATACAAATGAAGAATTTCATTTGTTAAGAGCAAGTTACATTTTTGTGGACCACTTTACATGATTAAAGACAACCAGCAGAAAATAGACATAAATAAAGTTTATCACAAAGGAGTAAAACAAATAAAACATAAAGGATTATAGAGAAATTGCATTATCAAGTTCCTGGGAAATGACTGAGTATAATTTCAGAACTTCAATGATGCAGAACATTTCAAAGGCATTTTGCAATGATACAAAAAATTGGAGTCATTTCTTTAACCATAAGAAATGTTTTAATATTTTTGTGCTAAATGAATGTAGATATTAGTGCCCAGAATATCAGTTTATTCCTTATGCAAAGACACCCTGGGGAATCTGCTAGCTAAAAACAATCAGAGGACAAAGAAAGGGTAAAGACTGATCAAGAGGGACATGAATGATGAATAGTGACTTGAAATGGTTTTGCTGCCATGGAAATAAGGCACTGCATAGCTGTTTTCTAATTTGTGAAGTGACTTTATAAAGAACTGAGGTAATAAAGACCTTCTCCAAGATAAAACTATGTCCCTAGAAAAATAGGTCAAGGGTCTGTTAATTCTAAGGTATAGATAATCTCTCTATTGATTGCAATCACAATGAGCAGTCCAAAAGTTCTGCCTCACTTGCTACTATGAAGAAAAAGAGTCTAAGAGAGGAGGCATCATCTCTGTTACAGCTGAATCCATTTCTGCTTTACCACCTCTCAGTTGATGACCTCCCATTTATCAAGACTTGTAGTTCCACAAACAATTTGAAGACTTTTTTTTTCATCACAACATATCATTCCTTCAGTCACTGAGGGCCAGAAAACCATTTTTCAAAGGTTTATGTTTTAGATTGGAGCCAGTCAGGGAACATGTGGCATGCACTGTATACCTCACAAGGAAAAGCTAATTTGAGCATGCTCTAGGAATGGTAGCCCCTCTTGCTCAATTCCCCTCTATCTCCATTATATTAGCATTCCCTGATAGTTTAGGTATACATAATCTCTGCACCCCAAAGATATCAATTCTACTTCCAGGGGAAAGAGTCAGTATATATTGAGAGGAGTCTGAACTTCAGTGGATGAACAGAATGCTGTCACCCTCAAGTCAACTCATATGACTTTTTGTTTGTTTATTTTTGGAGGCAATAAGGTTTAAGTGACTTGCCAAGAGTTACAGAGCTAGTTAGAGTCTGAGGCTAAATTTGAATTAAACTCCTCTTAACTCTAGGGTCAGTGCTTTATTCACTTTACCATCTAGCTGTCCTTAACTTATATGACTCTTTAACCATGTAAGTAGGTTAAAGAATTTGTACTACATTTGAGAATAGAATGTCAATTTTTAAATTCTGTGATCCATATGAGGATTATGTGTTCCTTTGGTTGCTCCTTCCCTTCAAACAATTAGAAAATGGCCATTATTTACAATAAATTTGCCAAAAGTTGGAGTCTAGAACACTTTCTAATAAATACATGTCCTAAAAGAAATGAATGTCTTCTTGGGACTAAGTGCATCAATGTTTGTCTTATAAATAAGTTTAGAGTAGACTGGTCAGATGTTTCATTTAAAAATAGATTAAATTGAAAGGGAAAAGGTTGGGAGGGGTGACATTCTAGAAAGCAAATAGCAAACCCCCCAAAATGTATAGGCTCTGGAGTATTCAAAGTAAAAGTCATATCTTTGGAGCTAAGGAACAAACTAATATGATTGTTCAGCTATTTCAATCATGTCATGTTCTTCACAACTCCATTTACAGCTTTTTTTTGGAGGGGGCAAAGATACTTTGGTGGTTTATCATTTCTTTCTCCAGCTCATCTTACAGATGAGGGACTCGGAAAAAACATTTAAGCAACTTACACAGCTAGTAAGTGCCTGAGCCTGGAATTTAATTTAGGTCTCCCTGACTTCAGCCTCTAAGCTTTATCTACTGTGCCACACAGCCAACCTTCATAAAGCACTTCATGATTTGCAAAGTGCTTTACATGTATTGCGTCATTTGCTCCTCACTACACTGAAATATTTGCTATTTTTATTCCCATTTAGGTAGTTGTGTCTGAGGCAGCATGTGAACTCAGTGCTTTCTAGCTCCAAATCTAGCATTCTGCCTGCTATTTCATACTCCCTCAGTGGCCAGAAAGTTTTATAAGAGCTAAAACAGCATGAGAGCTTCTCTAAGAAACTTAATCATAACAAAATCACAGAGCAGAATGCTCCTCATTGTGAAAGTCATTCAGAAACACAATACCAAGAAAGACACCACCTCCAAAATGATAAAAAATTTGAAATGTCAACTAGAAAAGGGAAATAATGTCTTGCCTGGTCCCTTCATTTTTCCTGGTGTCAGCACAGTAGCTTTTTCCCACAGGAACACATGCATTAAAAGTCAGGGAAGGCTAGAAGAAGCTTATTTGGTAATGAACAAATCCATCTTAAAAAGACCTCCAGGACTTATTTCAAGCCATACTTTTTTGCCTTCCTGGAATTCATGAATTCTATCAAAATCATCTGAGGACATGCCCTGGGCAAGGTTTTGTGATGAAATCTAAATGTCTCCCCAAGAAGCAGACCTAGTGAAACCCAGAAATACTTCCTCGCAGAAATTACTTAAAAGAGAATTGCAAGAAAATTCAATTCAAGAAATATTGAGTTATTTAATACCTACAGTTTACAAAGTACACTGACAGCGCTGACGCTGACCAATAAATCAGGCTCTCTATCCTTAATGGAACTTAGAGTCTGGAAAGGGGATAAGGAACAAATTTATTTATTTATTTATCTATTTATTTTTATTATCTTATTTGTTGTCAATGTTCTAAGATCACTTCCATATAACTTAAATTGTTCCCCTCCCTCCCCCTCCTTTCCCTCTACCTCTCCCTCGCTCCCTGAGATGGAATACTATTTTATATAGGTTCTACACATATATTCCTATTAAATACATTTTCACCTTAGTCATGTTGCATAGAATTAAAATGAATGAGGGAAATCATAAAACCAACCAAAATATAATACAAAAGAAAAGTATCTGCTACATTCTGTGATCGAATTCTATAGTTCTTTCTCTGGATGTGGGAGGCATTTTACCTTAAGAGACCATTGGGAATTTTTTAAGTCCTTGCATTACAATGAAGTACTAAGTCTACCAGAAAAAATCATCACACACTGTGTTTGTTGCTGTGTACAAAGTTCTCCTGATTCTGTTCCTTTCACTCAGCATCAGTTCATATAAGTCTTTCCAGGCCTCTCTGAAGTCTTCCTGTTCATCATTTCTTATAACACAATAATATTCCATTACATTTATGTACCACAATTTGTTCAGCCATTCTCCAGTTGATGGGCTTCCCCTTGATTTCCAGTTTTTGGCCACCGGGAACAAATACATTTAACTAAAATTTTAGTCATAATATGAAGAAAAATAAATATTCAGATGATAAATGAATATTTTACAACAAAATGCTATGACTAGATCCTGCTTCTTCACCTGGTCCCTTTTTGCTAGAAATTATCATAGGTTTGAGGTGGAAAGGACCTTAGATGTTTTTTAATTCAATCCTCTCTTTTTACAGGTAATAAAACTGTGGTCCAAGTGGAGTTGTATGACTTTTCCATCATAATATAGACAAAGCAGAGCCAGGCTTCAATCCCAAGTCCTTACTCTACAATGTAGGCAATTAGGTGGCATAGCATATAAAATGCTGGGCCTAGAGTCAGGCAGACCAGAGTTTGAATCTGACCTCCAACATTTACTAGTTGTATGATTCTGGGCAAGTCACTTAACTGCTTTTTCTATTTCCTCAACTATAAAATGAGGATTATAATAGGATCTACCTCCAGGATGTTTGCATTGATTAAATTGGATAGTTTTTGTAAATCATTCAGCACAGTATCTGGAACATAGTAGATGCTTAATAAATCTTTACTTATTTTCTTTCTTCCTTCTCTAGGATAGCTTCCTACTGTAACAGAGCATATTACAACCAGAAGATGATATGCAAAACTGTTGATTTGACAGCAAGTTGACAAAGTTTTTCATTAGTTAGTTTATATAGCACAAAATTTAAAAAAGCAAGAGGTCACAATTGTACCTAGGTGCCAGCTACTGTAGACAATGAAGTTTCTGCATCATAAACCTCATGGAAGCTCAAAGTTGGAAGGGAACGCATGGATCATTTAATCCAACCATTACTAGATTCTGACCAAGAATACCCTTTTTAATATATTCCATGGATGGACAGAGTGGAGGAAGACCACTAATTCACAAGTCATTCAAACCATAATAATAACAATGATAATATAATAAAAACTAATATTTATATAATGTCTCCTATATGGCAGGCATTGTTTTGTTGCTTACAAAAATTATTTTGTTTGTTTCTCCCAACCACCCCACAAAGTTGGTGCTAATATTATCCCTCATTTATGCTTGAGGAAACTGAGGCAGACAGAATTTAAGAGACTTGCTTAGGGTCATACAACTAGTAAGTATCTGAGAACGCATTGAACTCAGGTCTTCCTGATTCCAGGCATGGAGTTCTATCTACTGTTCTACTTAGCTGTTTCCTAACTTCCAGTTAGCTCAAATTATTAAGAACCATTTCTTCTTATAGGCAGCCCAAATTTGTTTCTGTGCAACTTTCATCCACTGCCACTGCTTCTTGCCTCTGGTGCTAAGCAGAACAAGTCAGTTCACTCTTTCATATGACAACCTTTCAAATACTTGAAAAAAATTTCCTTTCTCCAAGCTCTAACTGTAAACACCTACAGGGAAAAGGGCTGAATATCATACTTAGACAAGTAGGTGCCAAACAAGGAAAATGCTGATAGCCAAGAGTCTTGATAGAGAGAAATCTGCCTCTCCAGAAAAGTATTCTGAGGGATGTTAAAACTTCAACTCTGACCTTCATCACAGTAGGATACAGCTTTACTAAAACAAGAAGTTATTTATTTTTAAACATGACTTTTGAATTATCTTCTCCAGTGTAGACAATTGTTAAGAAAAAACATCTTTGAGTAACTAAGTCATTTTTACTATTTTAAATACCTAAATTAACCACAGAGGACATATGATGGAAAAAACTGTCTGCATCTAGAGAAAGGACTGAGAAATAGATGTACATGTAGAGTGATTTTACACACACACACACACACACACACACACACACACACACATATATACACACATACACACATACACTTTGTGTCTAATGGTAGCCATCTCTAGGGTGGGAGGAGGTAAGAAAAAAGAAATTTACATGAATTGTTTTATATATTTATAAGGGACAGCAAGTTATACATAAAAGGTTTGCAGTTCCATATGCAATCATCTTTTTTATTATTCTACTGTATTATGAAAATGCTTGTTTTACATTATAAATTAGAAATAAAATAAATGAAATTTTAAAAATCAAATATGTCAAGTGCTTTACAAACTTTAGAAAAAAGAAAGGAAATCTATACTAGATCATATATTCAAAAGCTTGGCTTGTATAACCTGTATTTTGCATGGTGAATCTATGGGATAAGTAATAATAATAACTAGAATTTATACAGACTATTTTAAGATTTGCAATTTATTTATATCACCTCATTTGGTATTCATAACAATCCTGGGAAGTAAACTCAGTAGAGTTTGGCTAGGATGGCACAGCAAGCTGAGGAAACATTTGAGCTCAGTTCTTTTCACTACTAGTTAAGGAATCTCTGAGCTATTATAGTGTCTTTAGCTGGCTAAAGACATGGGAAACACTGGCTACCCAACATGGCATGCCCATGTCAAGGAAGGTGTTAGGCTATATGAGCAAAGCAGAATTTCAATAGCTCAAAAGAAATATGAGATGCACAAATATAGTGACGTCTCCATTTCAAATATTCATATTGACTATTTGTATCTGAGCTCAAATTGGACTGAGCAGCCGCAGTTGGACACATTGCACCTTGACCCCAGCATAGTGTTGCCATTTCGGTCCAATTTGAGCCTGGAGGACAATAAACAGTTGGCCAAAAACATTTTTAAAATTGCACATTTTCCTCTCTTTTATTATTTGCTTTTAGAACTTCTTTAGTTTATTCCCTTTTTTGTTTATGTTTTTTATTTTTCTCCTGTTACTCTGTCCTTTGAGTATTCGTTAATTCCTCGTGCAGACTCTATTGAAGTTTGTGTAATTATATAGGTTAGGATTTCTACTTAGGAAAGAAATATATTTTGCTTTCAAGGATATACACTAACATGAGATCAGCTGAGTGAAACCTGACAGATCAGAGGTATAATACAGTTATATAAAATACCACTCCACTAAACCAACCTAAATAGCAAGGAACATAACTTCTCGTTTCATTCCCTTCTAACATTCCTGGGAATCAGGCAGAATTAAGGCATTCTGAGTTCTATGTGCCTGATGGCCCAGGATCTGTCACAAAAAAAATTCTTTATAAATCTTTGTTGACTGTTGAATGAGAGGCACCAGAATCAGCTAAATGGTTTATAATAGCTTTACCACTCAAATTTAAATGCCTTCCCATGTAAGAGATTCATTGAACAATATCACAATATAATGGAGTTAGTGCTGAATCAGGGGCCTTGGATTTCTCCTTTCAAATCCTGTTTCAGATGCTTACTGTGATATTGAACCAAGTTATTTAATTTTTTTTGGCCTGAGTTCCACATCTATAACATGTAAGCTTGGACTACATGGTTTCTAACCTTATTTCCTTTTCCAAACCTATGATCCTATGAGAGTAATAAAAGCAGAAAGATGTGACATGGAATATGGTATAAAAATGAGTCATTTGGTTTCATGAAAAAAATATTTGTAAGTACAACTAGACGTTCTTCAGAACTGAGGCTTCTGAAAATGAAAAAGTATGATGGTTAACAATGAAAATTTCTATTACAAAATTACAGAGTTGATTATTTGATCCAGATTTGACAGGCTTAAAGTATGGCTCCCAAGAAAGGGCACTGACCAAGATCTGATTGTTTCTACAATATAGTTTTCATTCCTATTTATGTGGATTACTTTTCAATTTTTCAATGAAGATATTGAATTATGTACCAAAAGTTATAAGCTGGTGGCCCATATGTCTTTATTCCTTGATAAAGAGCCAGCAAAATATAAATTAGTGGAGACTTGCCCCACCTGGGATAGAGATCATCAAAATGTAGACTGACAAAGCAAGGAAGGCCATCCAGCCAGAGACTGCTCGTTGTCACTGGACCACAGTGCTTATTTCGAGAAGCTATTCCGTTAAGCCATAAAATTTTTGATAAGGCAAAGGTAGATGTTTGTTTCAGCAGCTGAGATGGGTGACAGTTATGGCTACTCCATGCCCACTATAAGTACTTATTGCTATCTAGTGTCACGGAAAAAGGCCTACAAAATTCACTTAACCAAGATCTGACCAAAAATATCTCTCAGGAGATCTTCCTTAGAATTCCCCTTCCTTTCTACATGGTGATGAAATTGGTAGGAAGTAAAAATTCCCCTTGCTTCTTTTGGCTTCCTGTTGGATGTGGTGGGAAGCTCTCTCACTGGTCGACTCATACATAAGGTCTTCACATCCATGGCCATTTTGCTCATGGATTCATTGTGCTGCTTAAATGAATCATCAGGGGCAGGCTTGATCAGTCATGGAATTCCATTTCAATTTTCCAGGGAAATGTACCCTTTGGTGAGCAGATACATAGGTGATTGTGTGGCCATCAGTTCTTTTTAGTTTGGTTGTTATGTGGAATGCCCCTAATACTGGGTTGGATTTGATTTTCTTTTTAACTTGCTTCCATTGACAAGACAATGTGCCATAGCCCAAGAGTCAGTAAAGATGAATATCTCTTTTTGAGCACTCAGTTCAAGGACAAGAGGCATTCTTTATAGATCTAGTCACTGGACTAAATGACCAAAGCCAAGGCTGGTAGGAATCTTATCTGGAGACACTTTGATTGCTGCTACATTCCAATGTATTTGACCATTTTAAAAAAGAGGTTCTATCAGTAAATCATACTCTTTCATCCTCTGAGAAGTCAGGCAGATGAGATTCCTAAATTGCTAGAGGTGAGTAAGAGTTAACTTTAGCAACCTCTCTAGTGATTTGGTTACTGACCAATTTGTACAGTTTTTTAGTCTTTATAGGGCCTGAGATTTTTCTTGGTTGTTGGAGGCTTTAGGGCCAGTTTTTTATTTCTGACATTCTTGGGTATACATTTATGGGTCCCTACCCATTGTGAAAAAACAAAACAAATCAAGAAAAAAATAATTTTATTCACTTGTGGGAGTTGAGAGAAAACTTTATTACCTTATTTGAATCTAGTCTTGTGAGATTGGGAAGAAAGACCACTTCTACCTATTGCTTAGAGGCACTTAACTAAGGATCTTGCTATGCTGAACTGAAAACCCATTCAGATCCAAAGACTGGTAAATGGAGTTTTCCCACAATTGTATGTCTCAGGCAACCCGTATGTCTTAACCGCATGAGGTCTTTACATAGAGTGAACTTCCAGGGCAGATGTTTTGTAGCACAAACTTCATACACCTGTGATTCATTGTTATCATGTTCTAAGTTTAAACTCACTCTTTCTGTGAATGCTGTGTGTATTTGAAGGAAGGAGATAACTAGGTTTTTAGGAGAAAGCTTTCAATTAACAGTCTTTACCATGTTATCTGAGGAAATACCATTGATAAAAACTAATTGTGACTGTTGGATGATTGTCAATGAAGCCTATTACATTTGACATTCATTGCCTACAGTAGGAGAAGTAGACTGAGAGTTATCTCTAGAACTCTGAAAATAGTAGTAGCTTCACTTTTGGAACCAAACCATCAGTTTAAGCAGAAATTGGGGAATGCTGCTATTTCTTCTTCTTCTTCTTCTTCTTCTTCTTCTTCTTCTTCTTCTTCTTCTTCTTCTTCTTCTTCTTCTTCTTCTTCTTCTTCTTCTTCTTCTTCTTCCTTTTTTCTTCTTTTCTACTTCCTCCCCTGCTACAAGTAATCTCTCTCTCTCTCTCTGTCTGTCTCTCTCTCTCTATTTCAGGCTAGGTCCAAAACTTATAATTTGGTTGTTTATATTTGTAAGATATTTGGGGTCTGGGGAACTAGATTTTAAATTTATTTATTATTATTTTCAAAAACCTGGGACAATCTACTTTTTGTTCAATGTAGTTTTAACTGATGATTTCTTGAAATATAGCTCTGAAAACAATAATAGGATTTAAAAAGTCCATTATATTTTAAATAGAGCTACTTAACTAGGTTTTTAAACACAAACCCCAGACCAAACTTCTATGGCTCATTGTTAGGTTTTGACAACTAAGAATGAGTATAAATAGTACTTGTTTTCCATTCCATATGGAAGTTTTGAAGCTCTTGTTCTCCCAGCAGTAGAGCTACAATTCCAAACTGGGACCTTTGACTGTACTCTTGAATATGTCTTTTTCACTGAAGTTCTGCCATCCTTATAGGAACCTGCTGTTTTCCAAAGGTAGCATGAGATTAAGCTGCATATGCTGGAGCGGGACTGAGGAAGAGGATTCCAGTGGCTCTTGTAAAGCTATTTCTATGGTTGACAGTCTTAGGTGTAGATGAGAATTGCTCTGAAGAGCCAATATCTAGTATAGAAGTGTAGAAAGTTGGGAGTTGGCTCAACTATAGAAGGGACAGAATAAGATAATATTTACAGATAAATTGTGAATCTAGGTGTGATTATGTTGGGAAAGAAGGTTCATGATTAAATATTTTGGAATAAGTGGGTGTGACTCATTTTCCCATCCTCCAATTGAGTTGATCTGGTCCTAACACAATCACCAGGAATGAAGCTTTGGTTACTAATCCCTATTTTGAACAACACTGGACTAGACTTTGGGGTTTAATTTATTTTTAATTTAATTTCTTATACATCCCCAGTTACAAGCAAAAATAAATTTCAACATTTCCTCCTAAAAGTGTGAGTTCCTAATTCTTTCCCTTCCTCCCTCCTCATCCTAGCAACTCATTGAGAAGGTAAATAATTAAGTATAGATTGCAAATGTGTAGTCATCAAAACATTTCAATAAAAGTCATGTTGTGAAAGAAAACAAAGACAAAAAAACACAAAAAATGAAGAAAGCAAAAAAAGGATTCTTCATTCTGTATTCAGACATCATCAGTTCCTTCTCTGGAAATGGATAGTATTTTCATCACAAGTCCTTCAGAGTTGTCTTGAATTGTGGTGTGGCTGAGAATAACTAAGTTGTTCACAGTTGACCATCTTAGAATATTGCTATTACTTTGTACATAGTACAATTCACATTGTATCAGACCATACAAGCCTTTCCAGGTTTTCCTGAGAGCATTCTGCTTATCATTTCTTATGGCACAATAGTAGTCCATCATGATCATGCACTACAAGTTGTTCAGCCCTTACCCAATTCATAGGCATCCCCTAAATCTCTAATTCTTTTCCTCTAGAAAAGAGCTACTATTAATATTTTTGTATATATGGCTCCTTTTCCATTTTGTTTTTTATCTCTTTTGGGAACCAGACCTAGTACTGGTATTGCTAGGTCGAAGTCTATGCATAGTTTAATAGCCCTTTTAGGCATAGTTCCAAATTACTCTACAGAACGTTTGAATCAGTTCAGAACTCCATCAACAGTGCATTCAAGTCTCATTTTTCCCACACTTCTTCCAACATTTGTCATTCACCTTTTCTGTCCTATTGGTCAATCTAATAGGTATGAGGTAGTACTTCAGAATTGTTTCAATGTGCATTTCTCCAATCAGTAGTGATTTAGAGTCTTTTTTATATGGCTATAAATTACTGTTGATTACTTCTTCTGAAAACTGATCACATCTTTTGATCATTTATCAATTAGGAAGTGGCTCTTAATTTTTATAAATTTAGCTCAGTTTTCTATATGTTTGAGAAATGAGTCCTTTATCAGAGCAATTTGCTTCAATTTTTTTCAGTTACTATTGCTAACTATCTCTACCTCCATCCTATATTCCCCCCATTTACTCTATTCTCTCTCTCCTTTTGCCCTGCACCTCCTCAAAAGTGTTTAGCTTCTGACTATCCCCTTCCTCAATCTATCCTTCCTTCTATCACCCTTCCTTCTCTTATACCCTTCCCTTACTATTTTCCTGTAGGGTAAGATAGGTTTGTATATCTATTTGAATATGTACATTATTTCCTTTTAGAGCCAATTCTGATGAGAGTAAATTTCACTTGCTTACCCTCACTTTCCCTTTGTTTCCTTCCACTGTAAAAACTTTTTTTTGCCTCTTTTATGTGAGATAATTTACCCCATTCTACCTCTCATTTTCTCCTTTTCCTGGTACATTTCTCTCTCACCCTTTACTTCCTTCCTATTCAACTTATAGTTATAAATATCATCTTCACATGTAGGAATGTAAACACTTTAGCAACATTAAGTCCCTTATGATTTCCCTCTCCTATTTACTTTTTCATGCTTCTCTTGGGTCTTGTACCTGAAAGTCAAATTTTTTCTTCAGTTCTGGTATTTTCTTCAAGAATGCTTGACCTGGAAACTCTGGAATTTGGCTATGATATCCCTAGGAGTTTTCAATTTGGGATCTCCTTTAGGAGGTGGTAAGCAGATTCTTTCAATTTCTATTTCACCCTCTAGTTCTAGAATTTCAGGGCAGTTTTCCTGGATAATTTCACAGAGATGAATTAGATAGAAATTAAAGGGATTTCAGAAATCATCTGAGACCAATTCATATTTTTCTTGAAGGATCTGGATATAGGAACTTTGACTTTGTTATCTTCTTCTGAGCATATGTTTTGATCTTCCTTGTCACCATAGTAACTTTCAACAATAAGAATTTTTTTCCATCACTTGCTCATATTTCCAGCCTATTGCTTAATTCTGTGTTAAAGTGGCGCTCTGCTTCCAGAGTAGAGTGTATACTGTCCCAAGTTTCAGATATTTTTGTCAACTATTTTCAGAGATACTTTCAGGGACCTATAAGTTTTCAATTCTTCCAAGGTCTTATGATCCAAGGAGAGATTTTGACTACTCTCCTGGACTGGACTGTGATCTGTGAGTGAGCACAAGCACTCTTTTTTGCCCTGGAACTGTGAAGGGGGTCCACTCTCCACTGTGGTCACAAGTTCTGCTATGCTAGTGCTCCTCCTAGCTCTGGGACTGCCATCCAGGACTGTGACTTAGGCCCCTGTGGGCAAAGCAATAGAGTCCTGCCTCAGTGCTAGAAAAAAAAAAAAAAGAAACCCTGTATGGGGCAGCTAGGTGGTGCAGTGAATATAGTACTGGCCCTGGAGTCAGGAAGACCTGAGTTCAAATTCGGCTTGATACGCTTGACATTTACTAGCTATGTGACCTTGGGCAAGTCACAACCCCAATTGCTTTGCCTTGCCCCCTCAAAAAATGTTTTTAAAAAGACAACTGTAATCTCCTTCTGACCAGTTGTTTGGCCCCCTTACCTTACCTGAGAGCTCCAGAATCAGTCATTGCTGCTGCTGCTGATTCAATCACTCCCAAGGCCTACTCCTGGTTGACTGTGGCAGGTGTGCTGTGGTACAGCCTGCACTGGATTGTGCTTCTCTCTCACCCTGGTATAATAAAGACTTTTCCTGCTGACCTTCTAAGTTTTTGAAAATTTGTTTCACTCCATTTTTTTGTGGGTTCTGCTGCTCTAGAATTTGTTTTGAGTCATTTTTAAAGGTATTTGGAGGGCTTTGGTGGAGAGCTCAACAAAGTCCTTTTTTTTACTCTGCCATCTTGACTCCACCTAATGGATTTAGTTTAATAAGCACAGACACTAAGTTTAACATTAAGGTTCAAAAACTTAACTTCACAAGAACATCTTGAAGGAATCTTTAAACATTGCTTCTCTGGATATGTGGGTATTCAAAGGATTAGAAGTTCAGCATGAGAAAACAGTGTGATCTAGCACTCAAACTTACAAGATCATTACCTATATTAAGAAATAAATGTTTTCCAGGATTAGGGAGATTGAGTGGGATTTCATGGTTCCAGTCCCCTGATAGTTCATTGTTGTTGTTTTTCAGTTGTTTTTGACTCTTCATGACCCCATTTTCTTTTCTTTTATTGACAATGATACCAGATTCTTATGCCATTTCCTTCTGTAGTTCATTTTACAGATAAGGAAGCAGGCAAACAGAATTAAGTGATTTGCCCAGTGTCACACAGCCAGTAAGTGAGTAAGGTTGGAATGGAACACAAGTCTTCCTGACTTTGATGATGGCTCTCTATCCACTGCACTACGTAGCTGCCCCTGAGAGTTTCATATGATATTAAAGAAGAATGAGACACTCAATGGCCATTCAACTGTTAATAAAAAAAGAAGTTTTTATTAGCTATTGGATTTAAAATGTATCACACAAGAATAGAGCACCAACCCCAGTAGACATGTCCTGCCTCATCTTCATTTGTGAATATGTGTGTACAACAGGGAAGGATTTAGTAAGGATCATGTGACTGTTGATGTTAGGCTTCAAGTCAGTTTTTACACTCCTCTTTTACACTTATCAAGAGTTTTCTTAATTCCTTTTCACTTTCTGCCATCATAGTGGGATATGAAATTGTTGATATTTCTCACTTTATTCTAGCTTTTGATTCATCTAATCTGGTATTTTGCAGGAAATACTCTTCATATAAATTAAAGGAGGAAGGTCAAAATATCCACCTTGTTGTACTCCTTTCTCAATCTCAAGCCCACCAATTATTCCCTGTTTGGTTCTAACTGCTGTTTTTTGACCTGCATACAGATTCCTCAGAGAAAAGTAAGATATTCTAGTACTTTTATCTTTTTGAAGATTAAGCACACTGTTGTGACCCATGAAGTCAAGTCTTTAGTGTAGTAGGTAAAACAGTAGATGTTTTCTGAAATCCCCTTAATTTCTCTCTAACCCAACAAATGTTGACAATTTGGTCTTTAGTTCCTCTGCCTCTTTGAAAAACAGCCTTTTCTTCTGGTAATTCTTGGCTCACATATTGCTGAAGTCTAGCTTCCAGATACTTAAGCATGACCTTGGTGGCCTGTGAAATGAACACAGTTGTTCAGCAATTTCAAGATTCTTTGACAATTTCCTTATTTAGGATTGGTATGTAAACTGATCTTTTCCTATCCAGAGGTCACCATTGTGTTTTCCAAATTTATGATAAATGCAGCACTTTAGTAGTATCATCCTTTGGGGTCTTACATGGCTCAGATGGAATGCCATCACCCCTCACTACTTTTATTGGTAGCAATGGTTCCTAAGGACTATTCAACTTCATTCTCCAGAATGTCTGACTTTGGATCAGTAACCACACCATTGTAGTAATCAATGATGTTAAGATTGTGCTCACTTAGATCTTTTGTCTAGTCTTGTCATCTCTTCTTAATCTCTTCTACTTAAGCTAAATCCCTACCACTTTTTGTCTTTTATTATGCCCATTTTTGCATGAAACTTTCCTTTGAATCTCTAATTTTCATGAAGAGATGCCTTTTCTTTCTCTTCTTACTCTTTTCTTCTATTTCTTTGCATTGGTCATTTAAGAAAACCTCCTGTATCCTTGCAATTCTCTGGAATTCTGCATTCAGTTTGGTATATCCTTCCCTTTTTTCTCAACCTTTCATTTTCATTCTCTCTTTGGTTATTCGCCAAACCTCATCAGATAGCCATTTTGCTTTCTTGTTTTTTTCTTCATTTTTTTTTGTTGTTGTTATTCCTGCCTCTAATACAATATTGCAAACCTTTGTCCATGGTTCCTTAGTCAGTGTATCTAACTATATCTAATCCCTTAATTTTATTAATCACTTCCACTTATATTTTATAAGGGATGTTATTTCAGCTAAACCTATAAAGTCTTCAATTTAAATCTGCATGTTGCAATAAGAAACTCATCCAGGTCTCATTTTTCTTTAGAACTGCAAAAAACATAATAAGAAAAAAATTCATTCACATTAATATTTAAGAGAATATTATACCCTTTAAGATACTGGTTCATTTGCTTTTGTTAATTTTAATTTGGTGTTCAGGAAAATATGTGTTTATTCTGAGCAAAGGTTTAACAGCAAGTCTCTCATTTATTTGGAGAGTTTAGATGATGTCATTTAGAACCTCAGCAGAGGTTTGTTTTTTTTTTATTATTATATTCCTGGGTCATTCTTAATGGGTAATTTTTATTGACTTCTGACTTTTCTGGATAGACAAAATTATGCAATCCTTGTTGTGACTGAGATGAATGTTTTGAATTGAGTCCAACTTATAGGCTCCTGTTTTTTCATCCTCAACTTTATATCTCAGATTACTTTTCAATACTTCTATGTCAAAACATGCTATTTATACTGCCAGTGCATTGAGCTCATAGCTTTCATTAAAGTTAGTCCTAACAAATGAGGTGAATGTACACAACAGCTTTGCCTGGAACAATTTGTGCTGTGTGTCTGAATAGAAAACTCATTTTCCCATTAAAATTGAAATCTTAAAAAAGCAACTATAAAAACTGTGGGGTTTTTTGCTGACTAACTGGACCTTCCTTAGTACAACTCTTCATGTGTTCCAACATCATTATAATAGTCTTTATCAAATGACCCCTGGAATCAAGACTGTTCCTCATTTGGAGATGCCTCTTTGTTGGTAAGAATATTTTCTCCATCATAGAGGCATTTTCTTGAAAATAATAACAACGATTTTCAATATTCTCCGTTATAATTAGCTTTAATAGTGTTTGAGATTTTCATAACCTATTGCCTAATTATATTTTGGAAACAGGGGGTTACAGTGAAAAACTGTTTATTCTAGTAAGCACAGAAAATATTTCCAATGATAAATCTCAGAGCTAGTGCTGTGAGCTGGATTGATCTAAAGTTCACATTATACTAAAATATGTTTACCAAATATTTACATAAAGATATCAACTTAAAATATGAATTTATGTCTGTCATTTTTCTTGAGAAAGACCTCAATAAATCAATGTTTACTACATAATCATGTCCTGTATGTATTCTCAATAAGAGGTTCTCAATTGCCAGCCCTCAGAAAATGTGAAATAGTAGTCAGAATCAAAGACAAATGTTCTTTTTTCCAACTATGTGGTTTGGTAAATGAACCTGAAGTCATATTTCAGGGTTTGAAATGCCCATATATGCCACCTATAACTTCCTGACAAATAATAGCCTCCATAACATATCTAATAAAGTTTTCCATACTTTGGTGATTGTCATTGGGGAGGAATGTATGGATTCCTATAGGATCCCATTTCATTTTTAATAGGTCTCATTCTTTGTGTCCCTCCCAACCCCATCAAGCCTAATGGCTTTCTTGGCCTTCTGCACTCTATTAGAAAAAGAGAATAGTTCCATTCCTGAAAAATATACAGAAAAATGCATTTTTCTATCTTGAATCCTGTTGTCCCATTTATATTCATTGAAATTCATTATAAAATTGGAGGATTATTGCCATCTCTAGAAATATAATAAATGTATACATATGAAGAGGATACTGTTAAGAATTCTTTAAAAAATAAATTAGTATACAAATAACCAAGATGAAATAGAAAAATAAAAATGAAATATGTTGATTAGAGCTTTAAAAAGTGGGAAATATTTTCCCAGTAGAATTTAAGGGAGAAGAATAAGTACATTCTGGGGACACTAAAATATAGAGTTAGAAAGAAGTTAATTGACTGGACCATGGAATATGTGAAGCAGAGTAATCAAGATTAAACCAAAATGATATGTAGCAGCCAGTTTGTAGAGAACTTGATGATGTCAACATAATTATTGATATATATATGTATGTATATGTATGTATATATATGTGTATACATACATATATGTGTATATATATATATATATGTATATATATAATACGTATGTATGTATGTAAATAAATAGGACAGGACAGCTAAGAGGGACAGGTTATAGAGCACTGGGCCTGTAATCAGAAAAAACTCATCTTCCTGAGATCAAATCTGGCCTCAAGCACTTACTAGTTGTGTGACTTTGGGCAAGTCACTTAATCTTGATTTTAAGTTTTAAGAATGGATTGCAGAGAACAGAAAATGGAGATAAGAAGATCACCCAGGAGGTGTCTAGAATAGCCCATTGAGACATGAATTAAGCTCCGTTGCAGGGTCTAGTCACAACGGACATATGAGTGAGAGATTTTGGAATTAATATTCTTCCCTTTTTTTCAATCAACAGTGAATAGTGGGACATGAGGGAAATTGTCCTTGAGGGAAATTGTCCTTAAGGGAAATTCTGTGGCAGAATACCTGAGTTGAAATCTATTCTCTAATTAGGTGACCTCAGGCAATCATTTAACTTCCTTGATCTCGGTTTCTTTATTGGTAAAATAAGGGAAGGGGGTATTGCCTAGGTAGCCTTTCAGGTCTTTCTACCTCTAAATCTATAATCCTATGAAGGAGAATTTATTTTTTATGTGTCTCCTATGTGTTAGGCACTTGCTGGGTCCTGGGAAGTATTTTCCAGATAAATTCCAATCATCCAACATGAGAATAGCATTTAACTATTTCTTTGCATCAAAGAAGGTTTTCTATCAACATCTGCAAACCACAGTTTTGAAAAGGGATAGGTTGATTTAGATAAATGAGAGAAAATATTCAGGAATCATGGAATCATAGCTTTAAAGTTAGAATTATAGAGGTCATTTAGTCCATTTAGTCATTTTACATTTAAGGCCAAAGTAGTTAAATGTCTTTTCCAGTGTCACATAAGTAGTAACTTTCAGATCTGGGGTTCAATTTTCGCTCTTTTCATTAAATATACACACTCTTCCATTTCACCATAGAGCCTCATAATAATGGAAGATGCAATGGTTTAAGATACAGCAGTCAACAAATGAACGGGTAAAGTATAGCCACTGAAGAATTTGGATAAGGGGACCCAGGTATTACATGAGTAAGCCTACAATTTATGAAGATTGAGTCATAACTCTGAATTTTGTGAATTTCCATATGCCTAGGTATACCTATACTCAAAACTCATTCTTAGCTTAATTGTATTGCACAGTGTAACCAATAGCTAACAATAAAAATTGTAGTCTTCCTGGTGAAGGAAAATTGGTTGGAGAAATTACAAGCATATTGATCAGATTGCTTCAGGTTTTCTGCATCCAATCACTCTCAAGGTTTCAAAACAACTTAGGAGTTAGTAGAACTGAGAATAGCTGTGAATCCAAATTGACCCAGAGTCAATGTCCCTCAGTACAATGCTAGAGGTACAATTAAAAAAAAAGTAACATAAGCAAATCTAAAAAGAAACCTTTCATTCCCTCAATCCCTTTACTTTTCAAAAATATATGAAATTTTAAGGATGTGTTGTTTAATGTTATATTTTCTAGTGGTGTAAAATTGTTATGATGAATCCAACTCCTACATTAATTTATCCCTCTCATCTTCCCCTAGTTCTCACTGTGTTCTTTTTAACTCAGTAAATATAAGGCCTTTGGCAGCTGAAAGTAAAGAAGGCAAAAGGGACATTTGTCTTTGATGGCAGAATCATCTCAGAGCTTGTTACATCTGGGAGATAATTGGTGGTCTGATGGCCTAGTCCTGTGCAATCAAAGACTGAAAGACAAGCCTACTGAAATACTAGAAAAAGAATTCTTCCCCTGGGAAGCATCTCTACCACCTTCACACCAAAAGAGACATTAAAGATATGTAAAGCAAAGAGAGGAAATGGAGAATAAAGATCAAAATCAGAAATGCTGAGAGAAATTCAGTTGAACAGTATTTATTTTTCATGCTAATTTCCCTTTTTCACAAAGGGAGTAGGAATTATATATATTTTTTAAAAGTTGCATAGTTGTTACTCCAAGATATTGCCTCTGACAGGAAACTTTACATCTGAAAATATAAAAAAAAATATATTTAGAGATGCAGTGAAGGAATTTGCATGATTGCTAAAAATAGTTTTTTTATTTAGTTTGTTTTCCTCTTTCTTAAGGATGCATAAACCTGCTTAAGAGCAGGGGCTCTTTTACTTTTTTCTTCTCTCTCTCTTGCATGACCCCTCTCCCAGCACCTAGAATAGTGCTTGATATTTAATTGGTTCTTAAGAATTTTTTCCTGACATGAATTTCTTGAAGTGCTCCATCTCTTAAAGTACTTAACTCATTTAATCAATCAGTAAATTAGTACCTCTGTTGGGCACTCTCATAAATAGAATTAATAAATAGAAAGTGTTGAATAACAGGAATCATATCAATGATAGAATGAGAAAATATACCTTGTAACGGTGATAATCAGAGGAATGTTGATCTGCTGGAACAGGGACACTTCTCACGGAACCAATTCGGTGCCTTGGATACCTCTAGGGATATATAGGCTATTTTATTGAAGAGTATAAGTGAACAAAGGTTGGGTCCTTGGCCCATTTAATGGTCAAAGAGATGAACCACTGACCTAAGAGAAATTGTTGACTAAGTAGACCTTAAGAGTATTCCTCTCCTCTACTTCTTATTGTCTTTGCATCTTTTGAACATGCTAGAACTTAAAGCTTTTCCCTTGCTCTTCCATAGGGAGGTGAGGAATCTTTTCCCATTTCCCACTCATTGGAAGGTATGGCAGTTATACCAGTTACACCAAGTACATGGAAGTGAGAACACTGGCTACCAAAATTCTGGATTACTTATTATCTTTGTACTCTTTGAGCACAAGCAATTGAACAACAATCCATGATGAATGTTTCCAATATTGGTTGTAGTCTTGTAAATTCAAGAGGCAAAAAGTTTGTGGGTTCTGCTGCTAGGTGACCAGTGGGAGGTGATCTTCACAATAACTTCTTTAGGGTAAACTATCATCATTTCCAAGAGAATTCTATAAATAAGAGATCTCAGAAAGTACCAGCTATGACTTGAGATATCAAAAAACATAGGCAGCTAACTGATCTTGAGTAAGTTACTTGAACAGGGTATATCTATGGAAAAAATAAAATGCCTCAGATTGTTCCAGGTTATAATGATTTAAGTACCTGTACTTAAGTAGAGTGAAGTAGGAGTTACTGGTTACTATTTTTTGTTTTAAGTGTTTGCCAATGCATGCTTATGAGTCCTTTGTATTTTTAGCATTTACATTTTTTTAAATAGAAGGAAGAAATAGACTTTCAATTTTGCAACTACTTTGTACAATAAATACTTCTCTAGGGGATACAATGACTATATATATGTATGTATGTATGTATGTATGTATGTATGTATGTGTGTATGTACATATTTGAGAGACCTAGACTTAAGTCATACTTTGTTTAAGAGATATTTTTCTGGAGTTCTAATCTGAGGTTGAGTCATAATAAACTCTTAGCAACAGAAAAGTCCCCTGTGAATTTATTTAGTGAATTTTACAGATGATTATTGATTTTATTTTGAAAATTGTTCCTATCATTTGATCACCTTTTTATTGGAGAATGGTGTTTATTCTTATAATGTCATATCAATTGCCTACAGGGTTATTGGATGCATTCACTCTCTCCCCAGAGGTACTGGATGCAGCAATTTCCCCTTAATCCATATTTTTTTCTCTAGTTCTGGTTGCATTATTAATAGTAATAATTATTGATAACTTTGTATATATTCTATTAGAGAAAGTATTCACAAGCAGATATGAGACTATGGAGATTTTTAAAGAAAAATAGAAACTTCTAAATATGTAATAATAAAATAGGCAGCTAAGTGACTTGCAACACCTCCTCACCATAGAGATGACTCCAATTAGATGTAAATAGGTATATATGTGTGTGTGTGTGTGTGTGTGTGTGTGTGTGTGTGTGTATAATTTGGGCATTTATAATAGACAAAATAAGTTATTCATTCAAAGTCTTTCTTTGTTTAAGACTATTACTGTTATGGTATACCATGTTCTCTTGAGTCTGCTCATTTCACTCTTTATTATTTCATGGAAGTCTTTCCATATTTTTCTAAAATAATTGAACTCATAAATGCGGCACTTCAATTTTCAGTTCTTTGTCACCACAAAGGGAACTGCTACAAACATTTTAGAACATATAGGATCTTTTCCTTTTTACCCTATTATCTTAGAAAATAAACCAGTTAGTGGTATTGATGGGTCAAAGGGTATAGGTAGTTTAATAACTTTTTTGGTATAACTCCAGATTCCTCTTCAAAATGGTTGGATCAGCTCACAGTTCCACCAACAATGGATTAGTGTCCCAATTTTTCCACATCACATCCAACATTTGTCACCTTCCTTTTCTATTATTTTAGCTGATCTGATAGGTATAAAATGAGATCTAAAGTTGTTTTAATTTGCATTTCTCCAATCAATAATATTTTAAAACAGTTTTTTTCACATGACTATAAATTACTTTGATCTCCAGTACTACAATTTGAAAGCATTGATTCTTGAGGTGTTCAACTTTCCTTATAGTCCAACTCTCAAAGTCATACATTGCTACTGGAAAAAACCATAGCTTTTATTATATGTAAGTTTATCAATAAGGTGATGTTTCTGCTGTTCAGTATGCTCTCCAAATTTCCCATAGCTCCCTTTCCAAAGGGCAAATGTCTTTTAATCTCATGGCTTCATTCTCCATCTACAGCTTTGTGAAACATTTTTAATACCAGTACGCTTCTTCCTGAAATGAAAAAATGTTTTACAAAATACCAATTATTTTCTATTAATGTCATAGATTTGTTATAAAATACCAAATCTCAGAAGAATCAAAATTATGATGCACCAAAAAGGAAATCAAGAGACATATATTTGGTTTAGTTAGACCGTAGCATTTTAGCAATGATCTTTAAGAAGCAGTATTTGAGGTATGCTAAGAGAAATTTAAATAATCTAAAAGCAAAACATATAAATAAAGTGGATTTATTTTTAAGGGGCAGTGTGAGAGCTACTGTCAAAGCGACGTATGTCTGCAAAAGGAGATGGACATACCATGCGAGGAAAGCGATCAATAATAATACTTCATCTTTACGTAGTACTTTAAGGTTGTCAGCATGTTGTACAATTTATCTCATTTCATCATCTGTGAAATTAGTGCTGTACTAAAATCAACCAGAACAATGTGTACATAAGCCTCAGTGTTCACTCCTGAAGAGATTTGTCAGAGTAATGAGACCATGGATCCATAAATATATTGAACTTTAGATCAATTCAATAAACATTAGTTATCTAATTCTTAGATATTCTTATTTCAAAGACATTCTTAGTTCTAAGACATTCTTAGTTAGCTGCTATGTATGTATGTATATATGTATCAATACATCTATATAAGATTTTGTGGCCAAAATTCTTGAACAGAAATTGGCCTAGTGGGGCCAGGAAGTTCAGAAAATGGAGTTCCAAAGACACAAGAAATATTATTCCCATTAAAACTCAAAAATGAACTTTATAGAACAAAATCGATTCACAAGAAACTAATCTACCACTGTTTTATTTTTTGTAAAACACATATAGAAGATAGAACCAAGAAGACCAAGAATAGGTAACTGAGACTAAATATACCTAAAATGGCATGGCATTATAATAGTATCAAGAATGTAAAGTTCAAAAGCTGAGATTGATGTTGAATTATAAGAACAATAAAGACAAGATTTTAATCACTAACATGAAGGGGAAAAATGATTTTTTTTCTGCTTGGTCCCAGAGAGTAGAGGTAGACACAATGGGTAGAAGCTAAAGTGATAGATTTTGATTAGCTATAAGGGAAAGGCAAAGGAAGGAAGGAAGGAAGGAAGGAAGGAAGGAAGGAAGGAAGGAAGGAAGGAAGGAAGGAAGGAAGGAAGGAAGGAAGGAAGGAAGGAAGGAAGGAGAAAGAAAGAAAAAGTTGGAAGGAGGGAGGGACCTCACCAATGTTAACTACTTCTAACTTTATGGAGTAAATATGACACTGTGCATTATCTACTCAGAATTGAGTGATCTTAAAGAAGAGGGCTTTGGTTTTTCCCACAAAACCATAGAATGACATTGCTGAAAAAATTTTCTAGAGGATATATATCTTTCCTTAAAACTGCTTCAGTCTTATTCATTTCTGAATTATCATTTTGTTTTTATTACAGTAAGTTTTGCCTAGAAATCTCTTTCTATACCCCCTAAATGTAGAGATTTGATGTGTTATTATTTAGGAGTTTAGAATTTGCAAGTGCAATGGCAACTCTAGCTTTATGATGTTGTGATAAATAATGTTACTCAAGTAATATGCTGGTTTAAGATGCTTAGTGATCAAAATATTTTTTTAATATTCAATATTACAGTGGAATATTATATAATTGAAAATCCAGGACTTGTGAAATTATCTTAGTTTCATTTTCCTTTTCTTTACACAGATATCATAAAACCATGGATTTGGAGTTGAAAGATTCTTTGTAATTATTGGGTCTAACCCTGTCATTTAATAATTAAAAGACCACTAGGTACAGAGAAGTTAAGTGGTCTATGTCACTGAGATGTTAAATATTTAAGAAAGGTGTAAAAGCAAGCAAAGCAGGATTTTTTGCTGTTTTTCTGAATTGGGTTTTAGCCAGTCAGGTGCCTTTGATTGAGTTTTGCCTTTGACTTTGGCTCAATCAAGAACTTTTGATCAGAAACAGTATATATATATATGTGTGTGTGTGTGTGTGTGTGTGTGTGTGTGTATACATACATACACATATACATGCATTCACATATATACATATGCATGTATAGATGTATACATGCATATATACATATGCATACACACATATATAGTGATGCTTGGAGGAAGAGAGATGAGAGAAGCAGGGTTGAGAAAGAGAAGCTAGCATGAGCAGGATAGGGCAACTTCCTTATGGGGAGCTCTAACAGAAAGAATGTTTGTGATGTTGGTGCTCTGACTGTTGATCTGTGTTAATTCCTCAGACAGAAGCCCCATCTGTTGATCTGTGTTGATTTCTCAGACAGAAGTCCTGCTGTTGGTCTGCGTTCATTCCTCAGATAGATGCCTTGTCTGTTGGTCTGTATTGATTTCTCAGGCAAAAGTCCTGTCTGTTGGTCTGTGTTAGTTTCTCAGACATAAGTCCTGCCTCAATGACATTGATAATGTGTATAAATATTGTTATAGCCCTGTCAAGCTTTGTTTTCCTAGAAACAGAAGCTGTGGACAGGAGCCCCTGGAGTTTACTGTCAGGCAGAAGCAGGAAGAGTTTGAAGCAGAATCGTCCCAATGTGCTGAGACAAGGAGCAATAGCAGAGAACTGCCTGTGTGTGAACTCAATGCAAGAGCTGGGAGCCATCAGCCCACAGGGGAGGAGCCATGGGGTTTTGGAAGTCAGCCTCGAAGGTGAGAAAGCATAGATTTAGCACCTATTATGTGCCAGATACTGTACTAAGCAGTTTACAAATATTATTGTATTTGATCTTCACAACTCTGAAAGGTGGGCAATTATCTGTATTTTATAGCTGAGGAAACTGAGACAGGTAGAGGTTAAGTGATTTGCCCTAGATCACACAACCAGTAAGTATCTGAGGCTGGATTTGAACTTGACTTTGTGACTTCAGACCAAGTGCTCTATTCCATATATCACATATTCCCTGAATAAATAACTAGATTCAAGGTGGAATATATTTTATCTCCTCAATAAATCTTTTGATAATTAATACCAAAATGTTTATACTTGGAGACATGGGTAATTAAGAAAATAGTGATTAAACCATATTATACTGCAGCATTAGAACATTTCATAATCTCATAGCATATTTTATAGTCAATTCCTTTCTTCTTTGTGAATTTGCAAAGGATCTTTGGCCTTGACCACACAGGGAATTTCTGGTATATGAGCTTGCAATTGCTAAAAGTGACCTTAGATGTTATGAAGCAAATTTTATTTTCTTAGTAGATAATTCCTAGGGAGTTGTTTAAAGCACAGTGATGTTAAATGGCATGCCAGTTACTAGAACTAGTAATTGTCAGAGGGCTTGAAATCTATCTTTCTGAATCCAGACCTTGCACTGTAACAGCCATGCCACTATTCTACCATGCATCTATGTTCTTTTAAACATGGCAGTTTAAACTGGATTTGAGCATCCTCATCACCACTCTTACTTCTATCATCATAAAATAATGGAAGTAGTTAGAGAGAACATGATTTTTTTCCCATTTGACGTGTTAGCAAAATGAGGCACAAAAATGTTAAATAGGTTGCCAAAAGCATAATTTCTTTTACATTTGTCATATCTGCCTAGTCCTATTTCATTACAAGATAAAACATTTGTTTAAAAATTGCTTAAATCTTTCTTATTAAAGATCCAAGGGATTTTTTTTCTTTGCCTATGTTTCTTCTAGAAATGAAGATGCAGGTCTTTAGAGGACATTTTCCAAAATGTATATTTGCATTCTTAAATAGTATCTAAGAAAAAACTTGAAAAATTCATGTCTATTGCATACCTATATTCTCCCAATGAAATAATGCAAATGGACCTTGAAGCTTGATTGTATTTTTCAGTGTTTTTTTTACTTTGAAAAAGGAATACAGCTGTTTTATTTTCTTCTGGGACTCTTTAGAACTAAATCTAGTCTAAACAGAGATAATTTTCACTGCTTGAATCAATATAGAATCACATGACTTAGAGGAGTACTCTAAGGTGGTTTAGTTTAAACCTTGCCCTGGGGGTTAATGGCCCTGTATTTTGAATCAGTGTGACATCAGTTCTGAGAGCAATGACCTGGAACATAAATTTTAACTGGTTTCATAGGGAAAGAAGCCTATTGATATCCTTTTCAATATTGACAATGCAATGGCTTATAATGGGACATACTGTGGACAATCAACTTGCCAATTTTTTTGACATGCCAATGCCATATAGCTATGTACATGTTGTAGCTGCCAAGTACAGTATGATCATATTAAAGAAGGCAAAGTCCATTTCATGTTTTGTTACTGTCTCTCAAGTACTTAGTACAATGCCATCCCACATAGCAAGAACTTAACCATTGTCTCCTAAATTGAATTCGTCTATGTCATTGGTTGGGATTAGTAGTGTAGGATTGGAAAAATAAAAAGATAAATTGCTAAATGACAACAGATTCTTCTGAGTCAATCAGATAAACATGGTTTTCTTATATATTCTTACTTTTATAAAACCTGTTTTCTAAGTGGAAAAGGGTAACTATTACTACCACCATCATTACCCCAACTGCTCCTACTACAATCTCCTCAAAGCAAACTTTTATTTATAATATAAAGTAAGGGAAGTAGCAAAAAATTAGGGAGATTCTAGGCAATGTGATGTATACCTGTATTTATTAATTTCTGGGTATTTTGCTAAGTGCTGAAAATACAAACACAAATAGAAAGAAAATAGCCTGTCCAGTATGTGCTAGTAAATGTCTAACAATTGTACTCTCCAGAAAAAACAAACATGCATTTGCATGTATTTTTAAGTTTAATGCACATTATTAATACTTTGTTAAGTCTAGAAAATCAAGTAAAAACAAATTGAATTCTGATTTATTGTAGTTGTCTGTTTCTGAGATATATATTATCAGACTAACACTGGGCTCTCAGAAGCCAGTTAGAGCTTAATCCAACCCAGGGGCTTTAATTCTAAGATGGGAAAACAAAACCTAAAAGGAAGTTGAAAAGCATAGTGTGGAATTGCCAGGAGAAGGTACATATAGGGAATCATGATGGGGAAGGACAAAGAGTCAGTAGTGGAGTCTAGAGCAGAATGAAGACATGGGTGGCTTAGGTCATTTTCTTAAAAGTGAGATTCTCAAAGGGATCAACCAATCAGCCAGAGAAAGTGACTATAGAGGTAAAGTGAACTTTCAGGGTGAGAAGACAAGAGGTGATATGAACTTTATGCACATGAGTCAGCAACAACAGGTATAAAAGCCTGGAAGGAATCTAGAAATATTGACCAATTGGGCTCTGGTGATTAAACTATTTATATGAATCAAATAAATTGGTGGGGTGGTATAAGGAAGATAGCTTTATTTGAAATCATTATGATGATTACCTTAGCATGGAGTATAGTTAATCAAGTTTCCCTTATGTTTCAGCTCCAGAAGAAGCCAACATATACCAGAAAGAGATGATTGACTAAATGTGCAAAATGAGACTTTTCTTTTGCAGACAATGTGGGAATTTCTTTTACCCAATAGTGCTTATTTACTACAAGTTTGTTTTGTGTTGTTTTGTTTTACAGTACAAGCAAGGTGGTAGGGACAGAAAAAAAAATTGTCAATTGTAAAATCTAAAATTTAAGTTAACAAAGAAATACTAATTGCTATGGAATAAAGATATTAGTTGGAGTTGTTTCATTTAAACTTCAAATCTTCATCACACCAGTAAGTGCAATTATAAGCTAAGACTATGTGGAACAGGCTTGGGTAAGTTCGAACTGATTTTTCCACCAGATAAACTTGATTTGGACCTAGATGTTGGGACTTTGGGTAAGGAAGACATAGAAAAAAAAATTTAGAGCTTTGGAGAGGAGCTTCTGAGTCCACAGGGTACTAAGTTATTTTTAATCTCCTTGCCAGTGACTTTTACCTGTCTGCGCACTTCCTTTTACTGTCCTGCACATTTATTTTATTTGGAAGTCATAGAATATTGCTTTATTAAAAGAAATTCTTCTCTGAATCCTCAGTCTCTGAGCCAGCTTTTGCAACAATGAACCCCAACACATACAGAAATATCCAGTTTATTCAAATTGCATTAATTACTGTTCATTGCTGTGGAGTATTTATAAAATAAATTGAAGGTAGAAATGCTTTCATTATGTATAAACATTAAATTAGTCAATCAACAAGCATTTATTAAACACTACATACTATGCACTGTTCTGAGTTCAGGGGGTATCAAAAGAAAACAATTTCTGCCCTCAAGAAGCTCACATTGTAATGGGGGAGCTAACACGAAAGTAGCTACATACATAAAAAGGTTTACAAAGCAAGTAAGAAAAAATGGATATTATCTCTGAGGGAAACCAAGAGTAATAAGGAGACTAGACTTCTGGAAGAAAGAGATACTTTGACTGAATCTTTAAGGAAAATAGGAATTCCAGGAGATAGAGATGATGATGGAGAGGAGTCCAGGGATTTGGAACAGCATGGTATTGGAAGATAAAGCATCATGTCTGAGAAACAGAAAAGAGACTGGTATTATTGAATCATAGACTATGTATGTGTTCATCTGCCATTTTAAAAAGGCCAGCATTAGAGAAATGATGACATGACCACTTGACTTTGTTTTGAGGGCGGGAGGGCTGTGCAAGTTCACTAATTTCACTTTCTCCTCCTGAGCCATCTGGACCCAGTGACCAGATATTCATCAGGATGACTGGAGATGGCCCAGAATGAAATGGGAGACGTCGGCCTTTTCAGGTACCCACTAAAAGGGAGGTAACACTCTTTCATTGAGGAGACCTCTTTGAGAAATAGTCAGGGAGAGGAGAAGAGTCAAGGCAGTGGAGTCAAAAGATGCACATACTATAGCTCTTCCCCTACAGCCCATAATATACCTGTGAAAAATGACTCTCAACAAATTCTAGAGCAGCTGAAACCACAGAACAACAGAGTGAAAGAGATCTCCAGCCAAAGATAACCTGAAAGGCCAAAAGGAAAAGTCTATCCCACAGAATGGTCAGCAGAGTGGAGCCCATCCCTGGCCACACAGCACTTGGAGGAACAGGACTAGAATAGGCCTCCAGGGCAGAATACCCAGCAGGGAGAGTCTCAGATCCCTCAACACACAAGCTTCAAAGAAAACTGCAAAGGTCAATGAGAGGACTTTCCCAACTGGGTGAGGGAGGGGCATGATCCTCCCCAGCATGGGCCCCAGGCAGCAGCAGGAATAGCAGCAGCAGGATGGCAGCACTGTGTGGCAGTGGGTGAGATGGGCAGCAGCTTCCATTGTGGGAGTAGCTCAGCTTAAAACCCCTGGGGGAATTGAGCAGTTGATCTGAATCTCAGCCCTGAGCACAGTCTTAGGGTGAGGAGGAGCATTAGGACACTCCTCTTGACAAAGTATTCAGAAGTCAAGTAACTGACTGGGGAAATGCCCAAAAAAGGGGAAAAATAAGACCATAGAAGGTCACTTCCTTGGTGAACAGGCATTTCCTTCCATTCTTTCAGATGAGGAAGAACAATGCATACTGTCAGAGGAAGTCAAGGCTTCTGCATCCAGTACTTCCAGAATGAATATGCAGTGGGCTCAGGCTATGGAAGAGCTTGAAAAGCAAGTCAACAGCTTGCTAAAGGAGACCCCAAAAAGTTGCTGAAAAAAATAACACCTTTAAAAATAGGCTAGCTCAAGTGGAAAAAGAGGTGCAAAAATCCAAGGAGAAGAAGACTTTAAAAAGCAGAATCAGCCAAATGGAAAAGGAGGTTCAAAAGCTCACTGAAGAAAATAGTTCTTTAAAAATGAGAATGGAGCTGAGGGAAACTAATGACTATATGATAAACCAAGAAATTACAAAACAAAACGAAAAGCATGAAAAAATAGAAGATAATGTGAAATACCACATTGGAAAAACAACTGACCTGGAAAATAGATCCAGGAGAGACAATTTAAAAATTATGAGACTATCTGAATGGCACAATCAAAAAAAGAGCCTAAACATTCTTTCATGAAATTATCAAGGGAAACTGCCCTGATATTCCAGAACCAGAGGGCAAAATAAATATTGAAAGAATCCACCAATCACCTCCTGAGAGAGATCTGAAAAGAGAAACTCCTAGGAATATTGTGACCAAATTTCAGAGTTCCCAGGTCAAGGAGAAAATATTGCAAGCAGCTAGAAAGAAACAATTCAAGTATTGTGGAAATACAATCAGGATAACACAAGATCTAGCAGCTTCTACATTAAGGGAGCGAAGGGCATGGAATAGGATATTCCAGAAGTCAAAGGAACTAGGACTAAAAGCAAGAATCACCTACCCAGCAAAACTGAGTATAATGCTTCAGGGGGAAAATGGTCTTTCAATGAAGTAGAGGACTTTCAAGTATTCTTATTGAAAAGACCAGAGCTGAATAGAATATTTAACTTTCAAACACAAGAATAAAGAGAAGCATGAAAAGGTAAACAGGAAAGAAAAATCATAAAGGACTTTTTAAAGCTGAACTGTTTACATTCCTACATGGAAAAATAATATTTGTAACTCTTGAGACTTTTCTCAGTATTTGGATAGGTGGAGGGATTACACACACACACACACACACACACAGCACAGGTTGAGTTGAATCAGAGGGGATGATACTTATAAAAAAATAAAATTAAGGGGTGAGAGAGGAATATATTGGGAGGAGAAAGGGAGAAGTGGAATGGGGCAAATTATCAATCACAAGAGAAAAGAAAAATATTTTTCAATTGAGAAGAAAAGAGAGGAGGTGAGAAAGGGGAAAAGTGAAGCTCACTCTCTTCACATATGACTTAAGAAGGGAATAACCTGCTCACTAAATTTGGTATGAAAATCTACTTATGCTACAGGAAAGTAGGGGAGAAGGGGACAAGTGGGATGAGGGGGATGATAGAAGGGAGGGAAAATGGGGAATGGAGTAACTAGAAGTAAACACTTTTGGGAAAGGACAATGTAAAATGAGAGAATAGAATAAAGCAGGGACGGGGTAGGATGGAGGGAAACACAATTAGTCTTACACAACATGACTATTATGGAAGTCTTTTGCAAAATGACACATATGAATTGAATTACTTGCCCTTTCAGTGAGGATGGGTGGGGAGGGAGGAAGGGTGAGAAGTTGGAGTTCAAAATATTAGAAATATGTATTGAGAATTGTTGTTGTATATAACTAGGAAATAAGAAATACAGGTAATGGGGTGTAGAAATCTATCATGCCCTATAAGAAAAGAAAGAAGATGGAGATAAAGGAAGAGTGGGGGGATGATAGAAGGGAGGGCACATTAAGGGAAGGGGTAATAAGAATGCAAGGTGTTAGGGGTGGGGGGGGGAGGGTAGAGATGGAGGGAAAATTGGAACTCAAAATTTTGTGGAAATGAATGTCTGAATCTAAAAATAAATAAATTTAAATAAAAGAAATAGTCAGGTCATGATCCCTTTAATGATCAAAAAAAATCCTACTAAATTGAGCTAGAAGGGAAAGGGAAACAGTTACTACTGATAATCATTTTAAGTCAGGAGGGTCCAGAGAGCAGTCATGAATTGGAGGTTGGATGGGGACCTATTGTTGTCCAAACCATGGGCTTTTGAGTGCACTGAGTGTATGATTTGCAGAAGGAAAGAAAGAAAGAAAGAAAGAAAGAAAGAAAGAAAGAAAGAAAGAAAGAAAGAAAGAAAGAAAGAAAGAAAGAAAGAAAGAAAGAAAGAAGGAAAGAAGGAAAGAAAGAGAGAAAAAAAAGAAAGAAAGAGAGAAAGAAAGAGAGAAAGAAAGAGAGAAAGAAAGAAAGAAACAAAGAAAGAAAGAAAGAAGGAAAGAAAGAGAGAAAAAAAGAAAGAAAGAGAGAAAGAAAGAGAGAAAGAAAGAGAGAAAGAAAGAGAGAAAGAAAGAGAGAAAGAAAGAAGGAAAGAAAGAAGGAAAGAAAGAAGGAAAGAAGGAAGGAAAGAAAGAAGGAAAGAAAGAAAGAAAGAAAGAAAGAAATAAGGAAAGAAAGAAAGAAAGAAGGAAAGAAGGAAGGAAAGAAGGAAAGAAAGAAAGAAAGAAAGAAAGAAAGAAAGAAAGAAAGAAAGAAAGAAAGAAAGAAAGAAAGGAAGGAAGGAAGGAAGGAAGGAAGGAAGGAAGGAAGGAAGGAAGGAAGGAAGAAAACTAGCCAGTAAACCCCAAGCTAACTGGGCAGCCTCTCGCCATCCAAATTTACCTTCCTTTGAAGAGCAGAAGGAAGTGGAGAGGGAAACAGAAGGGAGAGGAAGAGCTGAGTTACTCAGCTACCTGGGTCCCCACTCAGTCCTCTCAGGCTACTCACAGGTTGTATTCATCCTTCATTTTCAAGGAAGACCATGACATCAGAGAAATGATGACGTGACTTGCATTTTACTTTATTTTGAGTGAGGGAGGGCCGTTCAAGGTCACCAGCTTCACTTTTTCCTCCTGAGCCATCTGGATACAGTGACCAGATATTTCCCAGGATTACTGGAGACAGCCCAGGATGCAAGGTGAGACCTTGACTTTTTAGGCTCAAGCTTTTTCAGGTACCTCTTAGATAGAGAGAATTAAAATAAACACTTTTGAGGAGAGATAGGGTCAGAAGAGAGAATAGAATAAATGGAGGTGTGATAGCAATCAAAATAGGATTTTTTGCTATTTTTGTTTTAGTATAATAAAGTGTCTCTCATTGAATCTTGCCTTTATCAATCAAGAGTCTTTACAAGGAGTAAGATACAGAAAGAAGAGTTTCTTTAACTAGAAACTGTGTATAAATTTGTATTGCTAATTATATTAATGTGATTAAAAATCTTTCTCACCCATTGTGGCACGTTTGGTTTGGGGAGTTATTTTGTAAGAAGATTTCAAGTACCTTTTATTTTTTCAATTGAGGCACTGGGTCAAAGGATTGTGATATGCTTTGGTGCCAAAAGAAAAGGTGTAAATTCTATGAATTGAGGTTTTCCTTTGAGGCTTAGTTTTTCCAAGAAAGTCTGATTGCCAGAAGTGGACTCTGGGAAGCCACTAAGGAGACCCCCAGCTTTGAGAACCCAGATGTCATGTTTCCCTCTCTGGTAAAGATGGTCATGTAGCCATACCTGTCTGTTGAATTATGATCAGGGAGAAGTAGCCATGTCTGTTGATTACCTTGGGGCTTACTAACTAGAAATGTTTGTTTGACCAGAAGAAAACTCTGGGAAGCCATTAAGGAGCCCCCCAGCTTTGAGAAACCCAGATGTTCCCTCTCTGATAAAGATGTGTGCATGTTAATGGTCAAACATTGTGGAAGCATGTCTATTCACTTTTAATTTCTCTGTATTTTCTTTGAAGTTCTGGATGCTGACTCCCCTGAAATAGGTGAATGATATACGTGTTTGGTTAAAGGAATGATACATGTGTTTGATTAAAGTAATTGTTAACACCTTGAAAGTTGCTTTCCTGTTATGAATGCAGATCTAAGAACCTGTGGTAGCAGGCCAACCCCTATTCTATGCTGGGGTGTTTATTGATACATCTTCTGGTACGGGGGGTAGGATAAGATGCAGGAAAATTTTGTTTGTCTTTCACAATATGACTGTTATGGAAGTGTTTTGCATGACTATACATACATAACCTATAGCAAATTGCTTGCCTTCTGAATGGGGGTGGATGGGGAGGGAGGAACGGAGAGAAGTTGGAACTCATGGGCAGACTATGTGTAGGGAAGTAAGTGAAGGAAGATTGAAAAGTTAGGAAAGGTCATGACAAAATTCCAGGCAAAGCATTTACCCTCCTTTTTGTCAATAGCATCATTAGTTCCAAATTACATAAAAATTTATTGCAGGACAAAAAAAGGTGAATTGCAAGAAATAATTTCATTCCTAAACCTAGAACAGACCAATAAAAACAGAAATTGCATAACTACTTAATAGATGAAGAACTTGAAGATTTGGAAATTCTACACTGAATGAAAACTTTAGAACCTTTACCCTAAAACTAAAAGGCATATAAAAATAGTCTTGGTCTTAAGTGATTTTTCAAAAGAGGCCTGGCATAATTAAGAATAGCATTTTTTGGAAAAATATTTTTTTTAGATTTCCACTTTTGTGAACCAGTATGGCATCCTCCAAAGGCCAGACTCCTAACTCCCACCCAGATAGCTCCAGGGTGGCTGACCCCAGCTCAGCACCAAGTAAGCAGCTAGACCTCGACAGCTGCCAACATCTGAGGTCCCAGCACACAAAACCAGGGATCAGGTCCCAGGCTTCCAAGACAACCAGCTTGGGCCAGTATCCTCTGAACTCCAGCAGCAGAGATCAACTCTAAAAGTCAGGAAATAGGCAAACACCATGAGCAAATGGCAGAAATGGAAAAAGATCACAGATTCTTATTATGGGGACAGGGAAGATCAAGGCACAAATTCAGAAGAGGACAACATCGTCAATAAACTCACATCCAAAACTTCAAAGAGGAATATTGAACTGATCTCATGCCCCAAAAGCCTTCTTGGAAAAGTTCAAGAAGGATTTTAAAATTCAAATAAGAAAGGTAGAAAAAAATAAGAAAAGAAATGAGAGGTATGTAAGGGAAAGTCAATAGCTTGGTAATGGAAGGACAAGTTTGAAGACAAGTCCAGAAAAAATACAACTGGCCAAATGGGAAGAAAAATGTGCACTGGAGAACTCCTTAGAAAGCACAATTGACTGAATGGAAAAGGAAGTACAAAAAGTCATGGAAGAGAAAAACTCCTTGAAAAATAAAATTGGCCAAATAGAAAAGGAGTTTACAACCTAGCAGAAGAAAATAATTCGCTAAAAATGAGAATGGGGCAAGTGGAATCTAATGACCATATGAGATATCAAGAATCACTCAAACAGAAGCAAAGGAGTGAACAAACAGAAAAAAACAAAAAAAAAAATACCTCATTGGTAAAAGAAGTAACCTGGAAAATAGATTGAGGAGAACCCATTTAAAAATTATTGTTCTACCAGAAAACCACAATTTGAAAAAAAAGCCTGGACAGCATTTTTCAGAAAATCATTCAAGAAAACTGTCTTGAGGTCCTAGAACCAGAAGGTAAAAGAGTTATGAAAAGAATTTGGTGGGGGGGAAGGGTGGGAAGGCAAGATGGTGGAGTACCAGCATGAACTTGCTAGAGCTCTCCCCTCAAGCCCAGGCAAATATCTGTAAAAAATGACTCTAAACAAATTCAGGAGCTGCACAACCTACAGAATGACAGAGTGAAGCAAATCTCCAGTCCAAGACAGCCTGGAAGCTCACCAGGCAGTGTCCATCATGTTGTGCAGGGTACAGAGTACAGTCCAGTGTGGGCCACACCAATATGGGTGGGACCTGAGCAGTTCTTAGAGGGACTGAATCTTGGGAATCTGTGGTGGTTTCTAGACCTCACGACAGCAAAACATTGAGGACAAATTGGAAGATCAGTGGAAAAAACCTGTGCTGCCTGTGTGACAGAGTAAAGTGGTAGAACATGAACCCCCGGGTGACTGTGGGAGTGGAGTAGTCCATGGAGCAGGAGCCTGTGGCAGTAGCATTAGGGGCAGGGGCAGCAGCAATAAATCTTTCTGGTGTTGTAGGCCCATAGATTGTGGGGGGATTGAGTAGCTAACAGTACACCCCTGATTCCCACTGAAAGCGGAGAATTACCTGGAAAATGAACTCAAAAGTCAAGTAAATAGCTGGGCAAATGCGGAAAAACTGTAAAATGAAAAAGACTATAGAATCTTATTTTGGTGACAAGGAAGACCAAAGTATTCAAACAGAAGACAACAAAGTAAAAGCTCCTACATCCAAAGCCTCCAAGAAAAATATGAATTGGTCTCAGACCATGGAAGAGTTCAAAAAGGATTTTGAAAATCAAGTAAGAAAAATAAAGCAAAAATTGGGAAGAGAAATGAGAGTGATGGAAGAAAATCATGAAAAATGAGTCAATTGTTTGCTAAAGGAAAACCCCAAAATGCTGAAGAAAATAACACTTTAAAAAGTAGACTAACCCAAATGGCAAAAGAGATCTGAAAAATCAATGAGAAGAAGAATGCCCTAAAAAGCATAATTGGCCAGATGGAAAAGGATGTCCAAAAGCTCACTGAAAAAAATAATTCCTTAAAGATTAAAATGGAGCAGATGGAAGCTAGTGATTTTGTGAAAAATCAAGAAATTATAAAACAAAGCTAAATGAGTGAAAAATAGCATATAATGTGAAATATCTCATGGGAAGAACAACAGACTGGAAAATAGATCCAAGAGTGACAATTTTAAAATTATTGAAATACATGAAATCCATTATCAAAAAAGAGCCTAGACATCATCTTTGAAAAAATTATCGAGGAAACTGCCTTGATGTTATAGAAACAGAAGTAGAATGGATATTGACAGAATCCACCAATTGCCTCCTGAAAGAGACCCCAAAAGGCAAGCTCCTAGGAATATTGTAGCCAAATTCCAGAGCTCTCAGGTCAAGGAAAAGTATTGCAAACAGCCAGAAAGAAACAATTCAAGTATTGTGGAAATACAATCAGAATAACACAAGATCTAGCAGCTTCTACATTAATCAATTGCAGGGCTTGGAATGTGATATTCCAGAGATCAAAGGAGTTAGGATTAAAATCAAGAATCACCTACTCAGCAAAAGTGAGTGTAATAGTTCAGGGGAAAAATGAGCATTCAATAAAATAGAGGATTTTCAAGTATTGCTATTGAAATGACCAGAGCTGTACAGAAAATTTGACTTTCAAATAGAAGAATCAAGAGAAGCATGAAAAGGTAAACTGGAAAGAAATCATAAGGGACTTATTAAAGTTGAGCTGTTTACATTCCTACACAGAAAGATCACAGTTGTGACTCTTCAGACTTTTCTCATTATTAGGATACTTGCAGTGATTATATATATTTAGAGGGAGAGGGTACAGGGTGAATTGAATAGGTAAGGATGATATCTAAAAATAAAATTAAAGGGTGAGAGAGGAATATATTGGTTGAAGGAGAAAGGGAGAAATAGAATGGGGTAAATTATCTCTCACATAAAATAGGCAAGAAAAAACTTTTTCATTGGAGGGGAAAAGGGTGGAGTTGAGAGGGAAAGAGTGAACCTTATTCTGCATTTGGCTTAAGGAAGGAATAACATGCACACTACTACAGGAAAGCAGGGGGATACAAGATGAAAGCGGGTGAGGGGATGATAGAAGGGAGGGCAAATGGGAGGAGGGGATAATTAGAAGTAAACACTTCTGCGGAAGGATAGAGTTAAAAGAGAGAATAGAATAAATGGGGGGCAGGATAGGATGGAAGGAAATATAGTTATTCTTTCACAATATGACTGTTATGGAAGTGTTTTGCATAAGTATGTATCTATAATCCATATTGATTTGCTTACCTTCTCCCTGGGGATAGGTGCAGAGAGAGGAAGGGAAAGTAATTAGAACTCAAAGTTTTAGAAACAAATGCTAGAAATTGTTTATACGTGCAACTGGGAAATAAGATATATAGGCAATGGAGTATAAAAATTTATCTTGCCCTACAAGGAAATGTAGGGGATGGGGATTAAAAGAGAAGGGAGGGGTTTGATAGAAGGAACAGCAGATTTGGGGAAGTTCTAATTGGAATGAATTCTCTCATGGGGTGCACAAAGGGAAGAGATAGGGAGAAAATTTGGAACCCAAAATCTTGTGGAAATGCTTGTTGAAAAGTAAACAAAACTAAACTGTAAAACCCTGTGTGTATGTTAAAAAAAAAAAAAAAAGATTCCTTTGATCACCTCTGGAAAGAAATCCCACATTGAAAACATCAAGGAATATTGCAGTCAAATTCCAAAATTTCCAGGCCAAGGAGAAAATACTGCAAGCAGCTAAAAAAAAAAACACTTCAGATATCATGGAACCACATTCTGAATTATGCAGGATCTTGCAACTTCCACATTAAAAGATCAGAATGGAAGACCATATTCCATAAGGAAAAGGAACTTTGATTAGAACCAAGGATCAACTCAGCAAAACTAAGCATAATCTTTCAGGGTTGGAGAAGGACATTCAATGAAATAGGGGACTTCCAAACCTTCCTGATGAAAAGACCCAAGTTCAACAAAAAATCTGATCTTCAAATACAAGACTCAAGAGAGGGATAACAAGATAAATAGAAAAGAAAAAAAAGAATACATTATTAAAAATGACAAATTCTTTACATCCCTACAAGGGAAGATGATACTTATGACTCTTGGGAACCCTGCTGTTATTACAACATTTAAAAGGGGCATACGTGGACAGTGGGTATAAGGTGGTTTTGATGTGATAATAATAAATCTAGGTGGTGAAAAGAGATTGTATCTGAAGAAGAAGAAAGAAGAATGTAGAAAAGGGTAAAGTGCATCATGTGAAAAGGCACAAAGTCCTGTTACAGTACCATACTCTCATCAGATTTTGCTCAAAGATGAAATAGCGTTATCACTTAGGTATGGAAATCTAACTTATCCCATAGAAAGTAGGAAGGGAAAGGGGAAAGAAAAGGGAAGGTGTGGATAGAAGGGAGGGAAGTGGTAAGGGTAAAGTGAAAGAAAAGGGATGGGGCTGATGGAAGAGAGGGCAGAATGAGGGAGGTGGTGGTCAAAAGCAAAACTCTATTGAGGATGGAAAAGAGAGAGAAAAACATAAACAGGGTGGAAGAGAGGAGAATAGGACAGAGAGAAAGACAGTACATTAAATAGAAGAGTTTTTGCACAAACAAGGTAAATGCAACAAAGATTAGAAGGGAAGCAGAAATCTGAGGAACACTTTTTTACAGCCAGTTTCTCTGATGAAGGCCTCATTTCTAAAATATACAGAGAGCTGAGTTGAATTTATAAGAATAAAAATCATTCACCAGTTGATAAATGATCAAAGAATATGAATAGGCAGTTTTCAGAGGAAGAAATTAAAGGTATCTATAGTCACATAAAAATGCTTTAAATCACTATTGATTAGAGAAATGCAAATCAAAACAACTCTGAGATACCATCTCACACCTATCTGATTAGCTAACATAATGAAACAGGAAAATGATAAATGTTGTAAAAAGCTGAAGAAATTGGAACACTAATGCATTCTTTTTGGAGTTGTGAACTGATACAACAATTCTGGAGAGCAATTGGAACTATGCCCAGAAGCCTATAAAATAGTACATACTCTTTGACCCAGCAATGCCGCTCACTGTTAGGTCTGTATTGCAAAGAAATCATAAACACGGCAAAAGAACTCACTTGTGCAAAAAATATTTATATCAGCTCTTTTTGTGGTGACAAAGCGTTGAAAATTGAAGGGATGTCCATCAATTGGGCGATGGCTGAACAAAACATGATATATGAATGAAATGGAATGCTTGTTCTGTAAGAAATGATGAGCAGCAGGACTTCAGAAAAGCCAGGAAGGAATTATATAAACTTATGCTGAGTGAAATGAGCAGAAGCAGGAAAACACTGTACACAGTAGCAGTCACATTGTGTGATGACTGATTTGATGAAATTAACCCTTCTCAGCAATGCAGTAATCTAAGGTAACTCCAAAACACTCAAAATGGAAAATGTATTCAACATCCAGAGAATGAAATTTGGAGTCTGAATGCAGATCAAAGCATACTATTTGCTCTCCTTTTTCTCTTCTTGTGGTTGTTTTTGTTTCTTCTTTCTCATGATCTCTCCTATTAGTTCCAAGTTTTCTTTTCATCATGTCTAATGCGAAAATATGCTTAATATGAATGTATATTTAGAGTCTATATCAGATTGTACACTGTCTTGGAAAGGGAAGAGGAGGGAGAGTACATTTAAATCTTAAAATCTATGGAAGTGAATGTTGAAAATTAAAAATAAACACATTATATCAAAAAAGACTTAAACCTAAGTTTTCTTAGCCTAAAGTCTTTATGATGCAAAACTTTTTAAGAAATAATATCAATACTAATTTCTGAAGAAAAGATGAAAAAAATGTAGGTCCATCATTTCATTGAAAACATAGGTGGCTATTTATGTTAATTTCATATATAAACCAGAAAATTTATTTGTTGGTTATTAGCTGAATTAACTTTACAAGGAATCTTTCAGTGGGCTGTAAGGAGAGAGATAATTTCATGAATTCAACAAATTCAATTTCAGTGAATTCAACAAAATAACAGAATACACTTTAAATGGTTTCATAGTGAAAGTTTAACTTATTTTAATAACAATTCATAGCAATGAAGGCAATCAGGTCTATTTTAATGTTAATGATCTAAGGGATACCAGAAATATCTTTCTTTCTTGAATCAATCTGAAAAGTAGCAGATTGAGAATAATTTGTAAATTAGAAAAAGTCATCCACTTTTACCTTGAAAATACTTAAAATATATGATGTCGTCATTGTTGTTGTTTTATTAAATTCCAAATCATTCTGAACTTGGCAATGTAAGCCCAGATAAAGTCAACCAGACTTTTAGTATTCAAGTATATTTGCCTGTTAAAAAAAAACCAAACACAGCTCTTTTCTTCTGTTCAATAAATAAGCAAGATGTTTATATTTTTTTAGCACATTTATGTTTTTATTTTTTTTATTATTTACTTTTAACACAGTTTATAACAGATAAAGCAATTCAAACTTTTGGTCAGGTAATACTTTTTTAAAAACTTTTACAATATGAACCACAAAAGAATTTTTTTTTTAAACATTAACCGAGACACAAATAATGTTTATTTTGCTAACTTCACAAGCTCTTGACTTAATTGTCTCCACACTATTACTAAGAATTAAAGGATGCTAACTAATTGTTGTTGGTCTAAAGTCCTAGGCCTAATAGCTTAATTTTGGACAACCTTGGATGTACTCCTACCCATAATCTATAATTGAATAGATCTGGTATTAAGCTTACAAACCTTTTGACTATAGGAAATTGCTATCAATAGTAAGGACATTGCAGGGATACAATATCTCCCCACCTTCATGTCAGTTCCAGGCAGGATTAGGTTATCCACTTGCATTCAGTCATGCTTGAAGTCTGCCAGGTGTCAGTGGGGAAATTGAGTCAGGAGAATCCCACCTCAGCCCATTCTGAACACCTGCTCTCTCACCCTTCCCTTGAGATCACCTATGCAGTTCATACCAGCATCTCATCAGCTTACTGGCTTCATGGATAGGAGGCTCAGCTCACCTTTCTGGCTACACATACCTGGAGTTAGACTCAGAACAGTCACCTAATAGTCTCATAGCATCTAAAAATGGCAATTTCCAATAACCAGGTTTCAAATATGATTATAGTTTCACTTTGGATAAGGAACATCTTTTGAGGCAAGTCTTAAGTGGCTTACATACCTTTCTATACATGTTCCAGTTCCTGATTAAATGGCAATCATAAAATCAAATTTACCATTAAAATATTGACTTCTCCATCATTGACAAATTTGAACCGAGGTTATCTTCCTCTAGGAAATTTAGACTGAAATTCTTTTCTCCAAACTAAAGATATCATAGATTTATTCTCAGTAATTAATTCAGCGTATTGTTTTAATACTAATTGCTTTCATCTCACTTTGTAACATGTCCAATTTTTCTCCCCATCACTCCCCTCCCCCTGCTTCCTAATACCTTGCATTCTGATTACTCCTTCCCTCAATGTACCCTCTTCTCTATCACACCCCACCCTTCTCCTATCCCCATCTTCTCTCTTTTCTTGCAGGGCAAGATAAATTTCCACACCCCTATCCCTATATTTCTTATTTCCCAATTGTATGCAATAAAAATTCTCAACATTCATTGCTAATACTTTGAATTCCAACTTCTTTCACTCCCCCCCCTCCCCAGCCCCACTGAGAAGGCAAGGAATTCAATACAGATTAAATATGCGTTATTTTGCAAAAGACTTCCATAGAAATCGTGTTGTGCAATACTAATTATATTGCCCTCTGACCAACCCTATCCCCCCTATGTAAACATTTCAGCTTTAGAGAGTCTTTCATGATTTTTTTTTTCTGTTTACCTTTTCATGCTTCTCTTGATTCTTCTCGTGGGAAGTCAAATTTTTAAATACAGATCTGGTCTTTTCCTCAACATGAATTCTTGAAAGTCGTCTATATCACTGAATGACAATTTTTCCCCTTGAAGTATTATATTCAGATATTCTGGGTAGGTGATTCTTGGTTTCAATCCCACTTCCTTTGACTTCTGAAATATCTCACTCCAAGCCATTTGATCCCTTAATGTTGAAGCTGTCAGATCCTGTGTTATCCTGATGGTATTTCCACAGTACTCAAATTGTCTCTTTCTAGCTGCTTGCAGTATTTTCTCCTTGATCTGGGAACTCTGAAATTTGGCCACAATATTCCTCGGAGTTTCTCTGATCAGGTTTCTTTCAAGGGGTAGGTGATGAATTTTTTCAATATCCATTTTGCCCTCTGATTCTATAATATCAGGGCAGTTTTCCTTGATAATTTCATGGAAGATAATGTCTAGGCTCTTTTTTGATCATGGCTTTCAGGTAGTCCAATAATTTTTAAATTATTTCTCCTGGATCTATTTTCCACATCAGTTGTTTTCCAATGAGTTGTTTCACCTTATCTTCTACTTTGTCAAATTTTTGTTTTGTTTGCTAGCTTCTTGGTTTAACTCATAGTCATCCATTTCCCTAAACTTAATTCTCTCTTTCAACGAATTATTTTGTTCAGTGAGCTTTTGAACCTTTTCCTCCATTTGGCTAATTCTGCTTTTTAAAACCTCCTTCTCCTCGTTGGCTTTTTGGACCTCTTTTTCCAATTGCGTTAGCCTCTTTTTAAAGCTGTTATTTTCCTCAGCATTTGTTGGTTCTCCTTTAGTAAGCTGCTAACTTGTTTTTTAAGGTCTTTTATTGCCTGAGTCCAGTTTAAGTTCCCTTTGGAGGCTAGGGCCTTGACTTTCTCTGACAGAATGCCTTGTTCTTCATCTGAAAGGATGGAGGGAGACACTTGTTCCCCAAGAAAGTAACCTTCTATGGTCTTATTTTTTTCCCCTTTTTTGAGTATTTTCCCAAACAATTACTTGACTTCTGAGTTTCCTCTCTACAACCATCTTGCCTCCAGTTCCACCAAGCCAGCACTTGGGGGCTGAGATTCAAATGAGCTGCTCCCAAACCTCAGGGTGGGGGTGGGGCTGCTATTCAGTGTGAGATTAAGTTCAGCTGCTCAGGCTGGGGCAGGGCTGCCACACAGGGTCTCAGTTCCCTCATGGGGCTTTACGAGGAGACCTTCAACAATGGATGCAGGCCACTGCCTGCTTTGGGAGCCCCGTCTACTTCTGCTTCTACTGCTGCTTCCTGAGGGGGCCTGAGTTTTGGGGACACCGCTCTTCTCTGGCCAGCTGAAAAGACCCTCTCACTGACCTTTGGCACCCGTGGGTTGAGGGACCTGCGCTGCTGCTGGAGATTCTGTCCCTGAAGCCTGCTTGGATCTGATCCTCTTGGTGCCTCATGGACAAGGCAGAGCTGGGCTCTGCTCTGCGTTCAGTGAGCACCAGACCTTTCCCGTTGGCTTTTCAGGTCTCTCTGGAACAAAAATCTCCTCCACTTCATTGTTCTGTGGCTTCTGCTGCTGTAGAATTTGTTGAGAGTTCCTCTTTACGGGTACTTTATGGGCTGTGGGATAAGAGCCAAGCTTCTTTCTACTCTGCCATCTTGACTCCTCCCCCAAGATCTTTAATAAAAAGACTTAGCTTGATGGAACGAATGCAACTAAAAGTCCATACAGATACAGTGTAATTAGAAAGAAAAAGTAAACTTCTGATATAAAATTATATACAAATACCCAAATATTCATAAATGTTCAAGCCCTCAAAATGTTCTGAAATAAACATCATTATAGATAAAATTATTGCCTAAAATCCTCAAGGCAAAGTATTTACCCATCAAAATTTAAGAAAAAAATAGCATTTTAATGGATTTTTACCATGCCAAATATCCGTAATTTCTAAACTGAATGGAATGAAAGGCTTTCAAAATAAGAGCTCAAAGAGTGCACATGTTATACCTGCTTCATACTAGAGTGATTCCCAGAGATGCTTGCAATGAGTCAACATGAGTTGAACTTACATCTCACAACTTGTTTTTAATGATAAAAAGTCATGATTTTACCTACCTGAGCAATTTTCACATTACATTAGATATAGAAATGATAATGGTGTGATGGGGACACATTAGAGAAGAATGAGATTATCATCATCATCATCTTCATAATCAGAAATCATGTATTAAATGGCAAATATGTGCCACATACTGTGTCAAGAGCTAGGGATACAAAACTAGACCAAACCTGAAAAGTAGCCTCTTTCTTCAAAAGTCCTACTTTGTATGGGTAAGAATACATGTGTGTTTCTGTGTGTGTGTGTGTGTGTGTGTGTGTGTGTGTGTGTGTTTAATGGCAATTTTTGGGTGAGGAGAATACCAGAATTTGAAGTTTCAATAAAATTCTCATGTATAATAATATGGTACCCTCACTCCATAAGTATTGATATTGGTTTGGTATTAGTCATAAAAATAATATCATAAATAATAACTACAAGACTGGTATAATGTTTAGATGTATAGCCTCATAATATGGAAGAAAAGAGATCAAATTCTACCTCTGACTCCTATTGACTTTATAGGCAAATCACTCAACATCCAAAAGCCTTATGTAAGGATATCAGTTTCAGAGCAGTAGCTGATCTGAAATGGTAGTAGGAGTTCCCAAAGGTCTGGCTTTAACAAAAACATAAATAGCTTTAATTCTTCAATGTTCTATTATTTAATTAATATGGTTAATCTCCCAAGTGGCATGAATTGCAACCACATTAGAAACATGATAAAGAGAAAAAGGAGGTCAAGAAGAAAGAGGAGAATGGCGGTGATGAAAAATAGAAAGACATTCAAAGTGTTTGGCAAATCATTTATGGATGGAAAATAGGCAGAGGAATGGGGAAATAAACCAAGGTGAGAAAGCATAGATACGTTGCACTTTCTCTAGAACAATTATATTGCTACAACAGAAAATGTTGATTTTCAGAAAGTATTATATTAGGATATATACTTTGCTTATCCTTTATGGTGATTTTTTTTAAACAAAGGCTGGCTTCTCCCTATGAATAATCATATTCTTTGGCAATATCTTGTCATCATCCAATAGTTTATGATGTAGAATGTAACTTGTTAAGTTATGGCAATATTGGTGATAGTTTCCTACTATAAAGCACTATTGCAAAGTTATATTATTGCAATTAAGCTGTCAATCTATAAGCATTTATTAAGTGTTTATTATGTGTTAGGCTAAGGGGTGAATATACAAAGAAAGGCAAAAATAAATGTGCCTACCTTCAAAGAGGTTATATTCTAATGATGGAGACAACATGTACATAAATAGGTAGATACACGATATGTCCAACAGAAAGGTAGTCTGAAACAGAAAAACATAAAGAAATGTCTCAGGGGTGGGGCACCTGTGGCCCTGAGGCCATATGTGGCCCTCTAGGTCCTCACATATGGCCTTTTCAATCTAAACTTCACAAAATAAATACACTTAACAAAAGTATTTGTTCTGTAAAACTTTAACTCAGTCAAAAGGCAGCACCCAAGGACCTAGATAGGTTCCCCAATCTTGGTAGAGCAACTAAGGGGCACAGTGGAGAGAGTGATGGGCTTGAGTCAGGAAAACAGTGAAGTGGAGATGTAAATGGAAAGTCACTTTTAATATATTTGCAAGAAAATGCCAGGGGGGCAGAGCCAAGATGGTGGAGTAGAAGGACATGCCTATGGGAAGCTCTCCCCCCATAGCCCATAAAATGCCTGTAAGACATGACTCAAAATAAATTATAGAGGAGCACTAGCCACAAAATGACAGAGTGAAACACATTTCTGCCTCAAGACATCCTGGAAGGCTGACAGGAAGGGTCTATCACAATTGGCTTAGAGTGCAATGCAGTCTAGCTAGGGCCACACAGCATGGACAGGACTGGAGCAGGCTTCAGGGCAAGGAATCAGGAACAGCATCTATGGTTCACAGATTTCTCAACCCACAAATGCCAAAGACAGTTTCAAAAGTCAGTAAGAAAGTTCTTTCACCTGGGTGAGAGGGGAGCGTGGTCTGGCCCTAGCCCTGGTCCCAGGGTGGCAGCAGTCACTGCAACAGCAGCATCCACTTTTGAAGTCCTTAGCCTAAAGACCCTGGGGAAATCTAGCAGCTGGTCTGCCTCTCAGTCCAGAGTGGTGGTCCTGGAGTGAAGATGAGCACTGGTGCTGGAGTGGTTGAGCTGGTGGTTGTGGAGAAGGAACCCTATTCATACTTCCAGGGCAGAAAAGAGTGCTTTTGATTGCTCACAGACCAGAGCATGGGCCAGGAGAGAAGAAAACTGCTTTTCCCTGATTGAGCCACCATGGAGGAATTGGGACCTTACAGGTCCCTAGAGATATCTCAGAGAACAGCTGCACAAAACCTTTGAAGCCTACGGTAATGCTGACAAAAGATAAAAAGATTAAGTGACTACCTGGGAAAATGCTCAAAAAGGGGAAAAGTAAGACTATAGAAGGTTACTTTCTTGGTAAAAAGGTATTTTCTTCCATCTTTTCAGATAAGGAAGAATAAAACATATCATCAGAGGAAGACATCAAAGTCAAGGCTTCTACATCCAAAACATCCAAAAAAAGTAAGCAATGCTCTCAAGCCAAGGAAGAACTCAAAGAGGATTTTGAAAATCAAGTAAGAGAGTTGGAGGAAAAATTGGGAAGAGAAATGAGAGCGATGCAAGAAAATCATGAAAAGCTCGTCAACAGCTTGCTAAAGGAAACCCAAAGAAATGCTGAAGAAAATAACACTTTTAAAAATAGACCAACCCAAATGGCAAAAGAGGTCCAAAAAACCAATGAGGAAAAAATGTTTTAAAAAGCAGAATTGACCAAATGGAAAAGGAATTTCAATACCTCACTGAAGAAAATAGTTCTTTAAAAATTAGAATGGAGTAGGTGGAAGCTAATGACTTTATGAGAAACCAAGAAATTATAAAACAAAACCATAAGAATGAAAAAATAGGAGACAATGTGAAATATTTCATTGGAAGTACAACTGTCCTGGAAAAAAGATCCAGTAGGGATAATTAAAAAAAAAATTGTTCATCTACCTGAAAACCATGATCAAATAAAAAACCTGGACAACATCTTCCAAGAAATTATCAAGGAAAACTGCCCTGATATTCTAGAACAAAAGGGTAAAATAGAAATGGAAAGAATTCACTGATCAACTCCTGAAAGAGATCCCAAAAGGAAAAGTACTAGGAATATCATAGCCAGATACTCTCTTACCAGATCAAGGAGAAAATATTACAAGCAGTCAGAGAGAAACATTTCAAGAACAATTGAAATCTATTAAATGATACAATATAAAATGTTTCAAAAAATAAAGGAGTTCTGCCAAATTCCTTTTGCGACAGCAATATAGTTATTATAACTAACGCAATTAGAGCAAAAAGACAACTGCAAGACCATTTACCTTATGGATATCACTACAAAAATTTTAAATAAAATACTAGCAAAGAGATTACACTGACATAGATATATATGTATCTATCTATACACACATATGTCTGTATGTGACTATATATGTTTGTATATCTATGCACACACATACATATATGATTGTGTATACATATGTGTATAAAATCATATGTACATATATGTTTGTGTGTATACACATAGTCAATGGGATATAGAAATCTATCTTACCCAGCAAGGAAATGGAAGGAAAGGAGATGAAAGAGAACAAAGCAGGGTGAAAAAAGGGAAAGTGGATAAAGGAGGCAATTGTTAGAAGCAAAGCAGACTTTTGAGGAGTGATGGGGTGACAAACATACAGAGAAAGATAAACAGAAGAAAATAGTATAGAGAAAAATGCACAGTTAGTAATCAATAATGAATATGAATGAGATGAATTCACCCATAAAACAGAAGCAGATTGCAAAATGGATTAGAAAACAAAATCCAAAATTATGTTACTTATAAGAAAAATATTTGAAATGAAGAGAAATACTAGCTTTAAATTAGAGACTGGAGCAGGATCTATTATGGCTCAATTTAAGCAAAAAATACAGGAGTAGAAATCATGATCTCAGAAAATGCAAAAATCAAAAGTGAACCTAATTAAAAGAGATAAACAGGGAAAGTACATCTTGCTAAAAGTAACCATAGACAATGAAGTAATATAAATGCCAAATATATACATTGAATGGCATGGAATACAAATTATTAAAGGAAAAGTCAAACGAATTGCCAAAGAAAATAGAGAGTAAAACTATAATAGTGGAGAACCTCAACTGAACAAGATGTTTCTAATAAAATAAAAGAGAAAGAAATTAAATAGATAAATAGAAATTAGAACAGTTATATATGATGGACCTCTAAGATAGCCGAATGGAATAGAGTAGATCAAACATTTTTTTCCCAGCTTTAGATGGCATATTTACAAAAATTGATCGCTATGTAATATGTGTTAGAGGTCTAATAATCAAATTCAATAAAGCAGAAATATTAAATGCTTCATTTTCAGGTCACAATAGTTCTTAGATCTGCATTCATAAAAGGAAAGGCACCTTTTGAGGGGTTAACAATCATTTTAATTAAGCACATGTATCATTCATCTAGTTCATAGGAGTCAGCACCTTGAACTTCGAAGACAATAGGGAGAAATCAAAGATCAACAGACCTGGATTCTTCTGCCTGACCACAATCAATACATATATCATAATTCAACAGACTGGTCCAACTGTCTGACCATATTTACCAGAGAAGGAAGCACTGACATCTGGATTTTCCAAGCCAGGGTTCTCCTTAGCAGCTTCCCAGAGTCCTCCACTGGCCAAACAAACACTTCCAGTCTGTAAGCCCCCAAATAAAACCCAAACCGCAGAGTCTTTATAGACTTTTTTAGAGCCAGAGGGCATCACATCCATTGAGAAGGAGTGCCTCATTAACAAAAAGCTTGGACCTTCCTACAAATCTTCCCAGGCCCTAAAATGGGTGAGAAAGATCCTCCTTAATGACATTATTCAGAGGCACTTTTAGTAAAACAAAAACAGCAAAAGACTCTACTTTGCTTGCCCTTACATCCACAGAGACAGAATTTGAACTCAACTTCTCTGATTGCAAATTCACTTAACGATTTTTCTCCAAACCAACTTCACGAATTTATATTTACTTTCCATTTTTCTTGATTACCTACCTCACTACTTGAAACCTGAGTTTGTCAAATGAAATAAGAAGAAAGACTCAGATATGTAAAGAAGCTAAGAATTCGTATAATTTGAGATTTGGACATCTTGGGTTTGTTGTAAAAATGTGACGTTTTTTGTCATAGCTGACAATGAAACTTCATTTTATTTGTGAAAATGCCTACCCTTTTTGGGAAAAAAAAGAAAAAGAAATTTAGAGCACCATCTAAGAATTAAAATCATATTTCATTCATCAGAATCTTTTCATTGTTTTTGCTTTCTCGCATCTGCTTTCCTTCAAGGGTCTCAGAGTCTCATCTCTGAAGTGGTCCTATATTAATCACCTCATACAGGTTTTCAAGTGTTATCTTTCTTATTCAAAGCAGAAAAATTGCTTAGAAAAAAGAGACTTAGAATCATTTACCTGTACCTACCACAAGACAGTCAATCTTCCTTTATTACAGTCTGCTTCTCCATGTAACTTCACATAAACTAATTATCTAATTAAATTGTTGGCACACTCAAGTGATGTCTAAATGCTGCCCTCACTAGTGTAATTATTTTATGTGAGCACATATCAGGCTAAGAGGAAAGAGAAATCAGACATACAAAGTGAGTTGTGAAGAGATCTTTTATTTGTTTTCCCCCCAAGTGATGCCAAGGAACTACTTCACTTAATTGCAAGTTGGATGCTGAAAAATTAATTCATACCATCTTTTATTGTTTATGTTTACTGAATTTAGACTCTTGACAAAGGGACTAGTCAATCTTTTGCCTTTGACATCCAGTCAACATAAAACCTCTTACCTGCAATTCATCTCCTCTAGGAAGTCATCTATGACTACTCCATATTTCTTTTTCCCTTATTAACTACTATAATAATCATGGAAATCCCACAATTTAGCTCTGAATTGCATATAGTAATATCATGCCCTCAAATATCCCATGTATATTAGTGTTTCCTCAATACTACATCTAGTTCCTTCAGGTCAAGGGTTACAGTATATATTTTGTTTTACACCAGATCAATACTAAGGTTATGGACTGTGAATATTCATTTAAATATGCAGTATCTAATATTTGTAGTAATGGTAACTAACATTATCCTGCTCTGATTTTGCATGGTGAAAAAGCCAGAATTTCTTAAACTATCCATCTTTAGTATCAAAATTCTTCATAAATTGTCTTCACAAGGAATAGAGGAATAATAGGAATCTGGGGGAAATTTAATAGATTGGGAGTATATCCTATCAACTACCAAATCTTGTTGATCTTATGCCCAAAACATTGGCTAACCCATCCTGATGTTTGTCCTCTGTTAGCCAACATCTTAGTTTGCATCTGACCATCTCCCAACTAGACTATTGCAATAGCTTACCAAATTAGTCCTTTGTCTTTTCTTCCCCCAATGCATTGTCCACACAGTGTTTAGGTTTTCCTAAAGCAGGTCCCTCACCATTTATCCCTTTGCCTAATACTCAAGTCAGCAAGAATTTATGTGGCATCAATTATTTTCCATGCAAGGTGCTAATCCCTTGGGACACAAAGAAAGGTAAAACAACAACAAACAGTTTCTACTCTCAAGGAGCTCAAAGACTCAGGGGAGAGACAACATGTAAATAATCACCTACAAACAAAATAAGTACAGGATAAAACAGGAGTAGTCTCAGGGAAAACACTAAGAATAAGACTGGTAAAAGCTATTTTGAAGAAGGCAGGACTTCAGTAAAAAGGAATAATTCCAGGATCAAACAAATTTCCCTGGAATTTAAAGGTATTTACAACCTAACTCCATCCATCTTTTCCCAACTTACTATACAACATTCTTCTTTTCACAATCTATATAGTCAAGATAAAATGATTTTCTTTTTGCTTTTCCTCACATATGGTTGCAGTGTCTGCCTCCTATGCCTAGACTGCACTTCCTCCTTGCGTCAACCTATTAGAATGCCTAGTTTTCTTCAAAGCTTAATGCAAGTTACACACTCCTGCCTCCTTTTCTGATTCTCCAATTGCTAGTGCCTCAACCTCCCCCCATTCCTTTGTAATAATTTTGTTTATGCTTATATGTGAATACATTGCCAACCCAATAGGATGCACTTTCTTTGAGGGTAGGGACTGTTTCATTCTGTTTTTGTAGTTCCATCATGTAGCACAATTCCCATAGTTGAAAAGAAGAAAGAAAATGGGTTACCTTGTACTGATCCTGAATTTTTCTCTGAAGTAAAGTTCCACCATTTGAAAACTAATATTCTTTTGATAATGTATGGTTTCAATTCATGGAATATTGCAATCTTCAAAAAGCTGAAGTTCATGACAAAAAAAATTGTGGAGTACATATTCATTATTAGTAGTCTGCAACACAAAACAAACAAAAGATGTAATAAAAGACCTGAATATGATTTATAAAGAAAGGAGAAAGGCTTTCAGGTGGCAAGAATCAGGGATAAGCATTACATATCCTGTGTTGACCAAAGGCATCTTTATAATATTGAGGGAAAGTGGAGAAGCCCCCTGACATTTTGAGTGAAATAAATCTCTGTGTCTAACTTATAGGAAGATATAGAAAAATACATGATGAGCTGTTATGGATGAGTTATAATCTCTATTATTGTAAAGACTACACGATCAATAATATCAAGGTTCCCAAAATATAAGAACATGTACTATATGGTGTGCATGGCAGTGTCATCCATATAGTAACCTATGTTCAGGATGCACACCTACCTCAAAATAACTTGTCAAAATAGTGAATATGGGACTAATGAGGGGAAAAGTTCAAGAAAAGAGTTGAAATCTGAATAAATATATAATGAAGCAGTATTTGGACAGGTCTATGTAAGTGATTATGCTAATGAAAAGAATCTGGGAGGGATTTAATGAGGGAAAAAAAGAAATGAGCAATTATCAGAAGGTAAAAAACTAGGGTCCCAAAGGTATTCAAATAGAGCTTCGAAAACAACAACAACAAAAATCTCTAGGGTATATTTAATGTTTCCCAGAACTACCCTTAGGTAAGACAGACATATTTTATACTTTCCCTTAATTCAGTAATAAAATATTCCTTTATTTATAATTAAGAAAATAAATTGAGGTTGATCTATTCAATTAACTCAACTCCATGGTATAAGACATTTGAACAAAAAGAAAAGAAAAGACAAGAAACAAAACAGAAATGTGTCACCTAGAAGGAATTAACCAAATATTTATTGAATTGTTCCAAAAAATCCCCTAGATATGTAAGGCTGCATTTTTCTTGCTTTTCATATAGTATGTCACATTCACCCATCTTTTGTTAGCTCAGTGACTTATAGGAATAATAATATTCACATAATTCTAGGATAAAATATAAGCACCTACTTGGCTTTTAAAATCCTTCACAACTAGTTCTCTAACTATCTTTCCAGCTTCTTGATCCATTCCAACCCTTCTCACCAATGTATTGATAATGTATTTTTGCTTATTTTTAATGTAAGTTTGCTTCTTAATGGGAAGATCTTTCTCATTCATTAATAGTCCCATGTGACCTATGTGGGTCACATGGAAGTCTGAGTCACATGGAGCCTATGGTGGAAGGAGCTTGCTGAAAGGGTGGAGCAGGAATGGCAGAACAGGAAGAGGCAGAGCTAGAGCAGAGCTGAGAGGCAGAGTCTAATCAGAGTTAGAAAGCATGCAGGTGCTGGCTAGCATGAGTGAAAGGGCTTGTTTGTGATTTGTTTAATGGAGCTTGTTTGTGGGAAACCTAGCAGAAGGAAGGATTGGGAATGGTGCTGTGTTCTACACTGTTATTATATATAGATTATGATGGATTTGACTTTCTGATGTCTGAATAAATGTTTTGGTTCTTTCTTCTATGTGGAGAATCTGTTGTATTTCGCCATTCATAATTGCACTGGGATATTCATGGCCTCTGTGGGCATGTGAATATCGCATTGGTGCTACACCACCATACCAGGGTGTTTTCAAACTTGTTCTTTTCAGCAACACATATGACACTTTATCTCCAATGACCATGCCTTTGCACTGGTCATTTCCATACCTGGAGTGCACTCCTTCCTCAACTCTGTGGAATACTTAACTTACTTAAACCCTCAGCTCAGTAACCACCTAATAAAGGGTACCTTCCTTGATCCTCCCCTCAAAAATTGTTTGTGTTCTCCTTCCCTATATATGTTGCATCTTAAAATTTCTTTTTAATTTGCATTTATTTTGCATATACTAATTCATGTATCACCACTCCTAAAGGAATATAAGCTCCTGAAGAACAGGGATTATTTCATTTATTTTTCTCTGAAACCCCAAGGCCTAGAATAGTGGTTGACACATAATAGACATTTAACAAATACTTGTCAATAGAAAAAATAGCTGACATTCATAGTGCTTTAAAGTTTACAAACCTCCTTATAAACATTATCACCATTGATCCTCACAAGAATCCTGCAAAATAAATAATTGCACTTTCTTATATTCTCCTCTTAATGGATGAGGAAACTGAAACTCAAAATGGTTCAGGGAATTTTCCATTATCACAATTAACATTACAAAATAGGTCATGAAGTCAGGATTCTCCTATTTCCAGGTTTAGCCTGCTTCATACTTTCAAAATATAGTACATGTATCCTTGCCTTTTCAGTCTAATTTCACCAGGAAAAGAGAATAAAATGAGGCCATTCTTGGGGATTTCCTATTTCCTTCTTAAACATCTTACGTCCCTCTGAATTCCCCACCAATATTTTGTCCTTTGCTCCGATCTCTAAAGATGAGATTGCCTTTATACTCACCAAAGACATGTGTATACATATGCTTGATTCCATCCCCTACTGTCTTCTCTTGCAGATCTCCATTACCTTTATCTATACTCTTTAATTTTCAATTTCAGGTCCACTTTTGGTTCTTTCCTTATTGGTAGGGAGAAAAAACCACATACACATTTCACTGTCCTAAAATAAAGACACAGACAAACAAAAAGAAATACAATCTTCTCATCAGTTCTGATCATCCCTGCTAATTATCATCTTATATTTCTCCTCCCTTTCTCAACTTATTTCCCTGAAAATAATCTTTTGCTCTTAGTGACTTAACTTTCTTTTCTCTCATTCTCTTTTAAACTGTATATAATCTTTGCTGTCAACCTCATCAGTCAACCGAAATTGTTTTCTCTTAAGGTGCCAATAACTTCTTTGTTGCCAAATGAAATAATCTTTCATCAAATATCATGTTTCTGAAGCTCTCTGCAGCATTTGACACAATTAATCAATAAAGAAAGGGAGAAGAAAATTCCTTTCTATCGAGGAGCTCATCATTTGTTGGGGGAGAGAGCAAACAACTATATCTAAACAAAAAAATTCTATGGAATAATTTGATATTATACAATATAGGATGCTATTAACATTACATGAGATCCAAAACAGGTTTCTTGTAGAAGGTAGGAATATTACTGGGAGCTGATGGCAGACAGAGAGGTAAAGAGATCAAGATGAGGATGGAGAGAGGGGAAAGCATGAGGAATAGCCAGTAAACATGCCTGGAGTCTGGAAATACAAGAGCAAGGGGGGCAGTGTCACTGTATCTCAGAGGACATAATGAGAGGAGGAAAAGTGGGTCAATATATAAGATCAGAAAGACAGGCAGGATACAAGTAATGAAAGGTTACTACACCAAAAAAATGATTTTATATTTTCCCCTGGATGGGTCAACCCAGGTGTTTATTGGGTGAGGTTTTGATGCGGGAGATGTCATGTTCAGCCTGAGCTTTAGGAAGATCACTTTGACAGCTGAGTGGGGGACAGACTGAGATTGACAGAAATCAGATTCTAGGAGAACAAGGAAGTAGATTATTGACATAGTCCAGCCATGAGGTGATAATGACTTTTACAGAATGGTGGTGGTGTTATAGGTGGAAAAGGTTGTTGTTATGGTTTTGTTTTTGGTTTTGTTTTTTTTTTTTTGGTGGTAGTAAAATTAATAGGATCTGCAATGGATTGGATGTGGGAGGTGAGAGAGAATGAAGAATCAAGCATGACACCTAAGTTGCAAGCCTAGGTGATTAGAGGGTGATATTCCCCTGTCCAGTGATGAGAAAGTTAGGGAGAGGAGACGGGAGACAGAAATAATGATTTCACTTTAGACATTAAATTTAAGATGTCTATAGGACCTCCAGTTGGAGATGTCCAATAAGCTACTGGAGATGTAAAGGTAGGTTAGAGTTTAGGAGAGAGAATTATGATGGATACAAGATGTGGGAATCATCAGCATAGAAATTATTGAACCCTTTTTGTTGATGAGATCACAAAATGAAATAGTATATTATGAAAATAGGGCCCCAAATAGAGCCTTAGGTAACACCTATAGTTAATGGATAACCTGGAAGTAGATCCAGCAAAAGACTGGGAAAGTGCTGTCAGAAAGGATGAAAGAGAACCAGGAGAGAGTTGTGTCATGAAAACCTAGAGAGAAATATTGAAGTGAAGATAGTGATCAACAATATCAAAGGCTGTACAGAAGTCAAGGAAAATAATGACTGAGAAAAGTCTATTACATATGCCAATTAACAGGTCATTGATCACTGTGAAGAGAACATTTCCATTTAATTATGAGGTCAGAAGCCAGACTTCAGAGAGATATAAAGGGAAGGAAGTAGATGTAGCAATGGTAGAAGTTCTTCTCCAGGAATTTTACCACAAAGGGAAGAGAGATATGGGACGCTGACCAACAAGGTTTGAAAAAGTTAAAGGAGGTTGCTTCATTGATTTGTTTATTTATTTATTTATAGAAGGAGACTGGCATAAGTATCTTTTAAGTAAAAAAGGAAGCAAGCAGATGGAAAGATTAAATATTCCTGAGAGAGTAGGTAGGATAAAATGGAAAATTTGATGAGAAAATGAGATGGAATGGAATCATTTGAATGGATAAAGGGATTTGCTTAGGCACAAAGAGCCACCTTTTTATGTGAAATAGGGTTGGAGAAGATAGTGGCAGACCGCATGTGAGTGATGTGAGATGAGTTGAAGGGAATAAGAGGGAGCTCTCAGCAAATAGACTGGAGAGTTTTAGCGAAATGTGAGACAGAGTTCTCAGATGAGAGTATGGGGAAGATAGAGCACAGTGATGAAAAAGTTTGGAAAGCCACTGTGATAGATCTGATTGTGAACCTATGGGAGAGTGGTATAAAAAACGATTGTCTTGTAATAGTGGGAGTTAGATTGAGATTGTGTAATATAAAGTTTTACCGAATTCAGTCAAAAATAATTCATGATTTTGTCCTGCTTCATTTAGCAGCAAGTGAGTAGAATTGAAGGCAGAAGATGGTAGGAGTTATCCAAGGCTGAGGCTTGGCAGGACAAGATTGGCAATTAGGATAAGATGACAAAGGATTCAAGACAAGAATGTAGGGTTGACCTGGTTCACCATAGGATCAAGAATGGGAGGGGGAGCATAACTAGAATAGGGATGATGGATTAGGAGAAAACTGTGGGGTAGAGAGACTGGAGGTTATGGTGAGGATGAAGAGCAAGGTTTAGGGTTATCAGTTTAAGAGAAAAGGGAAATGACAATAGATTTTTATCAGACAAGAAAATTTCAGAGTTTATGACCACAGATAGAGAATACTTGTGGATGATGGCAAGATTGAGGGTATGGCAGTGTCTGCATGTAGCTATGATGGAGCGGAGTAGTGGCTGATGGGAAATGAGAAATTTGAGGAAATGAGAGATTAGGCTGTTTGATGAAATTTTAATATGTATCAATCCCAGCATGAGGCCAGGATTTGTAAAGGAGAGAAAAAACTGAGAGTCAATGAACTCATGCAAATGAAAGTGCTATGGTGGTCAATAAGTAACAGACATCAGAATCTTATTTGTGTAATGGATATATATTGAATGACCCTCAAAGGAAGAGAGGTTACTGCATCATGGAAACAAAGGAGAAGCATGGAATTGAAAATTTGAAGTGACTATTCCAATTTTCCCACCTTGATTGGTGAGTTGAGGGGTATTAGTGAAAATATAACTGGACAGGGTGGACAAAGGACTTGTGTTAACTGGAAGGACACTTATGGATTTCCCGCAAAACATTGCCCTATGCATTTATATCTTTTCCCTACAAACTCTCACTTTGAACAAACTCATCAACTCCCATGGATTCGATTATCATTTCTATGCAGATTATTCTCAGATTTATATATCTAATTCTAATCTGTATTCTGAGCTATAGTCCTGAATCCCTAACTGCCTTTGATATATTTCAAATTGCATGTCCCATAAACATATCAAGATTAAGATCTTCAAAAAAGAATGAACTATCCTTCCTACCTCCCCCCAAACCCACAATTCTTCCAAACTTCCCTAAGAATGTTGAGGGCATTATAGTCATTCCAGTTACCTATGTCTAATCACTTTCATCTGGCAGACTGTCTTGTAAATAGCAAGTGCTCAGCAAAGTTATGGCTACTGCTTCTATTAGCCTCTTTTTAACCCCATATATTACAAAAAAAAATGTGTCAGGTTAAAGACTTATTCCTGGCCTAATTGGAAAAAGAATAAGGTTTCTGGAAAACCTCCTGGAAGTTAGGAGAAAGTCATGTAATTAAGATACTGGAAGAAATGGAAAAACATTTTTCAAAAAAAACCAGCCATCTATTTGGACATGAATTATGAGTTGAAGCTATTGTTGACAACTGAGAGAACTGCTCAGACAGTGTGGAAATAACAGTTCCTGATTCTGTTAGAAAGAACTGGGAATCTGCCTTCCTGTTACTACAACATCATTCCTAGAGATTTAGCACTCTGGGTGCCATTCTTCTGTGAATTATATCATAGCTCAAATGACTGGCAGTCATTTGAGCTCTACCAGGTATAGTTACTATGCTAATACCTGAACACGAATATTTTTAAAATATTCCTATGGGGATTCATATACCAAAAGATGTATTCAGACAGCTCAGACATTTAATTTCAGGAAACTGTAAAAATGATATGATATCTTCTGTCAATCCCTTCATTTGTTGCATCTGTGTCTCTCTCCACTTCTTCTCCTTTCCAGCTTCCCTTTCTCTCTTCCTACCCCCTTTCATCTCCAAGTGGATATGCATGTATATTTGTGTATATCCATACACACAGATTGACATGCACTTAATAATTTAACTCTGGGTCATTTCAAATGACATTTTAAAAGTCACAATTACTCATTTCTACAAGAAGAATGGGGATTTAATCTATTTCATGTGATTTTCCACACTGATGTTGTGTCAAATATATTAATTGAGAAAGAAGCAAAATTATATCCACAAGGGATAATATTTTTCCCTTAATAATGTAAGTCAAAGTCATCTGCTGTTCAGCAATAAAATAATAATAAATAGTGCCAAGCACTGCAGGCAAGATGCTGAAATATAGCTGTTTCCTGACTATGAAAATTATCAACTTACCTACTATCTTGCAAAATGACAAACACACATGCATACACACACATGCTCATGTTTGCTTGGAAACAAGAAAAAAAGAAGCCTGTAATAGTGTACTTAATATATTTTGTTTTTACATTAAAAAATTGAATTTTAAAAGTACAAAGCGTAATAAATATCAGTTCCATTAGATCATGTTATCAAACAGTCATATGATTGCAAGCTCTAGTTCCTTACCCAGAAATATTAAATCTTTTGTTCAGTTTCCTTCTTCCTTCCCTTCTCTCCCTCTGTCATAAGAAGGAAATATAACTACTCTTAGCAGTAAAGGAAAATGAAACATGATTAAAAACTGTTTCATTTCTGAAGGGAACAGGGCATATTCTTATTTTTCTGAAATTATTTTACATTAATTGTGTATATATTTGTATCAGAAGGATTAAAAAGGTAATATTCCTAATGCATAGAGAGTTGGCTTTTAAGTCTGAAAGATCCAGACTTTTCTACCTTCTGATGTCTTATCTGTGGATTGCTATCTCTGATGCATACTGTCTCTATGATCTTGGGCAAACATCTCTTAATGCCCTAAGCAAATATCTAAAAGTAAAATTATAGGAAGAGTGCTGACCTGCATTGCTTGAGGGTCACTACAAATTTCCTGTGCCAAAGAAATTACAAATCAGATCCACATATGTTTTTTATATTGTATGTGTATGTTACCTTCTCAAATAAGGGAAAGGTAGAACTAATTTAATTTTTTTGTATTTATGGTTATAGTGCCTGAACTATATCAGGTATTTCCTCAATGCTGGCTGGTTGAATATGGTTTTGATAGCCCTACTTTCCCTTCAACAGCCTTCATTTGGAGAACAATATTCATTTTTGTGTGCCACACTTAAGGAAAGCCAGCCAGAAACAAACTAAAATGAAAATAAAGGGGGTAGTGAAATGCATTAATTCCATGCTATTGCTAGATCTTTGGAACCAAACTTTAGCTTTAATATCAAAAGATGGAGGAGGAACTAGATGGTCATTCATAAGTATCTAAAAGGGCATTGTGTTGAAGAGATTAGACTTGTTCTTACTGGCCTTAGAGAATAGAAGAAATAGCTGTCACTGGTAGTTATAAAAGATAAATGTGTGCATAACTAAGATGGTAGAGTAAATACAAGGACTCACCTGAGCTTTCCCCAAATCCCTCAAAATACCTTTAAATGATGAGTCTAAACAAATTCTGAATCAGCAGAACCAACAAGAGACAAGGTGAAACAATTCTCCAGTCCAAGATAGCTTAGAAATTCAGTAAGAAATTTCTGTTGCACCACAGTGAGAGAGTAGCACAATCCATCACAGACTGGAATAGCACTGACCCCAGCAAGCCAGGAGCAGGCCTTGTATATTACTGAATCAGCAATGGTAGCAGTTGCTTCTGGAATTCTCAGTCCACAGATGGTAAGGATCAAGCAACTGATCATAAAGGAGATTACAGGGGTCTCTCTGCTGGTACTGAGGCAGGATTCTATTGATTTACCAATACTTAGATCTGGATTGCAGTCCTGGGTGGCATTCTCAGGGTAAGGAGGAGCACTAGCACATCAGTGCTTGTGTGCATGGTGTAGTGAGGACCCTCTCCACAGTTCCAGGGCATCAAAAAGTGCTTGTGGTTACTCACAGGTCAGGAGAGTAGGAAAAATCTCTCATTAGATCATACCACCTTTGAAGAACTGAAAACTGTATCAGTAAGCACCCTGATGTACATGGGAGGCCTCTTATCACAGGTTCTTAGATCTGGATTTCTAAAAGGAAAGCAACTTTAAAGGGATTAACAATCACTTTAATTATGCATATGTATCATTCACATATTTCAGGGGGAAAAAGTCAGCACCCTGAACTTCAAAGAAAATATAGAGAATTCAAAGATGGACAGACATGCTCCAGTTGTCTGATATAAGCAAAACATACATCATAGACATGTATGATTCAACTGTCTTACTATTATATGCATATTTATGCTTCCCATACTGGGTGCTTCCCAGAGAGGGAAGCACCAACATATGGGTTTTCAAAGCGGGGGACTGCTTAGTGGTCTCCCAGACTCTCATCTGGCACACAAAGTTTCTTTCAAAAGCTAAGCCCCCAAATTAATATCTCATCTCAGAGTCTTTATATACTTTGTTGAGCCAGAGGGCCTCACAAACCTTGAGAATCAGTGCCACATTAACAAACAGTGTGGGCCTTCCTACCCATCTTCCAGGCCCATTAATGGGTAGGGAAGATCTTCAATCAGATTAAAATAGTTAATAATGCAAATACATATACTTTTTCTACTTAACAAAACTCTTGTTTCTGTACTCCTAGTAAAGACTCTTGGTCCATAAAGGCAAGATTCAATCATAGCCACTTGATTATACCAAAACAGAAACAGCAAAAGATCCTACTTTGCTTGTCATCACAAAAACATATAGTTCCCTAGAAATATCTCTTTAAATAGCTGGACAAGAATCCTGAAGCTTGGAATAGTGCACTCTCTCAACCTGGAAGCAGAGTCCCACTTTAACAAGTTAAAATTCTATTTATAGATTGGGAAAATGAGCAAACAACAGGAAAAAAATTCTGACCATAGAATATTACTATGGTGACAAGAAAGAGAAAAACACACACTCAGAAGAAGATAGCTAGTGCAATAAAAACATGAATTGGTTTCAAGCCATGGGAGAGCTCAAAAAGATTTTAAAAATCAAGTAAGAAAGGAAGAGGAAAAAATAGGAAGAGATATGAGAGTGACACAAGAAAATCATGAAAAACAAGTCAGTGGCCTGGTAAAGGAGGGACAAAAATAATGAAGAAAATAACAATTTAAAATCAGACTAGTCCAAATGGTAAAAGAGGTACAAAAAGTCAGTAGGGAGAAGAATGCCTTAAAAAGCAGAATTGGGAAAAAGAGGCACAAAAATTCACTGAAAAAAATTAACTCCCGAAAATGTAATATTGGCCAAATAAAAAAAGGAGGTACAAAAGCTCATTGAAGAAAATAATTCATTAAAAATTAGAACTGTGCAAATGGAAGCTAATAATTATATGAGAATTCAAGAAAAAATAAAACAAACCCAAAAGAATGAAAAAATAGAAGACAATATGAAATGTCTCATTGACAAAACAACTGACCTGGAAAGGAGATCCAGGAAAGATAATTTAAAAATCATTGGACTACATGAAAGTCATGTTGAAGAGTCTATACATCATATTTCAAGAAATTATCAAGGGAAACTTCTTGATATTCTAGAATCAGAAAACAAAATAGAAATTGAAGGAATCTACAGATCACCTCTTAAAAGACTTCCCAAAATGAAAGCCTCCAAGATTATTATAGTCAAATTCTATAGATCGCAAGTGAAGGAGAAAATATTGGAAGCATCCAGAAAGAAATAATTTAAGTATCATGTAGGTATACTCAGGATAACACAAGAATTAGCAGCTTCTAATTACAGTATTGGAGGGCATTAAAGAAGTGGATATTACAGAAAGTAAAAGAGTTATGATTACAACCAAGAATCACCTAGCAAAACTAAGTATAATCTTCAGGAGGAAAATGGATATTAAGTAACATAGAAGACTTTCAAGCTTTCTTGATGAAAATACCAGAGGGAATAGAAAAACTGACTTTCAAATATAAGACTCAAGAGAGGAGTAAAAAGGTAAACATAAAAGGGAAATCATAATGGACTTAGGAAGGTTAAATTGTTTATACTCCTACATGGAAAGATGATACTTTTAGATCATAATAACTGTCTCATTATTAAGGCAGATACATATATAGGCAGACTGTAGGAATTACTACATAGGAATTACTATGTATATATGTATATATGTGTATGTATATATATGTGTGTGTATATATGTGTATATATATGTATATATATATATATATATATATATATACATAGGCAGAGGTCACAGGTGTGAGTTGATTATGAAAGGATGATATCTAAAGAAAGTAAAATAAAGGTATGGGAATAGAAAATGTTTGAAGAGAAAAAGGAGAGGTAGAATGGAGTAAATTATTTCAAATAAAAGAGGCAAGAAAAAAGCCTTTAAGGTGTAGGGGATGGGGGTGGGGGTGGGGAATTGGGAAGGAGTGAGTGAACTTTACTATCATCAGAATTGTCTCCAAGAAGAAATAACATACACATTCAATTGGGTATAGAAATCTATCTTACCCTATAGAAAAGTAGGAAGGGAAAGTCAATAAGGGAAGGGAATGGAAACAGAAAGGAGGATAGTGAAAGACAAAACTCTTTTGAGGAGAGACAGGGTGAAAGGAGAGTGAGAATAGAATAAATGGGGGTGGTTATGATGGAGGGAAATGCATTTAGTGATAGTAACTGAAAAAAATAAAGCAAGTTTTTATGATAAATGCCTAATTTCTCAAACATTTAGAGAACTGTATAAAAGTAAGAGCCATTTTCCAAATGAAAGATATGAATAGTATTGAGATAAAGTAACCAAAGCATGTAGAATCATATGAAAAAATGCTCTAATTCACTTTTTATTGGAGAAATACAAATTAAAACAATTGTGAGGCACTACCTCATATCTATTAGATTGACTAATAGGACAGAAAAATAGTGGAGAGGATGTGGGAAATATGGGGCATTAATGCACTATTGGTGGAGTTGTGAATCGACTCAACCATTCTGTAGAGCATTTTGGAACTATGCCCAAATGGCTATAAAATCATGCATACCCTTTGACCTAGCAATATGACTACTATGTGTATATTCCAAGAGAGATATAAAAAAGAAAATGAAAAGGACATATACGCACAAATATATAGCAACTTATTTTTGTGGCAAAGAATTGAAAATTGAGGATATGCCTATCAGTGCATGCAATTGTGATGGAATATTATTGTGCTATGGGAAATAATGAACAGGATACTCTCAGAAAAACCTAGAGAGACTTGCATGATCTAATGCAAAGTGAAATGTCCTGTGTACAAAGTAGAAGCAATATTATAAGATTATCAGCTATGATTTACTTAGCTGTTCTCAGAAATACAACAGTCCAAGACAACTTTGATGGATTTATGAGGAGAAATGCTATCCATCTCCAGAGAAAGAACTGAGGATATATGAATACAAACTGAAGCATACTTTTTCAACTTTATTTTTCCTGAGGGCTTTTTTTAGTATGTTTTCTTTCACAACATAGCTATTATGAAAATATTTTGCAGGAGTACAGATGTATAAACTATATCGAATTGTTTGCCTTTTTAATGAGGGGGGTGGGGAAAGAGGAAGGGAGAGAATTTGGAACTCAATTTAAAAATGAAGGTTAAACATTATTTTTACATGTAACTGGGGAAAAATAAAATGCTAAACAAAAATTAAAAATAAAACAAACATTGTAAAGTAGATGTTCACAAATTAGCAAAACAAATTCCCACCTTGAGCATGTCCCAAAATATATGTTTTAATCTGTACTTAGGTCCTTTATCTATTCTAGTAGGCAGGAGACATCCTCATTAATTATTCCTCTGGAGTTATAGTCCATTGAGCAGAGCAGGATTTAAAAAAAAATAAATGCAATATTTTGAAAGTAAATTTTGAAAACAAGAGAAGATAACCAATTTTTCTAATAACTAGAGCTATTCACAAAGGGGAATAAAATACCACCAGAGGTAGTGAGTTCTTCCACCAAAGATCTTCAAGAAAAGGCCAGATGCTCAATTTTGTTTATGCTGTAGGTATTGTTTCTCCTCCCTTGCTAGGTATGGGTTGGAGTAGATGCATAGAAACTAAAGTCCCTTCCAGCTCTTATATTCTTTAATTCTATGATTCTGCAATTCCTAATGAGACTATCAAGACTGATATCATTTAGTTCCTTTGGTAGTATGTTTTCTCATCGGCCACTGAACTAGAGTCTTACATTTTTAGAAGCACCATTTAATTTAATATTTTAAAATGACTGAAAGTCCCTGTGTTTCTCAGTACCCTCTTCTATTTTTCATCCCACTCTGCCACTTTCCCTATATAGGTAGAATAGTCTAAAAGAGACCAAAGACCATTTACATCTTGGTTTTATTTGTTGCCATGATGAATAGTAATTTGAATAAAAAGATCTTTCTCATTCACTGATAAACTCATATGATCTGCTTAAATCACCTGGAAGCCTAAGTCACATGTGGTGGGAGGAGCTTGCTGAACAGGCAGAACAGGAAAGGTGGAGTGAGTGAGCAGGGTCAGGTCAGAGGGGAAAGAATGCAGGCCAACCAACACAGCAAGCCTCGGGCTCCTGACGGTAGATAGTGAGAAGGCCCTGGCTGAGGAGAGGGAGGTTTGAGAATGACTTTGACACCTGTTGCGTTCATGTTTAACTTTTTGGTCACCATGACAGACTTTGCTTTCTGGTTCTGGGATTTGGCTTTTTGGTGTTTAAATAAATGTTTATCTTCTTCTTCCTATATGGTGAGTCTTTTATACTTGGTAATTGAGAACTACACTGGCATATTCATAGTCACCACCAGTGCTGCAAATATTGCCTTGGTGATACAAATATTTAATTCCCAAGACCCTCCGTCAATTGGTGAAACTCTTTGTGTTAATCTTATCCGGGCTTGGGAGGGCCAATATACTGCAGTTTGTTGCTGGGATCATTCTGAATCATCTCATCAAGCTAGAAATTTCTGGAGCCTGAATTCTTTTTTTTTTTTAATATAAAAATCAAATTTTATTATTATTATTATTTTTTAATGTTTAACAATCACTGCCATACAACTGAGATTTTATCCCCCCCACACCTACCCCCCACTACCCCCTCCCTCCCCACGACTGCATACAATTCTGTATAGGTTCTACATATACTTTCCTACTGAGTATATTTTCACTATAGTCATGCTATGTAGTCAGACTAAAATAAATGAAAGAAATCATGTAACAAATCAAAACATGATACACAAACACATACAGATACACAAACATGATCTGCTACATTTTGTGAATGACTTCCATATTTCTTTCTCTGAGTGTGGAAGGTATTTTGCCTTGAGAACCACCTTTGGGATTTTTTTTTTTTATAAGAAGTTTTTGCGTTATTACAAAATTCCAAGTCTACCAGAAAAAAACTCTCGCACACTGTGGTCGTTGCTATGCACAAAGTTCTCCTGGTTCTGCTCCTTTCACTCAGCATCATGTCATATAAGTCCTTCCAGGCCTCTCTGAAGTCTTCTTGTTCATCATTTCTTATGGCACAATAGTACTCCATTACATTCATATACCATAATTTATTCAGCCATTCCCCAATTGATGGACATCCCCTTGACTTCCAGTTTTTGGCAACTACATAGAGTGCTGCTATAAATATTTTTGTACATGTGGGACCCTTTCCCATTTTTCTGATCTCTTGGGGATATAGTCCTAGTAGCGATATTGCTGGGTCAAAGGGTATGCACATTTTTGTAGCCCTTTGGCCATAGTTCCAAATTGCTCTCCAGAATGGTTGGATGAGCTCACAGCTCCACCAACAATGAATTAGTGTTCCAACTTTCCCACATCCTCTCCAGCATTTATCATTTTCTTGTTCTGTCATGTTTGCCAATCTTATAGGTGTGATGTGGTACCTCAGAGTTGTTTTGATTTGCATCTCTCTAATCTATAGTGATTTAGAGCATTTTTTCATATGATTATAGATATCTTTAATTTCTTCCTCTGAAAATTGCCTGTTCATATCCTTTGACCATTTATCAATTGGGGAATGACTTGTATGATTATACATATGAGTCAGTTCTCTATATATTCTAGAAATGAGGCCTTTATCCCCGAGCTTAGCTGTAAAAATTCTTTCCCAATTTACTACATCCCTCCGGATTTTGGTTGCATTGGATTTGGTTGCGCAAAAACTTCTCAGTTTAATGTTATTAAAGTTATCCATTTTGCATTTCATAATGCTTTCTATCTCTCCTTTAGTAAAGAATTCTTCCCTTCTCCATAGATCTGATAAATACACTATTCCTTGCTTCTCCAGTTTATTCATGGTATCAATCTTTATACCTAAATCATGTACCCATTTGGACTTTATTCTTGTATACGGTGTCAGGTATGGGTCTATGCCTAATTTCCGCCACACTGTTATCCAGTTTTCCCAGCAATTTTTGTCAAACAATGAGTTCTTATCCCAGAAACTGGGGTCCTTGGGTTTATCAAACAGAAGGTTGCTATATTCCTTGCCTACTGCATCTTGAGTGCCAAGTCTATTCCACTTGTCTACCTTGGAGCCTGAACTCTGTTAACTTATACTTCAAAAATTTAAGGTTATCTCTACTACATGACAGGCCATTAGAGTCAGATTATGTAGAATAAGCAGAATTATTTTTTTTTCAAATTATGGAGACTATTTTTAATTAATCTTCATTAGTTTTTCTGTTAACATTAAACCTGAAGCCTAGTTCACTTGCAACTTAGTTCAAAACAGTTAACAGAATGATCTATTTCCCCAGAATTTTAATAGCAAAATTTGTTTAGTTGTGTCTCATTTTTCATGACCCTGTGAACCACACTCTGCATGGGGTTTTCTTGGCAAAAATTCTGGAGTGGTTTGCCATTTCCTTCTCCAGTGGATTAAGGCAAACAGAGGTTAAGTGACTTGCTCAGGCTCGTAGAGGTAGCAAGCATCTGAGTCCCTATTTGAACTCAGGTTCTCTTGACCCCAGGCCAAGTGCTTTATCCACTGAGAAACCTATTTTACTCTTTAATAGCAAATGCTCTTAGGTAAAAATTTATGTGGCAACCAGTACTTTGAAAAAGTGGGTAGGAATTAGATAAGAAAGACTATCATTTTACCAAACCTTAAACAAATCTATCTTTCATGCAATTGATATGAAAATGAAATAACTGAGACTCAACTTCAGAATAAGCATCCAAATTTGGTAATGCTACATAGGACCAAATTGCTTCTTGCTAAATAATGCATCTTGCGTGGAGTCAATCCTTAGTTTTTTTAGTGACTTCAAATAAAACTTGGGCAAAGTGGCATTTAGTCTTGATGTTGATTGTATCATTCAAATACACTTATCTTGTGGGAAAATGCTCTAATCCTTAAATATCTTATCTTTGATTTGCCAAGTGTTTATTACCTGCCAGTTATTTGACCATAAATTCTAAGAAATTTCACAACAAAAGTTAAAAAGTTTAAGTCTTTTTGTGAGTTTGGCAATGGCACGTAAAAAATTGTCATAAGCTTCCAACAGAGAGCTCAGGGTCTTAGCAAAGACATTTCAGACCACAGTATTTTTACTTCCTGGTTAAAAGTTGAAGATTCTATCTTATTTAAAGTTAATGTATCAACAGGTTATCAATGGAAACCTTTTAAAAAGAAGGACCTTGAACCTTGACATACAAAAAGATGGCAGATTTTAGAAAATACCCATATCAGCTTTTCTCAGCCAACTCTGTTAATTAAAAGTATCCACAGTATCATTTGCTGATTTCACATTGCAAATAGACTTCCAAAAGAAAAAAAAAAAACATCGGCAACATTTACATACTTAAATTTGCAATTCAATTAATTCAATTTACTCTTGGAAAGGAATATTAAAATGTGGTATCAGTTTGTTGTTTCACTTCATAAAATCCTATACTGAAGCCTTAAAATGTAGTAGGGTCTCCTTTGTTTCTAGAAGGCTATGTATGACAGTGAGCATAAACTCTGATTTTGTCACCTTAGAAAAATTTTGAGGACATATCCATCAATAGATTGAGTCTACTTTCTTTTGACTAGCCCACCTAAATCTCCTAGGATTCCAGAGTTCCCAGGTCAAGGAGAAAATATTGCAAGCAGCTAGAAAGAAACAATTCAAGTATTGTGGAAATACAATCAGGATTACACGAGATCTAGCAGCTTCTACAGTAAGGGATCGAGGGGCATGGAATATGATATTCCAGAAATCCAAGGAACTAGGACTAAAACCAAGAATCACCTACCCAGCAAAATTGAATATAATACTTCAGAGTAAAAATGGTCTTTCAATGCAGTAGAGGACTTTCAAGCATTCTTGATTTAAAGACAAGGGCTGAAAAGAAAATTTGACTTTCAGACACAAGAATGAAGAGAAGTATGAAAAGGTAAACAGCAAAGAGAAGTCATAAGGGACTTACTAAAGTTGAACTGTTTACATTCCTACATGGAAAGACAATATTTGTAACTCTTGAAACTTTTCAGTATCTGGGTACTGGGTGGGATTACACACACATACACGCACACACACACACACACACACACACACACACATAGAGACAGAATGCACAGAGGGAATTGAAGAGGATGGGATCATATCTTATAAAAATGAAATTAAGGTGTGAGAGAGAAATACATTAGGAGGAGAAAGGGAGAAATGGAATGGGGCTAATTATCTCTCATAAAAGAGGAAAGTAAAAGACTTTTCAGTGGAGGGAAAAAGGGAAGAGGTGAGAGAAAAAACATGAAGATTACTCTCATCTCATTCGACTAAAGGAAGGAACAAAATGCACAATCATTTTGGTGTGAAACCCTATCTTACAACACAGAAAAGTGGGGGATAAGGGGATAAGGAGGTGGGGGGATGACTGAAGGGAGGGAAGTGGGAGGAAAGAGCAATTAGAAGAATTAAAAACCATGTTTATTTCAGCAAAAAAAAAGAAAGATCTTCTGAAAATTTTCCATCATTAATCCTGTTTTTAAGCTAGTAAAATGAGATGCTAGATACATAAATTTGCTGTAGCATATTTGAACACTGATTTGTTTATCTGAATTTTGGATTCTGGGCACAGCTTGTTCCATCTTATTAAGTCCACCAAATAATTTTAGCTGGAAAGGGAAAAAAAAATCTCTGTAATTTTTTTTTTATCTGAAATGATGCTAGCAATGAAAATCACATCCAATTTAATACTGAAAGGGACCTTGGAGTTCATCTTGATCAGCTCTCTCATTTTTCAGAGAAGGAAATTCAAGCCCAGAAGGTTAACCTTCAGATTAACACAGAGAGTAAGTAGCAAAACTGAAGAATCTAAGTCCTTTCATTTTCAAAAGTGGTTCTTTTTCTACTTTGCCAAGCTCCTTTTATGTAAAAACCCTATTCTGATTAAGTCATTGCTCTCACAAAATATTTGATTGTCATATGGGGACTTCTGTTAAGTTTCCCAATATTTTATTTAGGTCCAGTTACTTTTTCTTATCCCCAAGTAACTTGCAATGCTACTCTGATCTAAAATTGCACTTATTAATTGTCAAAAGCCATATTTTTAAATTGTTGCATTCTAAGGCATTTTTATGCCATAAATCTTTTAAAATAAATTTGACTGAATCTTTAGTAGGATTAGATTCTTCAAAAGAAAGTCAGGACAAATACAGTTTTCCAGGATGGTTGTTGCTACCAAAAGGAAATTAAAAAAAAAAAAAGTTTACTTTTTTTGCTTCTGGGGTGCTGGAAATATAACAAAATTTTAAAAAAGGCTCTGTTCATATTTCATCATATAATCTTTTAATCCACATATCAAGGAAAAGCAATTACATATGTAGTTCCAATTGTCTGCTTTGTTTGCATCCTTAAGAAAATCAAGATTCTTTGGATATAATAAGTAAATGATGGATTCTTCTCAGTTGATTAATGGTGCAAATGGGATAGAGGAACATGTTACCACGAATAGATGTCTGTGATTTGCAGAGGATTAAAAATGTAAACTATATAGTGAAAAGAGTAGTGCATTCATTCATTCATTCAATCAAGCAACAAGTACTTATTAAATATCTGCTTAATATCCTGATTTGGTCAAGAGAGGACTAGACATTGTCAGGAAGAACAGGTACAAATACTGTTTTTGACAATAGTTATTATGACTCTGCTTGAGGAACTTAATTTCAATGACCCTCAATCTTCTCATCTAAAAGTACAGATAACCTCCACTCACATGGATGTTGTTAACATCAAATAAGATAATGCAGGTAAATTATTTTGCAAACTTTAAAGAAATTATTAAACCTACACAGTAGTAGTAACAGTAGAAGTAGTAGTAGTAGTAGTAGTAGTAGTAGTAGTAGTAGTAATAGTAGTAGTAGTAGTAGCAGTAAGCAGAAGTAGTAATACTATATTAGAGATTGGGTGCTATGTGTCAAGGTTATAGAGGGGAGAAAAAGCAGTCCTGTGCCTTAAAGATCTTATATTTTTCTTACTTGGAATGGGTAGTTGATGGGGTGTAAATGGGGGGTAGATAAAGAAATGTAACAAATTCAAATTAAATGGATAATATTGAAGAATGAAGGCAATAAACTTTACTAAGTGTCTGCTAAGTGCCAGAGATCCTGTGCTAGCTGCTTTACAGGAGTTATTTCATTTTGGGGGTGGAGCCAAATGGCAGAATAGAAGGACTGACTTGCTCTAGCTCTCTGCCCATAGCCCACAAAATACCTGTAAAAATGATGCTAAACAAAGTCTAGAACAACAGAAGCCGCAAAAGGACAGTAAGAAACAAATTTCCCAAGACAGCCTGGAAGGCCAACAGGAAAGCTCTATCATACCAGGCTTAGCACAGAGTGTAGCCTAGCATGGGCCATGCAGCATGCACAAGACTGGAGCAGGCTTCAGGGTGTGGATTCACTGGCAGCTGCTGTGATTCTCAGATTTCTCAGCCCACAAAATCCTTCAAAGGTCAGTAAAAAAGCTCTTTCACCTGGGTAAGATTGGTGCAAGATCCAGCTCCAGCCCCAGGGCAGCAGCAGTTACTGCAGCAGTAGCCTCCACTTTTGGAGCCCTAGGCCCAAAGACCCTGCAGGAGTTGAGTAGCTGATCTGGGTCTCAGTACTGAGTGGTAGTCCAGGGGTGAGGAAGAGGGCTGGGGTAGTGGAGCTGTTGGAGGCTGTGGAGAAGAAGCCCTACTCCCAGTTCCAGGCAAAAAAAGTGCTTTTGGTTGCTCACAGACCAGAGCACAGGCCAGGAGAGAAGAAAGCTCCTCTCTCTTCACTGTGTCACCTTGGAGGAAATGAGAACTTACAGGTGCCTAGAGATATCTCGGGGAACAGATGTACAAAACATCTGAACCCTAGGGGGATATACCCTCTACTTGATAAAGGACTCAAATGTCAAGTCACTGGCTGGGAAATTTCCCAAAATTTGAGAAAATAAGAATATAGAAGACTACTTTATTGGTGAAAAGGAGTTTTCTTCCGTCCTTTCAGATGAAGAAGGAGAAATCATAGCATCAGACAAAGACCACAAGGTCAAGGCTTCTACATCCAAAGCCTCCAAAAATAATTTGCAATGGTCTCAGGCCATGGAAGAGTTCAAAAATGATTCTGAAAATTAAGTAAGACAGATGGAGGAAAAATTGGGAAGAGAAATGAGACTGGTGCAAGAAAAGCTTGTAAAGTAAGTCAACACCTTGCTAAAGGAGACCCAAAGACATGCTGAAGAAATTAACACCTTTAAAAATAGACTAGCCCAAATGGTAAAAGAGGTCCAAAAAATCAATGAGGAGAGGAATGTTTTAGAAAGCAAAACTGGCCATATGGAAAAGGAGGTTCAAATGCTCACTGAAGAAAATAAAGCTTTGAAAATTAGAATGGAGCAGATGGAAGCTAATGACCAAGAAATTATAAAACAAAACCAAAAAAAGGAAAAAAAAATGAAGACAATATGAAATATCTCATTGGAAAAAAACAACTGACTTGGAAAATAGATCCAGGAGAGATAATTTAAAAATTATTGGTCTACCTGAAAACTATGATAAAAAAGAGCCTAGACATCATCTTTCATGAAGGGAAATTTGACCTGTTATTCTAGAAACAGAGGATAAAATAGAAATGGAAAGAATTCACTGATCACATCCTGAAAGAGATCCCAAAAGCAAAAATCCTAGGAACATTACAGTCAGATTCCAGAGTTCCCAAGTCAAAGCAGCCAGAAAGAAACAATTCAAGTGTTGTAGAAATACGATCAGGATAACACAGGATTTAGCAGCTTCTACACTAAAGGATAGAAGGGCTTGGAATATGATATTCCAGAGGTCAAAGGAGATAGAATTAAAACCAAGAATCACCTACCCAACAAAAACTAAGTATAATATTTAGGAGAAAAAGTGGAATTTCAGTGAAATAGAGGACTCCCAAGCATTGATGTTGAGCAGACCAGATCTGAATAGAAAATCTGAATTTTGAATACAAGAATCAAGAGAAACATGAAAAGGTAAACAGGAAAGAGAGGGCTCAAGGAACTCATTAAAGATCAGTTGTTTACATTCTTACATGGCAAGATGTTATTTGTAAGTCATGAGACTTTTTTCAGTATTAGAGCAGTTAGAGGAAATTTATATATTCCCTCCAACTACCCTAATACCTACACACATGCAATATTCACAAAATATGTATATGCACATGGGTGTATGTGTGTATGTTTATCTGTATATGTATACACACAAACACAAACACACACACATAGACAGGGGCACAGGGTGAGGTGAATATGAAGGGGGAATACCTAAAAAATAAGATTTCCTGTTGAGTACAATGCACTAGGAGTAAGAGAAAGGAAGAGGTAGAATGTTGTAAATCATCTCACATAAAAGAGGCAAGAAAGAGCTTTTACAATGGAGAGGAAAAAAAGGGAGAGATGAAAGGAAATAATTGAGTCTTCCTCTCATGGGATCTGGCTTAAGGAGGGAATAACACATATTTAATTGGATATGAAAATCTATTTTACACTACAGGAAGGCAAGGGGAAGAGGATAGGAGAGGAAAGATAATAGAAGGGACAGAAAATTGGGGAAAGGGATAATCAGAAGGAAAGACTATTGTGGGAGGACAAGTCAAGGGAGAGAATGGAATAAATGGAGGACAGGACAGGACAGAGGGAAATGTGGTTAGTCTTTCACAACATGAACTATTATGGAAGTCTTTTGCATTGTTACACATATATGACCTATATTGAATTACTTGTTTTCTCAATGAGTGTGGGTGGGGAGGGAGGAAAGGAGAGAATATAGAACTCAAAGCTTTAATAATGAAAAACTGTTAAAACTGTTTTAGCATGCACCTGAAAAACAATGTATACAGACAATGGGGCATAGAAATCTATTTTGTCCCACAGGAAAATGGGGGGACTGGGGAATGGAAGAAGGGGGATAATAGAAAGGAGGACAGATTGGAAGAAGAGGTGGATGGAGTGCATGCTGTCCTCTGGTGGGAGTAGGGAGAGATGGGGAGAAAATTTTGAATTCAAATTCTTATGGAAGTGAATGTTGAGAACTACAAAATAAATAAATTACATATTTTAAAAAAAGAATTATTTCATTTAAGCCTCGTAATAACCTTAAGAGGTAGTTGTTATTATCCCTATTTTTATACTTAAGGAAAATGAGGCAAATAGATTAAGTGATGACCAGCATCAAATAAATAGCAAATATTTGAGTCCAGATTAGATCTCAAGTCATACTGACTTAAGGGTCAGTACTCTATTGATGGTCCCATCTAACTGCTTGATTTAAATAAATAACATTAACCAAAAGAAAGACCTCTACTATCTGGGATAACAAGAAAAATCCAACTACAGGAGGTGGCATTAGAGCTTCACTAAATGTCTGGAGATCTAACATCTAATCCTGGTTTTTTGGGCTAACCCATTAACCTCTCTTTCTTAAGGTTGATGTTTCTGGGTGGAAAGAAAACAGCTGTGCAGGGACGGTAATATATCTATATAGCTGTCTACCACCAATTAATTATTATTTGAATATTTTCATAGAGCATCATTATGAACCTTTAATATTAATTATCCAGTGTGGTTTTCAGATACATATGGTGTAACATGGAATAATTATTGAATGAAAAAAGGATACGACATATATTTGTAATATGAGGAGTAAGTGATAAATAAAGCTGAAGAGAAGTTGTTTGTGTGTAAGGGAATGAAGCAAAAATATAGAATATTTGCTAGTAGGATTGTTTTATTTATTGTATTTGTAACCTGAGGGCTGGAACAGTGGCTCACAGAGCAAAGACTTAACTAATACTTTTTGAATGATTTATTGATTATTCATTGTGTACAGAAAGAGTATTGAACACTGGGGAATGAGAATAAGGGATGGAGGCTATCCAAATTGGGGCCCTTGAAGATAAATCTGTTTTCAAAGAGTATGAGGGAGGAAGATTGTCTTAATATAATTCCTGAGAGTCATCACTATGTCAAGTTCATGGGAAATGGGATCTAAGAGTACTAAGAGGTTGGCTAGAGGGTAACATCATCATTTTTGAAATTAGGGTGATAAGCCCTGAGAGATTGGTACATTTCTGAACCCAAGTATTTTCCACATGGTGAAGACCAGTGCTTTGTGAGAAATCAATGTTCACAAAGTCTGTATGTAAGAGTGATTAGTGGCAAGTGAGAAGTGCTTGTGGGAGGATTACTAAGTGTAGGTGTAATTTTTTCACTTCAGTATTCTCTTCTGTTGAATGAGGATAGACTATGTGTAATATATCAGAAAGGTCTGAAGATTCAATTAGATAATGGGCCTAAAATACCATTTAAATTGATGGTAATTATTAATTTTTGAAGCAACATGCAAATATATTATTATTAACTTCAGCAGCGGCAAAGTCATTATAAGTAAGTGGGAATCTAATTCATCATTTCAAAGTCGTAATTGAACTGAAAATAGAAATGAGCAAAGGGAAAAAATCTTTCCAATGAGATGTGCCATTTTTAGTCAGCTTAAATTAGTCTGGGTCACCATTTAGTTAGGATGAAAATTTAAATGTTATCATGTTATTCACAGCTTACCTCATCAGAGAAAGTACCAGTTGAAATTCCCAAAGAATGTCTGCCTGAAATGCTTTATGGTATATGTGAGTTCCTGTAAAAGTAATAGCTATTATTATTATATGTAATACTTATATAGGGCTTTAAGGTTTGCAATTTACTTTGAATATCATTTGATTTTATCTTCATAATAACCTTGAGCAGTAGGTGCTATATTACTCTGAAGATAAAAAAAGAGGCAAGAAGTGGTTAAGTGACTTACTCAGAATCACACTGCTAGGAAGTTTCTGAAATGAAGTTTCTGAATTCAGGATCTTCATAACTTGAGATGCAGTGCTCTATCCACTGTTTCACCTAGCTACCTCTTTTGGTTTCCACATTTTCTCTTTATTGCCATGATTTTATCTACATAATTGTGGAGAAATGTCAAACATTCTCTAAGACAGTTACCTTGAAATCCAAATCTGTTTTAGCTCCATGATTTAGCCTATGGAGAGGGCTGTCAGATAATTTGATAGATTATTTTTAAAGATGTTTATTAATCTCTTTTTCTGTATAAGATGATGGAAGGCATTTCATGGGATCTAAACATAAGTAAAATACTCTACGAGCCCTCAAGGTTCTTATAGTCTCCAAGTAGGGGTAAGAAAAATTCAAAAATTAATATACTATGATGCAAAATAAATGATCCATAGGAGACACATAAAAACTAATATTTGCATAGTGTTCTAAGATTTTCAAAGTGCTTTTGTTAATTTATGTTATTTGATTTGCATGACAAGCCTGTGAAATACCATCTGCACTTAACAGATGAGGAAATGACTTCAGAGAGATATCCAGGAATACAAATTTGAACTTAGGTCACCAAGTGCAAGTCTAGAAAACTGGCCACTACAGTTTGCTACTTACACACAGAGCTTTGGGTTGGCTGTATAATCAGCAACAGATTTGTAGAGCAATCAAGACTGAATTTGACTTTGAAGAATGGGAGATTTTGATATGAGCAAATACAAAGACATGAACAGATATGAGGGAACAGTATTCAGGGAGAAACAAGGAGTAAAAATTGTCTGAAATTTAACATGTGTTTAGGTATTAGTTGGAAATTAAAGCTAGAAACCTTAATTGTTACTAAATGAAGGAAATGAGCATTTATTAAGCTCTTAATATGTGCCAGTTATTGTGCTAAGATCTTTGCAAATATTATCTTATTTGATCCTCATAACAACTCTACCAGGTAGATATTTTTATGGTTGAAGAAAATGTGGCAAAAAGTGGTTAAGTAAATTTCCCTGGCTCACCGAGATAATAAATGTCTGCCACTGGATTTGAACTCAGGTCTTTCTTCATCTGGATGCCATTTGCTGTACCACCTAGGTGCCTAAAGCATAGGAAGCCTTAAAAATCATACTTAAGAGTTTAGATTTTATTCTACATACAATGGAGAGATCTTGGTAATTTCTGTGCAGGAAAATAATCCAAAGAACTACATTTTGGAAAGAGTAAATCTCATGCCAATGTGTAGATTGTACTGGAAAAAGAAGAGAATAAAGTACAGAAATATAGGAAGAGAATATTATAATATTCCTGGTGGGAAGTAATGGATAACAAAACTAAAGTGGTAATACTGGAGAGTTGAAAAAAGAGGAAGAAATACACTTCTGTAAAATGATTTTTTAAAATAGTAATCATTGACTATGTACTTATTGTGAGCAGAACACTACACAGAGTTCTAGGGGATACACAAAGTTTCAATAAGTCATGCACAGCTCCTACTACCATGTCACTTAACAGTCTTTTCATTCAATGTCTAAGCAATAGAGGTTTAAGATCTTCCCTAAGGGCAAAAAGTAAAGTGTAAATTGAGTCTTGAAGGATGAATAGGATTTCAACGAAGAGAGAATGAGAGTGAGGTGGAAGACATTCCAATAGGGGATGGCATGAATAAATGTCCAGAAATGGAAAACCAAAAATTTGGTTTGTTTGTTTTATAGTGAATATCCCAATATGACTAGAGCATGAAATATTTAAAGGGAAGTAGAAAAGACTGAAAAGGAAGTCTGAAGCTATATTGTGAAGGCAACTGAGTGCTATAATACTTTGCATTTTAATCAAGAGAAGGGAAGCATTAAAATTTTTTAACAGTGTGATGACATTATACAGATTTGCAAATTAGAAAAATCAATTTGAAAGTGATATAGAAGATAGTTTGGAGGTCTGGAGGTGAGTTAGACTAATGAGAGTTATAGAAAACGTTAGAGTATTTGAAACTGACAGATAATAAGGCAATGAAGTAAAAGTGACACTGCCAATGGTAAAGAGGGGGTAGATAGAATATATACTGCAGAGGTCAAATAGAGAGGTCACTGAGTGAATTTGAGGTTGAAAGAGAGGAAGGAGTCAAAAAGGACACACATGTTGTGCAATTTGGAAAAGAGTTGTAACATTAATTTAAATAAGAAGGTCTAACGGAATAAGATTTGGGGTGGGAATAAAATGAGGTTGTGTTGAGTATAATGGAGGACATCCAGTTGGTGATATACAATAATTTTTAAGCATTGGTGAGCTTGAAATCAAGGATAAAGTAAAAACAAGATACATATAAATCTGGCAATGATTTTCAAACAGTAAAGGAGGACATTATATGGGGTTGTTGAAGGGAAAGAGAAAGAATGAGGAGAAGCAGAAAGAAAATGACAACATTATGGGAGAAAGGGGTATTAAGAAGGCAGAAGGAATAAAAGGAAAGAGCAAAGAAGAGATGGAACTGGTAGAAAAGTCAAAAAGAATCTTTAAATTGTAGCATAGTGGAAACAAGGAAAGCATACAATATGAAGAACAGAAAAATGAATGGTGTCAAAAGAAGATGAGAAGTGAAAAATGGTTTCTTTTGGGAAAGGTTTACATAGAATAAGCATGTGAAATAATACCAGAAGAAAAAAGTTAGTTTAAAGTGGAGGCTGTGAGTGTCAACTACTTGAAGAAATTGAATAATTTGATCTTGGGAAGGGGAAGAAGAGGGAGGGTAGTTTAATGAAGAAATTGAATGAAAATTTTCATTTCACTGGGGTACGTTGTTGTATTTTGTGCTGAGAGAGGATCAAAATGGCATCACTACGGTGGGGTCAGTGTTCTGAGTATCTGACTATGGCTGATCATACCAAGAGGAACTCAAAAGACTCTACCACAGTTCAAGCTCAAAAAGTCTATATGAACATTTGGAGTAATGTCTCCAGATTTGTGCATCACACTTTCCTTTTGAGCTATTGTAACTCTACATTTCTCATAAAGCACAGCACCTTCTTTAATGTAGGCACACCATGCTGGGTTTCCTATGCCAGTGTCTTCTATCTTTCAATCAATTCCAAAGTTCTCCAAAGAGACCTTAAAAGTGTCCTTGTATCACTTCTGACTTTCATGTGATCTCTTGGCTCTGTAAAATAGTCTTTTAGGAAAATATACCTTTGACATTTGAAAAATATGTCTAGTCCATCAGAGTTGCCCTCTCTGAAGTAGGGTTTGAGTACTTGGCAGTTCAGCCACAGAAAGGACCTCCATGTCCAGTATCTTATCTTGCCAAGTGATTTTGAGAATCTTCCTAAAGCAATTCAAATGCAAACAATTCAGTATTCTAACATGGCTCTTGTATACTGTCCAGGTTTCAGTGGCATTCAACAATGAGGTCAATACCATGTCTCCATAGACCTTCAGTTTGATAGGCAGCCAAATACCTCTTCTCTTCTACATGTTTCTTCCTACCCTCCCAAACTCTGATCTAGCCTTGGCAACGGGTGGCAGAGCCTCATCATCTTTGTGTACATCCCTGGAAAATATAGTGATAAGGTAAGTAAACATAGCCATAGCATTCAAAATTTCTCCATTTGCTTTAACCTGTGGTTCCACATAGAGACACTGTGGTGCTGACTAGCAGAGAGTCTCTGTTTTCTTGGTGTAAATTACCAGGCCAAAATTAGCACAAGGAACAGAGAATCAATCCATACTCTGTTGAATCTTATCCTCAGAGGCTGAATTGAGTGCACAATCATCTCTGAATAAAAAGTCACATACCAACTTTCCTTCCACCTTAATTTTGGCTTGTAGCCTTTTCAAGTAAAATAACTTAATGTCAGCACTACTATGATGCTATTTTCATCCTTGTTGAAGGTGTGGGTCAACATTGTTGAAAACATCTTTCTAGAAAGCAAGGGAGCAAACACACAGCACTGCTTCACCTTATTGGTGAGTGGGAAAGCATGAGATAATTCTCTACTATCCAGAATCCATAGAAGCATGCTGTCATGAAACTGATGTACAATATTGATACACTTCCCTGGGCAAACACATTTTGTCTGATTTTCCACAAATAATAGTATCAAAGACCTTGATCAGATCAATGAATGTTGTGTAGAGAACTCTGTTGTGATCCTGGCATTTTTCCTGGAATTGTCAGGCAGCACACACCATGTCAACCATTCCTTGGACCTTTCTGAAGCCCCACTGTCTCTAAGGTAAATGACCATCTTCCAGGTGAAGGATCAGTCTATTAAGGAGTGCCCTGGAAAGAATCATTTTGTCATTGACTAAGGAAGAGACTCCCTCTGTGATTGTCATAGGACAACCTATTGCCTTTTCTTTTACAGATATGGAAAATGGAGACCCCTTTAATCTCCTGTGGTATAATCTCCTTTTGCCAAACAACTCAGATTTCAGTGAGCTTTTGTATGAGCATTAGACTTCTCAGCCTCTTAGTCACTTGCAATAGAATCAGCATGAGGCACTTTGCCACAGGAGATGGGCCTAATGGCATTCAAAACCTCTTCTTTAACTGGAAATTCAACTAAAGAGAGATTGACTTCAACATGAATTATAAGGTCAGTGACTTCAGTGTTGGTGGATAATAGTTCCCAGAGAATAATATGGAAGTGTTCAGCCTACCTCTCCAAGATCATGTCCTTATCACTAATCAGTGTAGCTCCCTTCGTACTGAGTAGCTGAGATGCATCATAGCACTTTGACTGTTAAATAGACTTCAGGCTATCATAAAAGCACGATAGAGTGTTACCATCAGTTTAAAACTGGATTTCATCTCCTTTCTTACTGAGTCAAGAATCCTGCAACCCTCGAAGCTTTTCTTGTACATTACTCTCAATTGAGGTAAATGGTGCCTTCTTAGAGATGGACAAACTGTTCTAATGGTAAACCCTGTGAAATTTTTGTTTTTCATTTTGAAGATTCTGAATTTCCACATGATATTTTTAAATTTAATTTTACTATTATTTTTTTAATGTTTTACAATCATTGCCATAAAATTAAAATTTTATCCCTCCACAGCTTCTCCCCATTACCCCCCTCCCTCCCCACGACAGCATGCAATTCTGTATAGGTTCTACATATACTTTCCTATTGAGTATGTTTTCACTATAGTCATGCTACGTAGTCGTACTAAAATAAATGGAAGAAATCATGTAACAAATCAAAACATAATACACAAAAACACATACACAAATATGATCTGCTACATTCTGAGAATGACTTCCATATTTCTTTCTCTGATTGTGGAAGGCATTTTGCTTTAGAAAACCACCACTGAGATTTTTTTTTCAAATGAGTTCTTGTGTTATTGCGAAATTCCAAGTCTACCAGAAAAATCTCTCACACACTGTGGTCGTTGCTGGGCACAAAGTTCTACTGTTCTGCTCTTTCTCTCAGCATCAGATCATACAAGTCCTTCCAGGGCTCTCTGAAGTCTTCTTGTTCATCATTTCTTATGGCACAATAGTATTCTGTTACATTCATATACCACAATTTATTCAGCCATTCCCCAATTGATGGACATCCCCTTGACTTCCAGTTTTTGGCAACTACAAAGAGTGCTGCTATAAATATTTTTGTACATGTGAGACCCTTTCCCATTTTTCTGATCTCTTGGGGATACAGTCCTAGTAGCAATATTGCTGGGTCAAAGGGTATGCACATTTTTGTAGCCCTTTGGCCATAGTTCCAAATTGCTCTCCAGAATGGTTGGATGAGCTCACAGCTCCACCAACAATGAATTAGTGTTCCAACTCTCCCACATCCTCTCCAGCACTTATCATTTTCTTGTTCTGCCATGTTTGCCAATCTTATAGGTGTGATGTGGTACCTCAGAGCTGTTTTGATTTGCATCTCTCTAATCAATAGTGATTTAGAGCATTTTTTCATATGATTATAGATATCTTTAATTTCTTCCTCTGAAAATTGCCTGTTCATATCCTTTGACCATTTATCAATTGTGGAATGACTTGTATAGTTATACATTTGAGTCAGTTCTCTATATGTTCTAGAAATGAGGCCTTTATCCCCGAGCTTAGCTGTAAAAATTCTTTCCCAATTTACTACATCCCTTCGAATTTTGGTTGCATTGGGTTTGTTGTGCAAAAACTTTTCAATTTAATGTAATCAAAATTATCCGTCTTGTATTTCATAATGCCTTCTATCTCTTCTTTAGTAAAAAATTCTTCCCTTCTCCATAAATCTGATAAATATACTATTCCTTGCTCCTCCAGTTTACTCATGGTATCAATTTGTATACCAAATCATGTACCCATTTGAACTTTATTCTTGTATATGGTGTCAGGCATGGGTCTATGCCTAATTTCTACCACACTGTCATCCAGTTTTCCCAGCAATTTTTGTTGAACAGTTGAGTTCTTATCCCAGAAGCTGGGGTCCTTGGGTTTATGAAACAGGAGGTTGCTATATTCTTTGCCTACTGTGTCTTGAGTGCCAAGTTGATTCCACTTGTCTACCACTCTATTTCTTAGCCAATACCAAGTGATTTTGATAATTGCTGCTTTAGAGTACAATTTGAGGTCTGGTAGCGCTAGGCCACCTTCCCAAGAATTTCTTTTCATTAGTCCCTTTCATATTCTAGACCTTTTGTTCTTCCAAATGAATTTTGATATTATTTTATCCAGCTCTAGAAAATAATTATCTGATAGTTTAATTGGTATGACACTAAATAAATAAATTAATTTAGGTAGAATTGTCATTTTTATTATATTAGCTCAGCCTACCCATGAGCAACTGATGTTTTTCCACTTACTTAAATCTGACTTAATTTGTGCAAAAAGTGTCTTGTAATTGTGTTCATATAATCCCTGGGTTTGTTTGGGCAGGTAAACTCCTAAGTATTTTATAGTGTCTACCCTAGCTTTAAATGGGATTTCTCTTTCTATCTGTTGTTGTTGGACTTTGTTGCTAATATATAGGAATGGAGAAGATTTGTGTGGGTTTATTTTGTAACCTGCAACTTTGTCAAAGTTGTTTATTATTTCAAGTAGTTTTTTACTTGAATCTCTGGAATTCTCTAAGTAAATCATCGTATCATCTGCAAGGAGTGATAACTTAGTTTCTTCTTTGGCTATTCTTATTCCTTCAATATCTTTATCGTGTCTAATTGCTACAACTAACATTTCTAGTACCATATTGAATAACAGTGGTGATAATGGACATCCTTATTTCACCCCTGATCTTATTGGAAATGCATCTAGCTTATCCCCATTGCATATAATGCTTGCTGAAGGTTTTAAATAGATACCACTTATTATTTTATGGAAAGTTCCCTTTATTCCTATGTTCTCCAGTGTTTTTAATAGGAATGGGTGTTGTATTTTGTCAAAAGCTTTTTCTGCATCTATTGAGAAAATCATGTAGCTTTTGTTAGATTTGTTGTTGATATGATCAATAATGCTAATAGTTTTCCTAATATTGAAACAGCCCTGCATTCCTGGTATGAATCCCACCTGATTCTAATGTATTAATCTCGTGATCAGATGCTGTATTAGTTTTGCTAAAATATTATTTAAATTTTTGCTTCTATATTCATTAGTGAAGTTGGTCTATAATTTTCTTTCTCTGTTTTCTCTCTTCCTGATTTGGGTACGAAACCCATATTTGTATCATAGAAAGAATTTGGGAGCACTCCTTCTTACCCAATTTTCAAAAATAGTCTATGCAGTATTGGAATTAACTGTTCTTTAAATGTTTGATAGAATTCACTTGTGAATCCATCTGGCCCTGGAGATTTTTTCCTAGGGAGTTCATTGATGGCCTGTTCAATTTCTTTTTCTGAGATGGGGTTATTTAAGCATTAAACTTCCTCTTCTGTTATTCTGGGCAATTTGTATTTTTTAAAATATTCATCCATCTCGTTAAATTACCAAATTTGTGGGCATAAAGTTGTGTAAAGTACTTTCTAATTATTATTTTAATTTCCTCCTCATTGGAGGTGAGTTCACCCCTTTCATTTTTAATATTAATAATTTGATTTTCTTCTTTCTTTTTTGAAATCAAATTGACCAAAGGTTTATCAATTTTATTAGTTTTTTCATAAAACCAAATATTGGTTTTATTTATTAAATCAATAGTTTTCTTAATTTCAATTTTATTAATCTCTCCTTTGGTTTTCAGTATTTCTAATTTGGTATTTACTTGGGGATTTTCAATTTGTTCTTTTTCTAGCTTTTTCAGCTGCATGCCCAAGTCATTGATCTCCTCTTTTTCTATTTTTTTTATGTAGGCATTCAAAGATATAAAACTTCCCCTAAGAACTGCTTTTGCAGTATCCCGTAAGATTTGGTATGTTGTCTCATTATTGTCATTCTCTTGAATGAAATTGATTGTTTCTATGATTTCTTCTGTAACCCATTCCTTCTTTAGGATTTGATTATTTAGTTTCCAATTGATTTTTGGTTTATCTTTCCATGGCCTTTTATTACATATAATTTTTATTGCATTATGATCTGAGAAGGATGCATTGATTATCTCTGCCTCTCTGCACTGGACTGTGAGATTTTTATGTCCTAGTACATGGTCAATTTTTTAAAATGTTCCATGTATCGCTGAGAAAAAGGTATATTCCTTTCTATGCCCATTCAATTTTCTCCAAAGATCTATCCTATCTACCTCATCCAGAGTTTTATTTACCTCCTTAACCTCTTTCTTGTTTATTTTGAGGCTAGATTTATCGAGTTCAGAGAGGGGGAGCTTGAGGTCCCCCACTAGTATAGTCTTGCTGGCAATTTCTTCCTTCAACTCCCCCAACCTCTCCTCTAAGAATCTGGATGCTATTCCACTTGGTGCATACATGTTTAGTAATGATATTGCTTCATTGTCTATGGTGCCTTTTGGCAGGATATAGTTTCCATCCTTATCCCTTTTGATTAGATCTATTTCTGCTTTTGCTTTATCTGAGATTAGGATGCTACTCCTGCCTTTCTTACATCAGCTGAAGTGCAATATATTCTGCTGCATCCTTTGACCTTTATCCTATGTGTATCCCCCTGTTTCAAATGTGTTTCTTGTAAGCAGCATATTGTTGGATTATGGCTTTTCATCCATTCTGCTATTCATCTCCATTTTATGGAACAATTCATTCCATTCACATTCACAGTTATGATTACAATCTGTGTATTTTCCTCCATCCTCTTTCCCACCATTTGTGCTTTTAGCTCTCCCGTCTCCCTTCCCCTCATCAATAGTATTGACTTTTCACCACCTCCTCTTGCAGCCTTCCCCTCCTTCTTTTAGCCCCCCTCCCTTTTCCTCCCCTTTACTCTTATTGCTTCTTCCTTCCCTTTTAGCCTCCCTCCCCTTTTTTCCCCCTTCCCCTCTTGCTGCTTATAGAGCTAGTTAGTTTTATCTACTCAAGTTTATTGTTCCCTCCTTTAAACAAATCGGATCTGTAACAATGCTCATCTCCCTCTCTTCTTTCCCTCTCCTATAATTTTGTACTTCTTCCTGTGATGTAATTTGCCATTTTCTGCTTCCTCCTTTTCACACCTCCTATTACATTCCCTTCTCATACTTAAATGATAGTTTTAACGTGACATCATTTACTTTGTACCTTTTCCCTCTATGTATATCCCTTTTATATTTTGTAATAGATGCACAATTCTCAAGATTAACAGATATCATCTTCCCTTATAGGGAGGTAAACTGTTTGCCCTAATTGAGTAACAAGTTTTTGTTTTTGTTTTATCCACCCTGTTTACCTTTTTATGATTCTCTTGAGACTTACATTTGAAGATCAAATTGTCTATTGAGTTGTGGCTTTTTGGGCAGGATGCTCTGGAAATCCCTTATTTTGTTGAATGACTTTCTCCTTGCCTGCAATGTTATGCTGAACTTTGCTGGGTAGTTGATCCTTGGGTGTAGTCCCAATTCCTTTGCTTTATGGAATATTGGGTTCCAATTCTTTTGGTCTTTTAATGTAGAAGCTGCAAGATCCAGTGTAATCTTGACTATATCTCCTTGATATTTGAATTGTTTCTTTCTGGCTGTTTGTAGTATTTTCTCTGGAATTTACTACCAGAGAATTTACTACCAGAGAGCTCTTGAATTTGGCAACAATATTTCTTGGGGTTTTGAGTTTGGGATCCCTTTCAGGAGGGGAAAGGTGGATTCTTTCAATGATTATTTTGCCCTCTGAATCTAGCACTTCTGGGCAGTTTTCCTTGATGATTTCCTGGAAGATATTGTCCAGACTCTTTTCTTCATCATGGGTTTCTGGCAGGCCAATAATTCTTAAATTTTCTCTCCTGCATCTATTTTCCAGGTCAGTTGTTTTTCCAATTAAATATTTCACATTTTCTTCTATCTTTTCAGTCTTTAGATTTTGTTTGACTGATTCTTGCTGTTTATTGAGTCATTAGTTTCTACTAGCCCAATTCTAATCTTTATCAAATTGTTTTGTTCAGTTAACTTTTGCATCTCCTTTTCTATCATGCCAATTTTTCTTTTTAAGGAGCTATTTTCTCCAGTTAATTTTTGTACTTCATTTTCCATTTGAGCAATTTTCCCAGGTAGATTTTGTGTTTCCTTTTCTACCAGTTTTCCCAATTAGGTCCCAATTAGGTGATCAACTGTTCGTTTTAGGGAATTATTTTCTCCAGTTAATTTTTGAACTTCCTTTTCCATTTGTTCAATTTTCCTTTTCAAAGAGATGTTCACATCAGTGAATTCTTTTTTCATAATTTTAAAATCATTGGCCAGTTTTTCTTCTATTTCCTTCTTCAGCTGTTCCAGGAGAGCTGCTTGTGCTTTTGAGCAGTTCATAGTCCCTTCTGAAGTTTCAGATGAAAGTACAGTCTCAGCTCTGACCTTTTTGGTGTTTGTGTTTTGGTCCTTATCTCCATAGAAAGATTCTATGTTTTTTTCACACTTCTGCTTTTTCTTGTTCATGATGCTGATTGAGTATTGTGACTTCTGATTCTTTCAGTCAGAAGCTACAGAACTTTGTGTTGAGATGATGTGTGAAATAGCTAAAAGCAGGTTTTTGTTTTGTGTTTCCCCGATCAACCCTGGGGTTGACTTGTTAAGTGTGGGGGAGGAGTGGTCTGGTCACAGGAGATCTTCTCAGCTGAACTGAGGCAAAGGCAGACTCAGGTGATGGTGATCCCAGCTGCCCTGTTGTCTTCCCATTTCCCCTGAATGGCTGAGACATGCCTAGATGCTAATTCATGTTCCCACCCCTCCTGGTGTTCCTCTCCCAGCATTGAGGCTTGCCTGGGTCCTAGTGTGAGTTTTCTCTGCCCTGGGTCCTCTGTCCTTCTGTTTTGCCTCCACCACAGTAGGAGAAATCCTCCTTAGCTATTTTCTTAGGCTCAGGTGTTATGAGACTATTTGCCCCTTCTGCTGTTCCTGCTGATCCAGGATTTTTCTTGGGAAATATTTTATGGTTCTTTCATGGTCATCAAGAGGGGAGGAGAGAGCATTTACTGATCACTCCTCCATCCTGGCTCCCAGAAGTTTAAGTAGATGACTTACCGAAGTTTAATCTTCGGGCTGAAGGTCTCAGGAGCTGCTGCACTGATATCTGGTGCTCAGTGGCTCTCAGTGGCTCCATTCGGCTTGTCTCCTGCCCTCGGTGCTGCTCTGCCAGTTCTGCCCACCACTCTCAGGTTTCTCGGGTCTCTTCCACTCCGCTGTGCTCACCACGCTGCACTGTGTGCTGAGGTCTCACTCCCGTGGAACAGATCCTTCCCGTGGACCTTCCAGTCTAACCTGGGCTCTCAATCTGTCATAGTCTATCTCCCCCTGGATTCCACACCTCCAAAATTTAGTCAGATTCTCCTTTCAGAGGTATCTGAAGGAGTCCAAGAGCTTAGGTGAGTCATTGCTCTCACTCCGCCATCTTGGCTTCTCCTCTCCACATCATTTTTGTCAAAGCATCCCTGACATCTGTGAGTGTTCTAGCCCAAAATGGTGTTGTACTCCTTATCTCTAAAAGCTCCCCATTCTTTTACTCTTTCACTGTTGACAATCATGTATTGACTTGGAGCATTCCCTCTTAGTTAGCAATTAACTGTTCATGCATAGAGAAGCACTCTAATATACTGAGTTCAAGTCTTCCAATAGTCATCTTTCCTTGGGGTTGCTACTTTTGGCTAATACTAATGTTTAGGTTGGAGATGATAAGTCTATAATCAGTCCAACACTCTGTCCCACACTTCACCTTCATTACTCTCACATCCTATCACTTCTTACAATGACATATTCTATTAAATGCCAATGTTTTCTGCAATGATGTATCCATAAAGTTTTATTGCATTTAGTCAAATGAAAATCAGTATTGGTGATGAGAAAGTCAAGAGACATACGTCTTTAATAGGAAATGGATATTGCTGTTACTGTTTCTAATTCTATTTCTTCGAAGATTCTCCAGCCATGCCTGATTGTCTGTGCCTCGTCTGTGATTAAAGTCACCTAGAATTATAAACTTGCTTCCTTTTGGGAGGCATACCAGCTTATTGGATAGATTAGTTATGATTTCAAAACTTATACCAGCTTCACAGCACTCCCTATCATTGCAGGCACTGCAGAACAGCATCTACTCAGCTCTTACTTTGGTAAGCTGGTCTTCATTTGCCAGTCTTTTTTTCATTTTGAGGTGGCATTTGGATGTAATGCCCATTGAGTTTTCTCACAAGAAGAACTGTTTGTCTCTCAGGTCTACTGGATTTCTTGTTTTCCATAAGTGTGTGTGTATTTCATGTACTAACAAAGAGTGGAATGTATAGAAAGTTTTTGTACCTTTTTGTGTTTTGAGCACAGAGTAACATATCTCCCTGATGGTAAGCAGGCCAGGGTTAGGTTAGGTTATGTGAAATAACATTTTTAAGGCATCTTTTCTGGTCCTTTCCTCATGCCAGGAGTTGAGCATTGAGGTCAAAAAAGTTTTTTCACATACCCAGGGGGCTACAAAATCATACTGCTACTTCAGTCCAATGAGAGTATGACCATATCACTTGGGCTAGGACTACCTTTGTGTATGGTTAGGACTACAGATCCCTATGTAGCTACACTTGCTGCTTTATCACTTATCCATCTCTACAGGACTTTGAGGTGGGTAAAAATGGTAAAATGGTATGAATGATGTCTTTTAATTCTTAATTGAATTTAAGTATGGTAGAACTGGGAGAAGTTGTTGACCTCTCTGTTTTCTCTCTCTCTCTCTTTCTCTCTCTCTCTCTCTCTCTCTCTCTCTCTCTCTCTCTCACTCCCTTTCTCTTTTTCTTTCTCTCCCTCTCTCTCCTAAAGTCATTGAAGCCCAGTGGCAAGGCAAAAGTCAAGGCAACTGGTGATGGCCAGAGATGCAATGAATGCCCTCAGCATCTTCAATGTCTAACCAAGCTCTAAGTGCTCCACATTTCCTGCTTCTGCAGCCTTCTTGGCTCTCCAGGGAAAGTCTTCACTTAGGCTTTTCTGGATGTGTCTATTGCACATGCTACAGCTTGAGCGTTTCAGGTAGACACCCAAAGTGAAAAGCAGCCCTGAAAAGCATTCAGTAACCCTATCCTAGGAGTACTAGTCTTCCCTGAACACCCACACACCCCTTTACTGTGAAAGGGATACTGAAATACATTTATAGGGAAGAAGTCAGTAAAAAAGTAGAAAAGGAAAAGTTAGGACAATAATGCAGTAGTTGCTGTAGCAATTTACTTGTGAAGGCTAGAAAGGAATTGTAAGAAGTAAACAAATAGAGCAATTAACCTTGGCAAGCTTAAGGTTTTGACTTTTAGGCAATTTCAACAATGGTTGTATCATTACAAGCAATAAAGAAGTAAAAAAAAATCGTTCTTGTTGGTATTTGCTTGTGGATGAAGTCTGATTGGATTTTTTTTTTTTTTTTTGACGCATTGAGGTAGATTCATTTGTAGAATATTCTGGTGGAGATTTCTAGCAGACTGTTATAAGGGACCAGATCCCAGAAGGAAGATCAGATCTACAAATGTAGACTTGGGAGTCATTGGGTTAGAGAACAGACTCTAATTAGAATATTCAGGAAAAATCAAACTAAATGTCAAACAATATTTATCTGCAGCTCTCATTCCTTTGGCAGTGTGCTAAGTGTCTTCAAAATTATTCAGGTAATAATTTACCTATATTTGCTGGGAGAGTGAGTGATCATCACAACAAACAGTTCAGAAGAATTGACATGATTTAAATTCATGAAGGAAATACAACATAAAAATATGCATACCAATTTGCCAGTACACAAATCCTTCAACCCAAGCTCTTTCAAAAATTCCCATTACTTCTACATATGGCTAATTATCTCATTTATCAACACATTCCTGGGGCATGACTAGGGATTGTTGACACCTGGTACTTTTTCTTGAATTGTCAAGTGAGTAGAAACATGGAGAAATTCTAAATAAAGTGTGGAGGGGAACCCAGTATATTCTCACACTTTTTAAAAAGGGTTTTCATAAAAGTGTGGGACAATTTAGCACTGTGAAAATTATTTCTATCAAAACTATGATCACATCCTATTTTTGAATGATAATGTCTGTATCATTTACCTTGTGTGGCTATTGAGAGGAACAAATAAGACTATATACAAAGCGATTTGTAAATTTTAAAGCAGAAGTGCTGCTTATGGTCCAATGCATTTTAGGCAGTGAAATGACACAATATCCCAGAAATCTCCCAGCAACATATTTCAGTCATTAAACATATTATTTCTCTAAATATTTAATCAAAGGATTTTGAATAGCTTACACTGTAAATTGTTAATAGAGTCATTACGAATAAAAACAACTAAAAGGAAATCAGTTATCCTGAATTATAAAATAAGCTGGTTGGACTAGATGGCCTCTAAGATTCTGTCCAGCTCTAAATTTGTGACCTTGTAATCCTTATTAAAATTTAATTCAGCAAAAATGTAGTAAGCATCACCTATGTGTATGAGGCTCTATACTTGCTGCTGGGGACACAACAAAAACCAAATAGGCTTGCTCTCAACAAACAAAAAGACTACTGGGAGGAAATAAAATGTGTGCAAGTCAGTAAATAACATGTTAATTTTAAGGAAATATGAAGTTGTTTGAGGATCAAGGATACTGCTATTGAATGGGGAAATCTTTATTTCTGATGTAGCACTTGAGTGGAAAGTAAGAGTTCTAAGAGGTGCAACTGATGAAGGAGTACATTCCAAATACAAATACAAACTGTGCAAGAAGCAGAAATAATAGAATAGATTCAAGATGTGAAAAGGCACAGGGTCATAGATATGATGTTGTTTTGGGGAATAGCAAGTAGGCCAATTTGACTGTACTGTAGAATGTGTAAAGTGGAATAATGCACAATACCCCTTGAAAACTGGCTGGAGTCAGATTTTCTTTTATACCAGGGCATTAGGAAACTATGCTCTTTGTCTCTGTCTCCAGTGTACAAAAATATACACATGATATAGCTTCTAGGAAAACAGATCAATCTCCATTTTGGGACCTTAGTGTTAAAAAATGGGAGAAATGTCACTCTCAGTACAGGTTGGTATAGAGTGTGTGCCATCATGGTTAGAACTATAGAAAACAGTGGATTATAATTACTTAGTTTCCCTTTCCCTTATTATTTTTATCTAAGAATCTGAATTTTAATAGAAAGCTTGGCGATAAAGTAATTAAAAATGCCATCAGAAAAACAAGTTTATACAAGATTCATGCATGAGCACTCTGTCTCCACCTCAACACCAACCAGCAAGTACAAACTGTATTTCCCTCAGTAGCCAAGAGATAAGTGTGATTTACATGCAGCTGGAGAGCTAGCCACAATAATTACATTGTTCTTTACAGGTTCTAGTCTATGTGTTCATAGATAGCCAGGGTAGACCCTCAGTTGTTATAAATCAACTTTAAAAAATAAGTTTAAAAAATCATTAATTATCATTTTTTGACTTTTCCAACTTTTATAATAGAGATAATGAATTAGAAACAGAAACTTTCCTCCAACATTAACACACACACACACACACACACACACACACACATACACACAAGGACACATATACACACAATTTCTGAATATATATATATGCCTAAGGTCATTTAATAGTCTGAACTTTTTGGCACTTTCTCCAAGTTCCCCAAGGGTAGTTTTTGAGATGGTCTTAGTTTTTCTTTAAAATGTCTGCTCAACATTGAAAGAGATCCTCTTTCTAGGGCAGTACCATTAAATGCCAGTGTTTATGATTGTTAACTGAAAGGCAAAACTTGGTTTACAAAGTGTTACTTCAGACTGAGAACCTTTGAAATTTTCTTTCCACTTGAAATGAGTTAAATTGGTAGGATTGAAAAGATCCATTTGCTAATATTGGTAAAATAAAATTCCTTAAATATAGTATTATTTATAACACTGTTCCTTATAGTTTCTTTTCTGAGATCAGAATCAAAATTTTGATCTCAGGAAAGGGACTCTGTCTTAATTATGTTTTATATTCTCCCCAATGCCTATTGTAATATCTGACACAGTAAATATTTACTATGTGGTTAAAGAAGGAGAGAACAGGCAGACAGAAAAGAGAAAATCAGAAGGAGAGAAGGGAAAAAAACCATGAGGGACCCAGGAGAGCCAGGAACTGGATCACTGAAGGCATAATTAGGCTAAATCATCCAGTCAAGGTACTATTAAATATTTTATAGAGCTAGGAAAAATAAAAAAAAAATTAATCTGGAAGAGCAAAAGGTCAAGAATACTAAGGGAAGCAAATGAAAAAAATTGAGGAAAGGTAACTTAGCAGTACCAGATTTCAAAGTGTATTAAAAAGTGTTAATCATAAAAATAAATCTGCTACTGGCTAAAAAATTGACTGGTGGATCAGAGGAATAGATTAGCTACATATAATAGAAATGACCCTAATAGTAATCTAGTGTTGGATAAACTCCAAGATACAAACTTTTGAGACAAGAACTCATTATCTGCCAAAAATGCTGGGAAAACTGGAAAACAATTTGGCAGAAATGATAGGCAAGCATCAAAATGGATACATGAATTAGACATAAGCAAATGAGGGGAGCATGAAAAATTTTGCCTGTTGGATCTATGGATAAGGAAAGAATTTTGGGTCAGACAGGAGATAGAAAGGATTAAAAAAAGGCTTTGCACAAACAAAAGTAATGCAGCCAAAATTAGAATGAAAGCATGAAACTGAGGGGAGGGGGAATTTACAGCAAATTTCTATGATAAAAACATCATTTAACATATATATTTGTGTATTTACATATGTGTATGTATGTATATATGTGTGTGTGCGTGTGTATGTGTATAAAACTGAGTTAAATTTTAGGATGTGAGTCATTTCTCAACAGACAAATAGTCAAAAGATCTGAACAGGCAGTTTTCAGAAGAAAAAAAAATCAAGTATCTATAGCCATATTAAAATTATTTAAATCACCATTGATGAGAGAAATGCAAATTAAAATAACTCTGAAGTACCACTTTGTGACTTTTCAGATTGACTAATATGATAGAAAAGGAAAATGGTAAATGTTGTAGATGTGGAAAAAAATAGGACATTAATGTACTATTGATAGAGTTTTGAACAGATCGAATCATTCTGGAGAACAATTAGGGTCTATGTGGGAGAAAATTTGGAACTTAAAAATAGTTTTAAATGGATGAAAAGGATGAATAACATATGTTTTTAAAATATGCCATTAACTAAACATAGTAATGGGGAGCATGGGGGAGGGGGGCAGTGGAACAGCAAGGAAAGTAGGATTTGTTTGTTTGGAGTTGTTTTCCAGGCTCAGGCTAGATTGTGAGCCCCTGAGGGTTCAGTCCTTCGTTGAGCCCTGATGGTTCACAACTGTGCTGAGTCATGTGGGTTTCATGCCTGCTAATTCTGAGGCAATCAGAAGTCAAGTCTTCATTATATATATATTGAAAGATTAGTATTTTACTTTGGAATTTGCTTAGGAGAAGGAGTGTCTGATTACCTGGTCAAGACACTGAGTGGCCTTATGTTCAGACAACTCTACTGCTCAGAGGTAAAGGCTCTCTCAGTCCAGTGGTGTATGTAAATTGTTCAGCAATATTGCTCTGATTCGGCAGTAGAGCTGTCTGTTGATTTTGATATAGATAAAAAGGTTGTTTGTTGAATAGAAGGAAGGCTTGGTAACTTTAGGAATGTAAAAGATAAAAAGGTGTGTGTGGAAGGAAGCATTTGTTTGAACTGATTAAAGTGATTATTAACCCTCAAAATTTGCCTTTCCTTTCATAAATGCAGATTTCAGAGGCTGTGATGGTAGGTCCCCCTATGTATGTTGGGGTGCTTACCGATACAAGCAGTTATATTTGAATTTAGAGATTTTTTTAATAATGTTTTTATTGAATTTTTTACACCACTGTATTTGACCCAGTTTCCTATCCTGTTCTGACTCATGGAGATCTGTTCAATGCTTTTAAGTTGTATTTTAAAGGTGAAAAAAAAGCCAAAAGAAAAAGGAAAATTCAGCATAAATGATTAAAATGTAAAAAAAAAAAAATGTCTGAAAATGTGAACAAGGTGCAACACTCCTGGACTTCCTGACTCTTCAAAAAATGTAGGGCATAAATATTTTCTGAAATATCATCTTTTAAGGACATTTTTCAAAATCATAATTTTTCAACATTCAATTTTTATTTATTTTTTATTGAGGGCAATTGAAGTCAAGTGACTTGCCCAGGGTCACATAGCTATTAAGTATCTTAGACTGGATTTGAACTCAGGTCTTCCCAACTCCAGGGTCATTGCTCTGTCTGCTATGTGACCTCACTGCTCCTCATTTTTAAAAATGATTTTTCTTTCAATTTACATTGTTATAGTCAACGTGTAAATTTTTTTTCTGACTTCAGCCATTTCTGCCATGTCTGAAGTATTCTCCCACTTCATCTCTACCTTTTGGCTTCCCTAGTTTCCTTCAAATTTCAGCTATGATTTTATCTTCTAGAAGTTGTCTATGTACCTTGTTTATACATAGTTATTTGCATTTGTCTTCTCCATTAACCTGTGAACTTGAGAGCAAAGAATTTCTTCTTTCTTTGTATACTCAGTAATTAGCACTGTGTCTAACACATAACAGAAGCTTAAACTTTTTAACTACTTTCTTTACTTTGTATTAGTTCATATATATCTTTCTATTATATTTTTTACTCACCACACACATTATTTCTCATCCACAGTACTGTTTCATTGTGTTTGTATGCAAAGGTTTGTCTAGCCATTCCTCACTTGATGTGTTTATCTACTTGGTTGCTGATTCTTTACTATCACAGAAAATATTGATATAAATATTTTGCTGTGCATTTCAATTTTCTTATCGTCAATAGCCTCCTTAGGGAATAGAAGAAAAATTGAATGTCTAAGTTAAAGATGTGGATATTTTAGTCACTTTGCTTGCATAATTCTACATTGCTTTTCAAAATAGTTGTAGCATTTTACAATTCCATCAACATTGCGTTAATGTTCAATCTTTCACAACTTTTCCAACATTGGCTATGGTCATCTTTTGTCATCTTTGAGAATTTTTGATTTGTGACTTGTATGTGACCAATAATACATAAATACACACCGATTATATACACATATTTTTATGGGTACCAAATAAACTTGGCTTGAAAACTTTTACCCTGTTAGACTTCTTCCTTTCTTATCGTAGGTGCAATAACTCTGTAAAAAAGCTTTTCACTTTTGTGTAATTGAAATGTTCTATTTTATCATATTTAATTAGCTATATCTCCTGTTTAGGTAAAATACACCTACTATCCATTGCTGTGAAAGGCGTATAATCTGCGTCTCTTATTTGTTTAAACACTAGGATCAACAACATTAAAGTCATGTGGAATATGCTATAAAGTACCAATTTAAGCCAAATATCTAAAGGATTACTCTCCAGTTTCCCCAGTTGATTCACCAAATAGGGAGCTATTTCCTAGAAAATTTATGCTTTTAAACAGTGATCATCAAGGCATCAAAGGAGAGTTTGAGTTACTTTGTTTCTGATTCTTATTTGTACAATCTATTCTTGCTTTTAGCCCATTTTAACCAATTTTAAATCAATAATATGGTTTTGGTGACTACTGCTTTATGATAAGAGTTTGACATCTTGAAGAACTTATTACTCCTTTGTCTATATCTCATTTCATAATTTTCTTTGATATTCTAGCTCTTTCATTTTCCCCAGTTATTATTTGGAAATATTTTTTTCTAAATATTATTATTTTGTCCAGCTTGATAAAGTATCTTTTGATAATTTTAGTTATGGGGGCACCCCACACTCCTCTCGACCCACCAAAGAGACCCTCTCACCGACCCTTGTCACCTGTGAGTGGGGGACCCGCTCGGCCGCTGGAGATTCCGTCCCTGAAGCCTGCTCGGATCTGCTCCTTTCCGCGCTGTGCGGCCAAGGCAGGGTTGGGCTCTGCTCTGGATCTGGGGCTCCAGGGACCTTTTGCAAGAGGTTTTCAGGCTCTTTGGAGCAGAAATCTCGTCCTCTCCATTGTTCTGTGGCTTCTGCTGCTCCAGAATTTGCCAGTGGTTCTTTTTTTACAGATATTTTATGGGCAGTGAGTTTGGAGGTAGCATATGTGCGTCTTTCTACTCCGCCATCTTGGCTCTGCCCCCTCTTTTGATAATTTTATATCATTAAAAGTATGCATTAACTTTGATAATATTTTGATTTTTATTATATTGACAGAGTCTAGGCATAAACTTTGACTATTCCCCTAGCTATGTAAATTATTTATTTCTTTAAAGAGCACTTTGAAATTGTACTTATGTAAGTTTTTTGACTGCTTTGGTTGGATTATGCCCAGATATTTTTTGGCATTCTGTAGTTATTTTGAAAGGGATTTTCTTTTATATTAATATCTCTTATTTGTTATATAGCAATGCTTAGTGTTTTTGAAGTTTTATTTTGTAACCTATAACTTTGCTGAAGCTATTGTCTTAGTTTATATCTTTGACAATTCCCTTGAATTTTCCAAGTTAACTCTCATAGCATAAGCAAATAGGAATAGTTTGCCCTATTTGCCTTCATGTTCTTTTTTCTTATTGCTATTACTAGCATTTACAGAACTCTATCAAATAATAATGAGAGGGAAAATCCTTGATTTACTACTGTATTTACTAGAAAATTTTCTAACATATTTCCATTGCATAGGATGCTTGGCTTTGATTTTAGGTAGGTTCTTATGATGATTTTTATAAATATCACATATATTGAGATAATTATGTGCTTTTATGTTTTGGTTTTTCATATGCTTAATTGTATTGATAATGTTCCTAATGTTGCACTATACTTGCATTCTTGGAATAAATCAATCTTGGTCATTTTTAATGATTTCTTGGATAAATAACTTTAGACTCTTTGACATGCATTTTATTTAAAAAAATTTGCATTGATATCCATTAATTACATTGGTCTAGCATTTTCCTTATGTGAATTATCCTTTCACAATTTAATTTTTATGATATTATTTATCTTATAAAAAGAGCACTTGTTAGGGCATTTCTATTTCAGTTTTTAAGAACAATTTGTATAAGATGAGTAATAATTGCTATTTAAAGTTTGGTAGACTTCTCCAGTGATTCCTTTGGGACCAGATATTTTTCCTTTCATAGTTTTTTTTTTTTCCCTTTACAGCCAGCTATAAATATTTGATCTTCTGCTGCTTTGACTGTTTTATATTTTTTGAAAGTATTTCTCTACTTGTTTTATTATATTCTCAATTTTCTTAACATATCCAGTTAGGTTTAATAGAGTTTTATTATTCCTTTTTCATTTCTTCTGATTTTGCTGTGACTTCACGTTCTTTATTGGCTATTAGTTTAGTTTAGATTTCTGATGTCTTTTCTTACAAGATTGGCTAAAAGTTTATCGATTTTATCAGTCTTTTTCAAGAATCCACTTTTAGGTTTTTTGTTTTCTTTTTGTTTGTTTGTTTTTAGTTGAGTTATGAAACTGTGTGGCACATATTATAGAGTGCTGGGCTTGAATTCAAGAAGACCTTAATTCGGATCTGATCTTTGACACTTACTAGCTGCATAATCCTGAGCAAGTCGCTTAACTTATATTTGTTAAAACTTATGGTCTTAGAGAGTTACCTAATACACTAAAAAGTCAGAGGCATGACTTAAAATCTTCACCTGTAAAATGCAGTTAATAATAGCATCTACCTCTCAGAGTCACCGTAATAATCAAGTGAGATACTATTTAAGTGTCCAACAGCATATCTGTTACACAATAGGTACTATAATCATGCTACTTATTATTGATATCATTAGTTATATCATTTCTTAATTCTTTTAACTTTTCAGTTTTTCAATTGTTCCTCTAATGTTAATATATTCTTTCCCCCCTTATTTTAGAATTATTTACTGATGCTATAATTTTAAAATGTATGTTTACTTCACTGACTAATCCTGCTTTTTTCTGTTTTATTGATGTATGGATGATTTTCCCCCTTGAGACTACTTTCATTATAATTCTGAAATTATACTATATTGTTTGATAATAATGATTTCCTTTTACAGAAATGTTACTTATTTCAATATTTTGCCTTTGGCCCATTTGTTATTTAGGAATTTGTTGTTAAACTGTCATTTTATTGTGTCTTTTGTTTGTGGTCTCTTAATTGTTTCCTATTTTCATTGCTTTGTGGTCTGAAGAAATGTATGTATGTACACAAAAAGTAACCTATAATCATAATAAGAACCTACCTAAAAATCAAAGTCAAGCATCCTATGCAATGGAAATATGTTAGAAAATTTTCCAGTAAATACAGTAGTAAATCAAGGATTTTCCCTCTCATTATTATTTGATACAGTTCTGTAAATGCTAGTAATAGCAATAAGAAAAAAGAACATGAAGGCAAATAGGTCAAACTATTCCTATTTGCTTATAGTATGAGAGTTAACTTGGAAAATTCAAGGGAATCATCAAAGATATAAACTAAGACAACAGCTTCAGCAAAGTTATAGGTTACATGTAAAAAAAAGAATGTATTTATTATTTCTGCCATTTTACATTTATTTTCAGTATCTCTGTGAGCAGACACATAGTGAGTTTTCATAAATATTTCTTGTGGTGTTAATAAAGACATATATTCTTAAGGAATTTTATTTAGAAGATGCCAAGAGTATTTTTGCTTTAACCACTACATCAATTTTCTCAGTTCTCAAATTTCTCCCTTTTTATCATTTTTATTATATACATTCAAAACTGAGAGGGACAGTGAAATATATTACCATTTATGTGTGCTAATAGTTCAGTTAATATTTTTACAAATTTAGATGCTAAGACATTTGGAGCATAAGAATTTAATATCAGTATTATTTCTTTTAACTATAGTGTAGTTTTCAGTTTATACTTTCTGATGTTTTGAACATTTTGTTTTGTCTGATAAGCTGTCAACTATTGCATTTTAGGATACATTTGATGCATAGTTTTTTTCCAACCCTGTATTTTTCATTCTGTGTATTTTTATGTTTTTAAATTTTTATGTTTTCTTATGAGAAAAAGATAGTGGGATTTTGTTGTTTAATTCATTTACATTTAAAGGTATGAGAAATTGATGTATATTTCCCTTATTTTGTCTCCATTTTTATCAAAATTAGGATTTTTTTCACTTTCTTTGTAAACCCAGTACTATGTCTCTCCTGTTATTTTTAGCATAATATATTTTAAGATGACTGTTTCAATGGACAATCTTCCTCTCATCTGCAAGTCTCTCATCTTCTTTAGTTGTGTTTTAGTTATCAGTTCTCTTTTGTTTCTTTCTTTTATCTGGTTAATTTAATTCTTCCCCTCTTCCCCACTCTAAGTTAGTCAAGTAAAAATCCCTTCCTCTATTTCTCTTCAACTATTTTTTTATTTAAAAATACCTTTATGCACCTTTTTCTTAAAAAAAAGAATTTCCCCTCATTCTCTTGATTATTAATTTTTCCTTTTCTACTCATTCCAGACTTCAATTGATTCATGGCTTTGAAAATATTTAGTTTTTCTTTACTCTTCCAGTTCTTCATGAAGTTAAAATGTCTAAAATTCCAAGTTTGTATTTATTATTCTGTGCAGATTCTATATTATATTTTTGATCTTCTCCAACTAACTACCTTGCATTTTATACTATACCTCACTCTTAGAAATTCCAATTCCTCTGGGTATTACTATGAATATTGCTCAAATGGTAGTAATTTTCTCATGTCCAGGCTGTGCAATTGATTATAGACCTTTGCCCTCTTCATAGTTTTCTTTTCTCATTTCCCTTGAAATCTGTTTTCTGAATCCATACCTTCACACACTTCTAATATCGGTTTCCACCAGCACTTTTGATTCCCCTTCTTTTGAGGCAGGATTAATTTTCTATCTAAGTCCTAGATCCCTAAGGATTATACCAATTGTAAATTAAATCATCCTTTATGAAATAATTCTCTCCAGGAGTCATAGGAACATTCATCAGTCATATTGCCTCCCACTGATTAAACCACATTTCTACCTTTCTTTAATTACTTTTCAGTCCTTTCAATCTTTCCCTTTTCCTCCTTGCCCAATTCCTGAAAGTGTCTTTTCTATTGAAGAGACTATAAGATTTAATTTTCCTCTCATTGCTCTCCTTTGACTTAATTTGGGATATTCACATATTCCTCAAAATTGTCTTTTTTATCTCTCCCTTTTATACACCTTTCTGTTCTGTATTTTAGTCGCCAAAAAATAGTCTACCAGTAGTTAGACTGTTGTGATGTTTATTCCCTGATATTATTCCATGATGTTTCATTCCTGTTTCTCCACCATAATTTCTACTTTTGATCATTGCCACTTTGTGTGTATATAGAAAGAACTGTCTTAATGAATTTTCTCTTTCTTTTTGTAATTGTATTCCTTGGCTGATGTATTTCTTTGTGCTTCTTGTATTCCTGTAGTTTTGTGTATTTGAGTGCATTTTGTGTATTTCAGCACTGGTTTTCTTTCTAGGAATGTTTGAATATCTCTTTTAAAATTTATCATCCATCTTTTATTTTATTGATAGACTCAGATTTCCAGGGTAGGTCACCTTGTGTCACATCATGAGATACTTTACTTTTCAGAACACATTCTATTCCCTTACATAGTTTCTGATAGATACATAATAATCAATAGTCATTTAAATTTCTTTCACTTTGCATTTAAACATGTTTCACTGTATTTTTTTTTGATTTTCATTAGAATTTTTAAATTTAGTGATTATATGTCTCATATTTAAGAAGAAAAATTGTTTCCCCCATCTGGTAATAAACTGTGGATTCTTTTAGTAGAGAAATATGCTTTCAGTGTTCAGAAGTTTGGTGTAGTTTTCTCTTATTATTTCTTGCATTGTAGTATTCATTTTTTAAACTGCACTTAATATTCCTATTTATTTTTAAATATATAATTTATTTATTTTCAGTTTTTAACATTCACTTCCAAAAAAATTTGAATTCAAAACTTTCTCCTTATGTCTTTTCACCTCCCACCCAGGATAGCATGCACTCCATCCACCCACTCCTCCAGTCTGTCTTCCCTTCTATTACTCCCCACTTCTTCCATGTCTCTCCCTTCTATTTTCCTGCTACATGAAATAGATTTCTATACCTCATTGCCTGTACATCTTATTTCCCAGTTGCATGCAAAAACAATTTTTAGCATTCGCTATTAAAACTCTGAATTCCTTATTCTCTCCCTTTCTCCCTCCCCACCCATCCTCATTGAGGAAGCAAGCAATTCAATATAGGTCAAACACATGTAGACATGCAAGATGCTTCTATAATAGTTATGTTGTGAAAGACTAACCGCATTTCCCTCTGTTCCATCCTGCCCTCCATTTATTCCATTCTGTCCCTTGACCTTTCCTCTCATAATTATATTAGCTTCTGATTATCGTTTCCCCAATTTTCTGTCCCTTCTACTATCTTTCCTCTTCTATCACCTTCCCTCTGCTTTCCTGCAGGGTAAAATAGATTTCCATGAGCAATTGAGGGTGTGTTATTCCCTCCTTAATCCAAATCACATAAGGCCACGGCTCACTTATTCCTTTTCATCTTCCCCCTCTTCCCCTCCATTGTGAGAAGCTCTTTTTTGCCTCTTTTATGTGAGATGATTTGCTACATTCTACATTTCCCTTTCTCTTACTCCTAGTACATTCTACTCAACAAGAAATTTTATTTTTTAGATATTCTCTCTTCATATTCAGCCACCTCTGTACCTTCTGTGAATATAAATACATCCATGTATATAAACAGACATATATAAATATAATATACACATACATATATCTTTACATACATATATACACATACACATACATATATACATACATATGTATACATACATATTCCCTCTACTCTAATACTGAAAAAAATTTCGTGAGTTACAAATATCATCTTTTCATGTAAGAATGTAAACAGTTGAACTTTAATAAGTACCTTATGACTTTTTTATCCTGTTTACCTTTCCATGTTTCTCTTGTTTCTTGTATTTGAAAATCAAATTTTCTATTCAGCTCTTGTCTTTGCAATGAGAATAATTGATGTAAAATCTCTAATTGGAAAAACAACTGACCTGGAAAGTAGATCCAGGAGAAAAAATTTAAGAATTTTTGGCCTGCCAGAAAGCCACAATAAAAACAGAGTCTGGACAGCATCTTACAGGAAATCATCAAGGAAAACTGCCCAGAAGTGCTAGATCCAGAGGGCAAAATAGTCATTGAAAGAATCCACTGCTCACCTCCTGAAAGGGATCCCAAACTCAAAACCACAAGAAATATCGTTGCCAAATTCCAGAACTATCAAGTGAAGGAGAAAATACTACAGGCAGTCAGAAAGAAATCATTCACATATCAAGGAGCTACAGTCAGGATCACACAGGACCTTGCAGCTTCTACATTAAAAGATCAAAGGAATTGGAATCCATTATTCCATAAGGTAAAGGAGCTGGGACTACAACCAAGGATCAACTACCCAGCAAAGTTCAGCATAACATTTTGGGCAAGGAGATGGTCATTCAAGGAAGTAAGGGATTTCCAGACCTTCCTGACAAAAATGTCAAAACTTAATAGAAAATTCGATCTTCAAACACTGGTCTCAAGAGAGGAATAAAAAGGTAAACAGGGTGTGGGGGGAAACTTGTTACTCAATTTGGGCAAACTGTTTACCTCCCTATAAGGGAAGATGTTACCTGTTAATCTTGAGAATTGTGCATCTATTATGAAATATAAAATGGATATACATAGAGGGAACAGGTGTAAAGTAAATGATGTCTTGTTAAAAATATGATTGAAGTATGTGAAGGGATTGTAACAGGAGGTGTGAAAAGGAGGAAGCAGAAAATGGTAAATTACATCACAGGAAGAAGTACAAAATTATACTAGAGGGAAAGAGGGGAGGGAGATGAGCATTGTTTCAGGGGCACTCTCATCTGATTTGGTTCAAGGAGGGAACAATAAACTTAAGTAGATAATCTTAACTAGCTCTATAGGCAGTAGAAAGGGAAGGGAGAAGTAAGGGGAGAGAAGCTAAAAGGGAGGGAAGAAGCAGTAAGAGTAAAGGGGAGTAAAAGGGAAGGGGGCTAAGAGAAAAAAAGGAAGGCTGCAGGAGGTGGTGGTGAAAGTCAAAACTATTGAGGAGAGGAAGGGAGATGGGAGAGCTAAAAGCACAAATGGTGGGAAAGAGAATGGAGGGAAATACACAGATTGTAATCATAACTGTGAATGTGAGTGGAATAAACTCTGCCATAAAACAGAGATGCATAGCAGAATGGATTAAAAGCCATAATCCAATAATATGTTGTTTACAAGAAACACATTTGAAACGGGGCAGGGGAGGATACACACAGGATAAAGGTCAAAGGGTGGAGCAGAATGTATTGTACTTCAGTGGATGTAAGAAAAGCAGGAGTAGCAATCCTAATCTCAGACAAAGCAAAAACAGAAATAGATCTAATCAAAAGAGATAAGGATGGAAACTATATCCTGCCAAAAGGCACCACAGACAATGAAGCAATATCATTACTAAACATGTATGCTCCAAGTGGTATAGCATTCATATTCTTAGAGGAGAGGTTAGGGGAGTTGAAGGAAGAAATTGACAGCAAAACTATACTAGTGGGGGACCTCAACTTCCCCCTCTCTGAACTCAATGAATCTAACCTCAGAATAAACAAGAAAGAGGTTAAGGAGGTAAATAAAACTCTGGATAAGGTAGATAGGATAGATCTCTGGAGAAAACTGAATGGGAACAGAAAGAAATATACCTTTTACTCAGCGGTACATGGAACATTTACAAAAATTGACCATGTACTAGGACATGAAATTCTCACAATCCAGTGCTGAAAGGCAGAGATAATCAATGCATCCTTCTCAGATCATAATGCAATAAAAATTATGTGTAATAAAAGGCCGTGGAAAGATGAACCAAAAATCAACTAGAAACTAAATTATCTAATCCTAAAGAAGGAATTGGTTAAAGAAGAAATCATAGAAACAATCAACAACTTCATTCAAGAGAATGACTATAATGACACAACAAATCTTATGGGATATTGCAAAAGCAGTTCTTAGGGGAAGTTTTATATGTTTGAATACCTACAGAAATAAAATAAAGGAAGAGGAGATCAATGACTTGGGCATGCAGGTGAAAAAGTTAGAAAAAGAACTGATTAAAAATCCCCAAGTAAGTATCAAATTAGAAATATTGAAAACCAAAGAAGAGATTAATAAAATTGAAATTAAGAAAACTATTGAACTAATAAATAAAACCAATAGTTGGTTTTATGAAAAAACTAATAAAATTGATGAACCTTTGGACAATTTGATTAAAAAAAGAAAGAAAATCAAATTACTAATATTTAAAATGAAAGGGGTGAACTCACCTCCAATGAGGAGGAAATTAAAACAATAATTAGAAATTATTTTGCCCAAATTATGCCCACAAATTTGACAATCTAAATGAGATGGATGAGTATTTTAAAAAATACAAATTGCCCAGATTAACGGAAGAGGAAGTTTAATGCTTAAACAACCCCATCTCAAAAAAAGAAATTGAACAAGCCATCAATGAACTCCCCAAGAAAAAAACCTCCAGGGCCAGATGAATTTATAAGTGAATTCTACCAAACATTTAAAGAACAGTTAATTTGAATACTATACAGATTATTTTTGAAAATTGGGGAAGAAGGAGTCCTCTCAAATTCTTTCTATGATACAAATATGGTTTTTATACCTAAACCAGGAAGGGACAAAACAGAGAAAGAAAATGATTGACCAATTTCTCTAATGAATTTAGATGCAAAAGTTTTAAATAACATTTCAGCAAAATGAATAATGTATTATGATCAGGTAGGATTCATACCAGCAATGTAGGGCTAACTATCAGCATTATTGATCATATCAACAACAAAACTAATAAAAACCACATGACTATCTCATTAGATGCAGAAAAAGCTTTCAACAAAATACAGCACCCATTCCTATTAAAAACACTGGAGAACATAGGAATAAAGGGAACTTTCCATAAAATGATAAGCAGTACCTGTGCAACACCTTTAGCAAGAATTATATACAATGGAGATAAGCTAGATGCATTTCCAATAATATCAGGGGTGAAACAAGGATGTCCATTATCATCACTATTATTCGATATGGTACTAGAAACGTTAGCTGTACCAATTAGACAAGATAAAGAAATTGAAGGAATAAGAATGGGCAAAGAACAAACTAAGTTATCATTTTTACCAGATGATATGAGGATATACTTAGAGAATCCCAGAGATTCAAGTAAAAAACTACTTGAAATAGTAAACAACTTTGGCAATGTTGCAGGTCACAAAATAAACCCCCACAAATCTTCTGCATTCCTATATATTAGCAACAAAGTCCAACAGCAAGAGATAGAAAGAAAAATCCATTTAAAGCTAGGGTAGACACTATAAAATATTTGGGAGTTTACCTGCCAAAACAAACCCAGGGACTATATGAACACAATTACAAGACACTTTTCGCACAAATAAAGTGAAATCTAAGTAAGTGGAAAAATATCAGTTGCTCATGGGTAGGCCATGCTAATATAATAAAAATGACAATTCTACCTAAATTAATTTACTTATTTAGTGCCATACCAATTAAACTATCAGTTAATTATTTTCTAGGGCTGAATAAAATAATATCAAAATTCATCAGGAAGAACAAAAGATCCAGAATATCAAAGGGACTAATGAAAAGAAATGCTTGGGAAGGTGGCCTCGCTCTACCAGATCTCAAATTGTATTATAAAGCAGCAATTATTAAAACCATTTGGTACTGCCTAAGAAACAGAAGGGTAGACAAATGGAATAGACTAGGCACTCAAGACACAGTAGGCAGGGAATATAGCAACCTCCTATTTGATAAACTCAAGGACCCCAGCTTCTGGGATAAGCACTCACTGCTTGACAAAAATTGCTGGGATAACTGGATAAGTGTAGCAGAAACTAGGCATAGACCTATGCCTGACATCGTACACAAGAATGAAGTCCAAATGGGTACCCAATCTAGGTGTAAAGATTGATGCCATAGACTAACTGGAGGAGCAAGGAATAATATATTTATCAGATTTATGGAGAAGGAAAGAATTTTTGACTAAAGAAGAGATAGAAAGCATTGTGAAATGCAAGAGGATAATTTTGATTACATCAAATTGAAAAGTTTTTGCACAACAAACCCAATGCAACCAAAATTTGAAGGGATGTAGTAAATTGGGAAAGAAATTTTACAGCTAATCTAGGGGATAAAGCCCTCATTTCTAGAATACATAGAGAACTGACTCAAATGTACAACAATACAAGTCATTCCCCAACTGATAAATAGTCAAAGGATATGAACAGGCAATTTTCAGAGGAAGAAATTAAATATATCTATAATTACATGAAAAAATGCTCCATATCAATTTTGATTAGAGAGATGCAAATCAAAACAACTCTGAGGTACCACATCACACCTATTAGATTGGCAAGCATGACAGAACAGGAAAATGATAAATGTTGGAGAGGATGTGGGAGAGTTGGAACACTAATTCATTGTTGGTGGAACTGAGAGCTCATCCAACCATTCTGGAGAGCAGTTTCGAACTATGCCCAAAGGACTACAAAAATGTGCATATCCTTTGACCCAGCAATATCACTTCTAGGACTGCATCCCCAAGAGATCATAAAAATGGGAAAGGGTCGCACATGTACAAAAATAGTTATAGTAGTATGTTGGGGGACAGCTCTGGACCGGGGTCCCCCGTGAGGACCGTGAGACGCCTGAGGGTCCGAACCTGCCCCCTTGTGGGGTACTGGGATGGCCCTGGTAACAGGCTGGCTCCACCAACGGGGAGGCACTTGGGAGGAGCTCGCCCACCCATGGGAGGTACGGGGCAGGAGACAGGGGATAATAAAAGGGGATGACCACGAGAGCTAGAAGAGAGAAACAGAATAAAGCTTGCTGGCTGCAACTCCTTTCAGGTGCTCTGCCTGTTTATTCCCCTTCCCCAACAGGGAGAGGGAATTCCCTCCCCCAAACCAGGAGGAGGGCCGGAGACGTCCGAGGACCGGGGATAGGTAAGTAGAAGGCGAAGGCCCAGGAGTCGCCCCGGGCAGTAGTACTCTTTGTATTTGCCAAAAAGTGGAAAACAAGGGGATGCCCATCAATTGGGGAATGGCTGAATAAATTATGGTATATGAATGTAATGGATTATTATTTTGCTATAAGAAATGATGAATATGAAGACTTCAGAGAGGCCTGGAAGGACTTATATGATCTAATACTGAGTGAAAGAAGCAGAACCAGGGGAACTTTGTGCACAGCAATGACCACAGTGTGTGAGAGTTTTTTTCTGGTAGACTTGGAACTTTGTAAAAATGCAAGAACTTAAAAAAAAATTCCGAGTGGTCTCTTAAGGCAAAATGCCTTCCACATTCAGAGAAAGAACTATGGAATTCATTCACAGAATGTAGCAGACCATTTGTGTGTGTGTATGTGTGTGTGTGTGTGTGTGTGTGTATTATGTTTTGATTTGTTATTTGATTGCTTCCATTTATTTTAGTTCATCTGCACAGCATGTCTATAGTGAAAATGTATTCAGCAGGAAAGTATGTGTAGGTCCTATATAGAATAGTATGCCATTTTGGGGAGGGAGAGGGTGGTGGGGGTAGGTAGGGGGGAAAAAATCTAAGTTTTATGGTAGTGATTGTAGAACATTAAAAATAAAAAATAAAAAATAAAGAATGCTTGTAAGTCCTCTATTTCACTGAAGTTCTATTTGTTTTTCCCTAAAGTATTATACTCGATTTTGCAGGGTAGGTGATTCTTGGTTTTAATTCTATCTCCTTTGACCTCTGGAATATCATGTTCCAAGGCCTTAGATCCCTTAATGTAAAAGTTGCTAAATCCTGTGTTATCCTGATTGTATTTCCACAGTATTTGAATTGTTTCTTTCTGGCTCCTTGTGATTTTTCTCCTTGAGCTGAGAACACTGGAATTTGGCTACAAAATTCCTAGGAGTTTTCCTTTTGGGATCTCTTTCAGGAGGTCATAGGTGAGTTCTTTCTATTTCTATTTTCCCCTCTGTTTCTAGAATATCAGGGCAGTTTTCCTTGATAGTTTCTTGAAAGACAATGCCTTAGCCTTTTTTTTGTCATTGTTTTCAGGTACACCAATGATTTTTAAATTATCTCTTGAATCTAACTTCCAGGTCAGTTGTTTTTCCAAAGAGATATTTCACATTGTCTTCTTTTTTTCATTCTTTTGGTTTTGTTTTATAATTTCTTGATTTTCATTACATCATTAGTTCCATCTGCTCCATTCTAATTTTTAAAGAACTCTTTTCTTTAGTGAGCTTTGGATCTTTTCTATTTGGCCAATCCTGTTTTATAATGTGTTTTTCTCCTCTTTGGCTTTTTGCACCTCTTTTGCCATTTAGGTTAGTCTGTTTTTAAAGATATTATTGTCTTCAGTATTTTTGGGGTCTCCTTTAGCAAAGTGTTGACTCATTTTTCATGATTTCCTTACTTTGCTCTCATTTCTCTTCTCACTTTCCCTTCTACCTCTCTTACTTGGTGTTCGAAGTCCTTTTTGAGCTCTTCCATGGCCTGAGAACATTTCATATTTTGGGGGAGGCTTTGGATGTAGGAGCCTTAATTTTTCCGTCTTCCTCCAGTTGTATGCTTTGCTCTTCCTCATTCAAAAAGGTGGAAGAAAATATGTTTTCACCAAGAAAGTAACCTTTTGCAGTCTTATTTTTCTCCCTTTTGGGCATTTTTCCAGTCAATTACTTGACTTTTGAGTCCTTTCTCATGTGGAATGCATAGTACCCTAGGCTTCAGAGGTTTTTTGCAGCTGTTCTCTGAGATATCTCTATAGACCTTCAATTTCTTAATTCCTCCTAAGTGGCATAGTCAAGGGAGAGGAGTTTACTCCTCTCCTGGCCTGCACTCTGATGTGTGAGCAACCTTAAGTACTTTTTTCTGCCTTGGATCTGAGAGTAGGATTCCCTCTCCACAGTCACTACCAGCTCTGCCACACCAGTGCTCTTCCTCACCCCTGGACTGACTCAGGACTGAGATCCAAATCAGCAGCTCGATTCTCCCAGGGTCTGTAGGCTCAGGACTTCAGAAGCTCTGCTGATACAACAGTGACTGCCACTGCCCTGAGGCTGGGACTGGGGCTGGACTGCTCCCCTTTCACCCTGGTGAAAGATCTTTCTCACTGATCTTTGAAGCTGTCCTTGGTGTTTGTGGGTTGAAAAATCTGGAAAACCACAGCAGCTGCCTATGATTCCATGCCCTGAAGCCTGATCCAGTACTGTCTGTGCCTGTCAAGCCTATGCTGGGCTGCACTCTGCTCCAAGCCTGTTGTAACAGATCTTTCCTCTTGTCCTTCCAGTCTGTTTTGGGGTAGAAATCTGTTTCACTCTGTCGTTTTGTGTCTTCTGTTGCTCTATAATTTGTTTAGAGTCATTTTTACAGGTATTTTAAGGACTTTGGGAGAGGACCTTGAACAGATAGGTGCTTTTACTCTACCATCTTGGCTCTGCCCTCTGTGGTATGCTTTCTTTTCTTAAATACTTGTTCTGTCCTTTGGGAGCCAAGTCTTAATTTGTCTGTATTTAACCTGTCTTCAATATCAATGTAGTTTATCTTTATAAAGATCATACATTATTTAATGCTGTACTTTTTTGCTTTGCAACTTCAACCTAGATTGTCAATCACTTCCATGCCTTTGCATTAGTAATTACTTATACTTTCTTTTGCTTTTGTTGTAAGACTATACTTAAGTATTAAAGATTATTTTTTATTCTATTATCTATTTCTTTTTTCCTAAGTTATTTATTCATTTTTAGTTTTCAACATTCATTTTCACAAAATTTTTGAGTTCCAAATTTTCTCATCTCTCCCCTCCCCCCACCACAAAATTCTATGCATTCTTATTACCCCTCCCCCCAATCTACCCTCCCTTCTATCACATCCCTCCCTTCCCTTTTCCTCATCTTCTCTCATTTCCTGTATGGCAAGATAGATTTTTATACACCATTACTTGTATTTCTTATTTCTCAATTCTCAATTTTTTCCCAATTCTCAAAAATTCTCAGTTTCGCAACAATTCTCAACATTTGTTCCTAAAATTTTGAGTTCCAACTTCTCTCTCTCCCTCCCTCCCTATCCCCCCCGAGAAGGCAAACAATTCAATATAGGCTACATATGTGGAGTTTTGCTAAAGACTTCCATAATAATCATGTTGTGAAAGACTAGCTATATTTTCTTCTATCCTATCCTGGCCCCCATTTATTCTGTTCTCTCTTTTGACCTCATCACTCTCCAAAACTATTTACTTCTAATTAACCCCCTCCTCTCATTTGCCCTCCCTTCTATCATCCCTCCACACTGCAGTTATCCCTTTCTCCCCTACTTTCCTGTAGTGTAAGATAGATTTTCAAATTAAATTGAGTGTGTATGTATTCCTTCCTTAAGCCAAATGTGATGAGAATAAGTTTCACTTTTTCCTTGTCACCTTCCCTTTACCCTCCATTTAAAAGGTTTTTTTCGCCTTTTTTATGAGATAACTTGCTCCATTTCATTACTCCCCCTGATATATACCTCTCTGACCCCTTAATTTTATTTATTTAGATATCCTCCCTTCCTATTCAACTCACCCTTGTGGCCCCTGTCTATATGTGTGTGTATGTGTGTGTGTGTGTGTGTGTATAATCCCTCTATCTACTCAAATACTGAGAAAAGTTTCAAGAGTTACAAATATTATCTTTTCATGTAGGAATGTAAACAGTTCAACTTTAGTAAGTCCCTTATGATTTGTCTTTCCTGTTTACCTTTTCATGTTTTTCTTGATTCTTGTGTTTGAAAGTCAAATTTTCTATTCAGCTCTGGTCTTTTCATCAAGAATGCTTGAAAGTCCTATATTTCACTGAATGATCATTTTTTCCCCTTGAGGTATTATATGCAGTTTTGTTGGATAAGTGGTTCTTGGTTTAAGTCCCAATTGCTTTGACTTCTGGAATATCATATTCCAAGCCCTTTAATCCCTTAGTGTGGAAGCTGCCAGATCCTGTCTTATCCTTATTGTATTTCCAAAGTATTTGAATTGTTTCTTTATGACTGCTTGCAATATTTTCTCCTTGACCTGGGAACTCTGGAATTTGGCTACAATATTCCTGGGAGTTTTTCTTTTCAAATCTCTTTCAGGAGGTGATCAGTGAATTCTTGCAATATTTATTTTACCCACTGGTTCCAGAATATCAGGGCAGTTTTCCTTGATAATTCCATGAGAGATGATGTCTAGATTCTTTTTTTGATGATGACTTTTTTCAGTCCCATAATTTTTAAATTGCTTCTCCTACATCTATTTTCTAGGTCAATTGTTATTCCAATGAGATATTTCACATTGTCTTCTATTATTTTTCATTCTTTTGGTTTTGTTTTATAATTTCTTGTTTTCTCATAAAGTGATTAGCTTCCATCTGCTCTATTCTAATTTTTAAAGAACTATTTTCTTCAGTGAGCTTTTGAATCTCTTTTTCCATTTGGCTAATTCTGCTCTTTAAAGCATTCTTCTCCTAATTGACTTTTTGGGCCTCTTTTACCATTTGAGTTAGTCTACTTTTAAAGATGTTAATTTCTTCAGCATATATTTTGTCTCCTTTAGCAAACTGTTGACTTGCTTTTCATGATTTTCTTGCATAGCTCTCATTTTTCTTCCCAATTTTTCCTCCACCTCTCTTACTTGATTTTCAAAATCCTTTTTGAGCTCTTCTGTGGCCTGTGACCATTGCATATTTATTTTGGAAGTTTTGCATACAAAATCCTTGACTTTTAGGTCTTCCTCTGAAGATCTAAATTGTTCCTCCTCATCTGAAAAGATGGAAGAAAATACCTGCTTGCCAGTAAAATAACCTTCTATTGTCTTATTCTTTTTCCCTTTTTGGGGCATTTTCCCAGCCAGTTACTTGACTTTTCAATTCTTTGTCAAGGGAAGGGTATACTCTGAGGACTTGTATGTTCTCAGTTTCTCCAAGATGACACAATCAAAGGAGAGGAATTTATTCTTTTCCTCACCTGTACTTTGTCAGTAGGATTCCCTCTCCAGAGCCTCCACCAGTTTCACCATGCCAGCCAGCACTCCTCTTCACCCCAGGGTACCCACTCATGGTTGAGATCCAGATCAGGTGTTCAGTTCCCCCAGGGGCTTTAGACCAAGACTCCAATAAGGGAAGCTGCTGCTACCTGGGGCTAGGGCTAGACCACTGTGTTCCCTTCTCATCCAAGTGAGAGAACTTTCTCACTGACCTTTGAAGCTGTCTTTGGGGTTTGTGATTTGAGGAATCTGGGACCCACAGCTGCTGCCAGTGGTGTGTCCTCTTGAACCCCACTCCAGTCCTTTCTTTGCAGTGGCAAAGCCCACACTGGGCTTCACTCCACTCCACGCCTGTACTGGGGTGTGTTCTGCTCCATGCCTGTGCTGGACTGCACTCTGGACCTGTGCTGGGTTGCTCAATTATTTATTTCTGCTGTGCAGTCTGGAAATTTTGCTTTCAAAATATCTTTCTCTCTTTTAAACCATTCATAAGCATTCTAATATGATGAGGGCATTCATTTTCCCTTTTCAGTTCACAGAGTCCTCCACTTCATCTTTTAATGATTTATTTTGCTTAATAAATGCATGAAATCTTTTACCTGATCTAGAAGCTATGTTCACTTCTGTTATTAATATCTTCCCTATACGTTTATCCTTATATGTTCAAGGCTTTTAACTGAGTTTTCTTCTCCCTGAAGTCTCTAATAATCTTAGATTCTTAATTCTCCCTATTGTTAACTTTTTGACTGTTCTTTGATGGCAGTTTCAGGAAGGCTAGATCTCAGAGGTGTCACAGTCTTTTCCTATGTAATTCATGCTGAAAATAATTAATGATTTATCAATTTCAGTCTCTAACCAAGTGACACATAGGAGCATAGACCTGGCCCCAGTTGGGTGCTCGGCTCTTTTCCTTAGGCTTAGTTACTGGAATGCCACCAGTCACACACAATTGTCCTTCCCTAATTCCTCTATTCCTTAGTTCTCTGGCTGAGCTCTGCTGTGCTACAGAGTCTTGTCACAAAACAATGCTGCTGAGATCCCTCTACCCTCTTATTGAGATCCTACCTGCTTTCCATTCTGTGAAATTTCTGTCTTTTAAAGCTCTGAAATTCTGCAAGGCAAGGAAGGAGTGAAAAAATTGAGCACTGTCATAAATCCATGGATGGGCTTGTACAACTTTATCGTGGCATACTGGTGGAAAGTAGAGACAGGGTGCAATGTAAGTAGAGAGGGGTTAGGGACTTTTTTCTTTCATTATTAAGGATTTTATTTTCCTCAGTTATATGTTAAAACAGTTATTAACATTTATTTTTAAAGCTTTTGATTTCCAAGTTTTTTCTCTCACCACCTCCCCCCACTGAGAAGGCAAATAATTTGATATAACTTATACATGTGTAGTCATGAAAAAATATTTCCATAAAAGTCACATTGTAAAAGAAAATATAGACCACCAAAACCCTCAAGAAAAATAAAGTAAAAATGTACATTTCAATCTGTATTCAGATACCATTAGTTCTTTCTCTGGGGATGGAAAGCATGTTTCATCATAAGTCTTTCAGAGCTGTGTTAAATCATTGCTAAGAATAGCTAAGTCATTCCCAACTGATCATCTTAGAATATGCTGTTACTTTATAGATAGTACATTTCACTTTGCATCATATCATGTACATCTTTCCAGGATGTTTTATTTTCCTGAAATCAGTCTGCTCATTTCTTGTAGAACAATAGTATTCCATCACGATCACGTACCACAACTTGTGCAACTATTCCCCAATTGATGGGCATCTCTTTAATTTTCAATTTTTTGCCACTAAAAAAGCCACTATAAATACTTTTGTACTTACAGTTCCTTTTCCTTTTTTTAAAATCTCTTTTGAGATACAGACTTAGTAGTGTTACTGCTACGTCAAATGGTATGCGTGGTTTTATAATCCTTTGGGCATAGTTCCAACTTGCTCTACAGAATGGTTGAATCAATTCACAACTCCACCAAGATTGGATTAAGCTCTCATTTTTCACATCCCCTTCTATCTCTCCTAATAACTGGAGTGTTCCTATGAGTTACAAGTATCAACTTCCAAAGTAGGAATGCAAATAGTTTAACCTCATTAAATCCCTTATGATTTTCTTTTCCTATTTACCCTTTTAGGCTTCTCTTATGTCTTGTACTTGGAAGTCAAATTTCTATTCAGCTCTGGTCTTTTCATCAAGAAAGCTTGGAAGTTCTCTACCTGATTGTATTTCCATTTTTTCCCCTGAAGGATTATTATTTTTGCTGGATAGGTGATTCTTGGTAGTAATTTTTACTCCTTTGCCCTTTGGAATATCTTATTCCAAAACCTCTTATGCTTTAATGTAGAAGCTGGTAAATTTTGTGTTATACTCATTGTGCTTCAAAGGTACTTGAATTTTTTCTTTCTGCTTGCTTGCAATATTTTCTCCTTGACCTAATAATTCTGGAATTTGGATATAATATTCCTGGGAGTTTTCATATTGGGATCTCTTTCAGGAGTTGATCAGTAGATTCTTTCCATTTTTATTTTACCTTCTGATTCTAGAACATAAGGAAAGTTTTTCTTGAAAATGTCTTTGAAGACTCTTTTTAAGACTCTTTTTAGACTCTTTTTTATCATGGGCTTCATGTAGTCCAGTAATTTTTAAATTAATTCTCCTGGGATGTATTTTCCAGATCAGTTATTTTCAATGAGTTATTTCATATTGTTTTCTATTTTTCATTCTTTTGGTCTTGTTTTATTGTTTCTTGATTTCTCATAAAGTCAACAGTTTCCATTTGTTCTATTCTAATTTTTAAGGAATTATTTTCCTCAGTGAGCTTCTGTACCTCCAATTCCATTTGGCTAAGTTCTCCTCATTGTCTTTTTGTACCTCTATCACCATTTGTCCTAGTCTATTTTGAAGGTGGTATTTTCTTCAATCTTTTTTGGATTTTTTTATGAAGTTATTGAGTCATTTTTCATAATTTTCTTGCATCATTATCATTTCTCCTCCTAATTTTTCCTCTACTTCTTTTATTTGAATTTCAAAATCTTTTTTGAGCTACTCAATGGCCTGAGATCAATTTATATTTTTCTTGGAGACTTTGGATGTAGGAGCTTTCACTTTGTTATCCTCTAAGTACGTGTTTTGATCTTCCTTCTCACCATAGTAACTTTCAACAGTCAGCATTTTCTTTCTGTTTGTTCATTGCCCCTGCTGATTACTTGACTTGTAACTCTTTCTTGAAGTAGAGCTCTTTTTCCAGGGTTGAGGGCAAACCATCCCAAGATTCAGGAGTTTCAAGTAGTAATTTCCAGAGATACTTCTAGGAGCTATAAATTTTCATTCCTTCCAAGGTGGTATGATCTAAAGAGATGTGTCTCTCTTGGCCTAACCTCTGATCTATGAGCAGCCATAAACACTATTTTCTCCTCTGGAGCTGTGAGGAGGGTCCCTGCTCCACTGTGGTCTCAAGCTCTGTTGTTCTAGTACTACTCATCACTCTGGAACTACCACCCAGGATTGTGACCTAGATATGATTATGAGCAAAGCAACAGATCCCTGCCTCAGTCCTAGTAAGGAGACCCTTGTGATCTCATTCTGACCAGTTGCTCAAACTCCTTCCCATCTCTGTTCTGAAAGCTTCAGAAGCAGCTGCTGCAACTGCTGATTCAATGGTGCCCTTTGATGGGGCTGAGGCTGTGTTGATTTGGCTTGTACTGGTCTGAGTTCCTCTCTCACCCAGATGGGACAGATCTTTTCTGCTAACCTTTTAAGTTGTCTTTGGCATCTGTGGGCTGAGAAGCATGGAAATCTCCACTGCTGACACTGAATTGGTGGCCTCAAGGCTTTTTCCTGGTTTGCTTGGGCCTGGTCTGTACTGGCATGGCCTGCACTAGAATATGCTCCTCTCTCACCATGGTGCAAAAGGACTTTCCTGCCACCCTTACACGTTGTCTTGGGCTAGAAAATTGTTTCACCCCATTTTTTGTGGGTTCTGCTGTTCCAAAGTTTGTTTACTATTATTATGTAAAGAAATTTGGAAGGGTTTGAGGGAGAGCTCAGAAGGATCCCTGCCTTTACTCCGTCCATCTTGACTCTGACTCTGGGGTTAGAGATTATTGTATTAGTTGTGTGAGGTCATACCTTGTCTGATTGTGGAGACAAATTATATTGCTGTATAGGCCATCATTCACTAGATATCTTGAGAGGTCATGATAGAGAAAGTGTCTAGTACACCATTTTGTTGGGTTTTAGGAATCAGAAGTGCCTTCTGAAATTTTCTTGTCTTATGTAGGAAATAGGCAAATCACTTACAGTTTTCCTTTATGAAATTATGTGATATCTAAGGGTATATAACACCTGTGTTCTCAGTCTCTTAACACCAGTCCCTCCCCATCCACACATTCAGACAAATAAATAACTAGAAACTTGAATTGACACCAAGATTTAGACCTTTAATTTTAATATGGTTAAATTGTTTAACAAATATAACATTGTTTGATTTAATTTATTTAGCACTATGTTCTGAAATGCAGCTTTACCAATTCATCTGCTTTGAGTACTCTGAAAATTTATTTTTAGCTAGAAATGTCATAGAAAATTAAAACATGATACACGAGTTAAAGAATGGTTTAAAATTTTGGGAAGATTATTTGAAGTCATCATATCATAGGGTTGCCATTACTCAATGGATATATTTATGCCTCGCTATCCTGAACAATTCCTGTCCATGATTTTTCCCCAAAAAAGTGCTCCTCAGTGAATGTAGGCAATGTACTACAGTCCTTTCTTCTTTTTTTTTTTAATTTAAATATCTTCAGGCTTACTCTGTACTTCTTGGGTTGCCTTTTTATTGCCTATTATTCTGACTTTCAAATACGAAATAATAAAAAAGTGTGTTTTTTTCAGATTTTCTATACTATTTATATTCAGTGTTAGCCTATTCTGGTTTATTTCTATCCATACTAACTAGTGGTAATAAATCACTTGTGATATCCATTTTCCTCCTTAATAATTGAAAACGTTTTGTCAGTTAGGGGACAGCAGTACTTCTCACCATGTGTTTTCTTGTCTAGTCTACAATATTAGCAGCAATACAAAAAAAGTCAAGATTTTTTCACATAATATTTATAGGCACAGTAGCATATCTACCATCCCTTACAGACTGAAATCATGCAAGGTGAATAAACCCTACGAAAAAAGAAAACAACAAAGTTCCTTAGACTAAGTTGGAAAGATAGAATTTACTTCTTGCACTCTAATGGGAGATCTGTGGAGAAGTGAACATTCCCTGATAGTTATAGTACCAGCAGCATGAACCTGAAGTGTAAACAGACATTCTTTAAAAATAAATATGGTATGTTACTTGTTGCAATAAGGGTATTGGAATAGAAATTGAAGAGAAAAGAAAAAGATCTTCAAAAGGGTAGTTGTTAGATCTGATTTGTCAGTATCAGCTTTGAGCATGTAATAGAATGAGCTCCAATGTATTCTGTGTCTTTTGCAATCTTTTGGATTACAGTGAACTGGAGAATTCAATTTCATGTGTATTTTTTCAATTTAAATTATAAAACATTTTTTATTTCTTCTCTCTTCCCCACCCACTAAAAAGAAGGACCAGAGAAGGCAGGGAAGGAAGAAGGGAGGAAAGAAGAAAGGAGAAAAAAATAAAGAAGGAAGGGGAAGAAAATGTTACTCTATAAATATATTCGAGCAAATATTCTCACATTAGCCATAATCAAAAAATTGTTTCCTATCTCTACATTATTTAATGACCACCCTATCATGAGATAATCAATGCTCTTCTTTATTTATCCTCTAGAATCATGGGGCATTGTGGACCTGATAAAAGTTTTTAAATCTTTCATAATTGTGTGTTTTTACAATGTTGATGTTATAATACAAAACTTTTTAAGGGTCTACCCTTTGCTGTCGTTATTACTAAGGAAACAGGCAAATCAACTGATCTGACTAGCTCATATTCTAATTTATATCTTGACTCACAGTAGTAAAGGTATAAGGGCAAAGGGACAAGGGCTTTCCCTCCAGAATATATGTATGAAGAGAAAGATCTCTTCCAAATATGGGTAGAACAATGCAGATCTGCCTCACAGGAGGAAAAGACAGCTGTTCTGAGAGTACAGAGAGCTAAACCAATGGATCATTTGCATGACAAAAAAATTGTACAAAGGATCAGAAAAGTCTAATCCAAGGAGAATAGTATTTTCCCATTAGAAGCTGAAGGACATTTGGCTCAGTAGGAAGCAGACAATTGATTACAGCACTGCTTACTCAGGCAGTTTCACAAAGAGAGTCATTAGAGTACAATCTGGAAAAAAAATCCTTTAGTTTGGTTTAATAATTAGAATTTGGCTGTTAGGGGCCAAGGAGGAATTTGATGAGTGGTCTTTCAATACTTGGAAAGGTTGATTTTCTGAAACAAATCAGACCAAGAAACCTATATTGAAACAGGGAAGGTCTTCTGCTCATGAGGAAATTTGTGAGCTCTCATTGCATTTGGCAATATATTCTACTAGGCTGTGTAGAAACCACAAGTTCTTGCTCACCATGAATATATTGGCAGGATTTTTGTTATGTTACTTTTTTAAAATAATGAATTAGTTAATAAAATAATTTTGTAAGTCTATTTTTTCTCTTCACTGCCCCCATAAAATTTAACAATTCAAAGTAAAATAGCAGGTGAATCTAGTTCAGTAGTAGCTGAGACAAAGGCTCATCTGGCAGCTATGTTGCATTTGGCCATACATTTGTTGAAAGTAATACTATGTATTAGTTGTGATAACCATTAAGCTACTATCTCTAGGAATAGAGAGGGTAGACAGGAGATTGTGCCCCTAAAGTGATGGAAGAAAATATTTGTAGTATTCATATTGCTATATCTTTGAGGTAAACATCATTCTGAAAAGTCTAATTGCTGTTAAGTAACTAAATGTCTTGACACACTAATAACTAGTGGCTAACACCTGGAATGGGGGCTTGAGCTGATAACATAAAGACAGAGAGAGACACCAGTACCTCAGAATACCCCTTGAATCCTGGGATGGTGGGAGATGTAGCTGTGTAGCTATATAGACCCTGAGAGGGTGATCCATGATAGCATAGTGTTAGACAGATAGATGAAAAAGATCTCTTTCTACATATGTGTATGTGTGCGTGGAGATCAATAGAAGGCTACACACAGATAAATATACATATATATGTATAGATAGAAAGATTATACACACGCACACACACAGATATATATATATATATATATATATACACACACACATATATATATATATATATATATATATAAAGATAGAGAGGGAGATAAGATGATATATCTTAGATAAAAATATGAGAAGAAAATAGGGAGACATATAAAATTCTCTACCACGAGAAATATGGGGCCCTGTCCTTAAAAAAAGCAGGAGATCATCTATAATGTTTAATTAGTTTTACTTTGCCTTGTCACATCACATCTTAAGTAATATTTTCAGTTTGAAGTACCGCAGTTTAGGAAGGAAAAACTAAAGAAGACCCAGAGGAAGGCAACTAGGATAATGAAGGTCTTGAATTCATGCCATATGAGGATCTATTTTTCTTTCAAAAAAGCTTAGAATGTTTAGCCTAGAGAAGAGAAAACTTCGAATAAAAAGATAGCTGTCTTCAAGTAGTTGAAAGCAGGGATAAATGACTGTTTGGCCCAGAAGGCAGATTTTTTTTTCTAACAAGGAAATTTTGATTTGTTGTGTGATGAAAAACTATCTATTTATTACAGATTTTCCAAAGTGGAAGGACATCCTATAATGAAGGCTAGATTACCAATTCTCAAGTATGTTAGCTGAGAGTATTTTTATTCATGTAAAAACTGAACTAGATAGATGGTATCCACTGTAACTCTGAGATCCTGTGACCACAAATGCACTGTATCATCACAAAATATCATTTGACTTAGTAGTCCATAACCCAATCTTATTCACTTCCACATGCATATATCAATATTTAGAAATTTCAGAATATGTATAAACACAGAGATAAATTTCTTTAATAATTCTCTATCAATATCATGAGAGATATAAAATGGGAGACACATGATCTTCAAAATTGTTTATCATTTTAATAAAGGAAGTACTGCATAAAATCTAAATGAAGGAGTTGAATGCATCTCCATGCTCCTTTTTTAGATTAAATTGTATGCATTGCATCAGACCCAGGAGAAATACAGTGTCTTCTTAATGAAATCCAAAAATGGTGAACTAGGAATCTAAGCTTTAAACAATCAAATGAATGAATAATGAGTACTGTCTAGGTTATGACAATTAACTGACTCATTAGTGTGGCCATATTAACATGTATGCAGATATACACAAGTGTACATAAATTTGCATACACATTTACTATTGGACAAATTGTATGCCTATAAGTTAATGTATATGTACATACATACATACATACATCTGTACATATGTGTGTAAACATATTTGAAGTATCTATAACAAATGTATTTTCAAAATGAGCATGTATTTGTATGTTGCTATTATTGTTGCTTCTGATGATAGAAAATGAAGAGGAATTAAGAAGCCTCTTGATGAGGGTGAAAGAGGAGAGTGTAAAAGCTGATTTCAAGCTTAACATTAAAAACAATGACAATAACAACAAGATCTTGGCAACTGGTGCTATCACTTCCTAGCAAATAGAGGGTGAAGAAATGGAAGCAGTGTCAGATTTTATATTCTTGGGCTCAAAGATCACTATAGACAGTGAATGCAGCAATGAAATTAAAAGACTCTTGCTCCTTGAAAGGAAAGGTATGGAAAATCAGAAACATCACCTTGCTGACAAAGATCCATGTAGTCAAAGCTATAATATTTCTAGTGCCAATATATGGTTGTGATATTTGGACCAAAAGGAAAGCTGAGAGTCACAGAATCAACACTTGGAATTATGGTGTTAGAGAAGATTTTTAGAGTCTCTTGGACAGCATTTAGGTCAATGTTTTAAAACTCAATTAAGGCTATTCACTGGAAGGTCAAATACTGAAGCAGAAGCTTTAATAGTTTGTCCACATAATGAAAAATAGGATTCATTGGAAAGACTGAAGACAAAGGGAAAAGGGAATGACAAAGGTTAAGATGGATAAATTGTGTCGTGGAAATAAACATAAACCTGGACAGACATCGAGAGACAGTGAAGGATAGAAGGACCTGGTCTGTTTCTATGGTCTGTTGAGTCACAAAACGATGGACTTGACTAAATCACTAAACAGTAATTATTGTTGTATACATGCTTACAAATGTCAAACCTCAACAAATTCTATAGATAAATAATGAGCTGTACTTAGAATTGTGTTAGAAAGAAAAGAGTGGGCCAGATTTTACTTGGAAAATTTGACTGAGTTTCTAATGGTTTACAAGTTGCTACCTGCCTTCAAAAATCATGTTTTTAACACCAAGCTTCCTGTGTTACCATATGAACAAATATCAAGGTACATTGATCTCAGAATAATGGAAATTTAATGCTATCTCTGCAGAAAATAGACTACCATATATCAGCAATGATAGATTTGTCTAGGAAAAATGGTATAAAATATAGCTCATGTAAGGTGGCGATGGTTGTAAAAGAATGAGAAATAACAGGTGTGCATACTGGAGATTGTAATTGTATGTACAAATGTCAAAGGGCCAGAGCAAAGAAGGCTTTCAACATCCTTTGTCAAGTAGATATAGAGAACTCTGGTAATGGCATGGATAAGCATTACAGAAGTGAGAAATCTCCAGTGAGTGATTATCAGCTTTGGCAGAGCAGCCACACCAAAGATATCACCCTACTATCAAAATGAGTGCTTATTTGTAATATATCATGGTTAATATAATTTTGTATGTGCTTATGCAGCATGCAGGTATAGGGAAATGTATTAATTTAATATTAGTTTATTCAAAATGATTAATCATTAAAAACCAATGTATTCATTCATTGTGGCTAAAGTAATATTCTTATCAAAATATTTTGTTTCATCTAAAGAACAGAGATTCAATAGCTGAAAATAGATCCTTCCAAAGTGGTTTTTTGTAAGAGAATGATTTCACATTTTGAAGCAAAGGCTGAAAGCTGCTTAAGGCAATCATGAATCTCCATCATCAAGAAATGTTACATGGCTTCATGTGAAGATACAAAATTAAGACCCATGCCAAAGACTGAAACTCATTGCCATGGCAATAAAACATCCCCACTTATTAATCAAAACTTATAGATCTTTTTCTAAGGGAAGGAAGATTATGAGGCTGTGTAGCAAGATGAAGGAAAAATGTGACAAAACAATTTGAAATTCCCTTATATTTGTTTTTCCTTAACCTAAGGAAAATTTTTTTTTAATTGAAAGCTACTTTATAAAGTGAAGGGCAAGGTAGCGAACAAAATAAAGACTGAGAGAAGCAATATACATTTACTAAATAAGTAAATTGTGTGTGAATTTTCTAACTATCTTAGATAAAGATTATTTTCTAAATTTTGCATAGATCGATCTATGAACTCAACAGCATGCACATATTCCTCCCACAATGCAGATGACTGTTTCTCCCCAGTAGCACAACTTACAACTTCATATAGGTCAGAATTCTTATCTATGTTTTTCATTAATCTCATATAAGTGATCCATCAAAAACACTGGATGTCTTCAGGTATTTTTTATTTTACTAATTCAGGAATGATAATTAATACATCATTCTATGTATCTTAACCACCAGTCATACTCACCTCCTGTCTCTAATAATTCCTTTCATGTTGCTTCTCAAAAGTATATCATTAGATACATGTATAAATCTCTTTTGTATTGGGCATCTCCCATTCCTACAATACTCTTTTTTCCTAATCTCCACCTCTTAGATTCCCTAGATTCCTTCAGTTATCAAGTCAAATGTAACTTTGTGCAAAAGACATCTCTGGGTATCCCTTTCTACCCACCCTTATCTTCCTTTCCATGGTTACATTGAAATTACCTTATACGTATCTTGTAGATACCTATTTATGTATATCTTGCATCCCCCATCAATATGCGAGCTCCTTGAACTTTTTGACTGATTATTGATTAATTTAACAAGTTTCTTTCCATTACCATTGAGTCAAGAAGCACCCTACTATAATCCTTGCCCTCAAACAACTTACAGTTTGATGAGGGAGACAGTATGCAACAACTAAGTAATACAAAAATAGAGAAAGGATGGAAGATAGCCTCAGAAGGATGATTGAAGAAAGATTTTAGAAAAAAGAGTCTGGGAAATGCATCCTGACATTTATGATACCTCAATTTTTTTTTATTCTTCCAAAATTATGATTGCTACAACATTGTCACATACTGTCACCCATTCTCTAGTATAACATGCGCCCTAGAATTATCTGCCCTAAACCGAACTGGGCAGTTCTCAGAAACTAGAATTCAGGTTTGTATGTCATAAGAAAACAAACTAAGATCTCATTTCCATTTTCTTCCTCCTAATCTAATTTCTGCATAAATAAAGGGGCCAATGTCACTAAGACTCAGGTGTCTTGTCTCTACATAAATACAATCTTTCTCATATCAAAGTTATATTCAGAATTGGGGCTATCAACTCCCAGAACTTGTCCTGGTAGTCATCAACTCATCTAATCCCTCACTGTCTAAGATTAATATCATCTCACTTTTTCCATGCTTCCCTCCACCACAGTTTCTATATTATTAAAATCTTTTATATTTTCGGTAGTATACTTTCATACTTTCCAAGATCTCTCAGTGAAACTTCATTCCACACAGCCTTAATCCAACTCAGTGCTTTCCCAGCACAAATAAGAGCTTTCGTTTTATACTTCTTCCTTTGCTATCTCCACTCCAGTCTCCCTTCGTTCCTTAATAAAAACAAAAACTCTGAGAATGTTGCTCTTAACTTAGCTCCAGTGAGTAGCATTCAACTATTCCTCCTATTTTATTTTTCCTTACCCATTGAATCTTATGCTAGTCACAGAATTTGAACATGGTAATTTCACTGGAGGAGTGTTGTTGATAAGAAGTTACATTAAAATGAATATTGAATTGAAAAATAAAATTGACTAATCTGTATGATCTTCATTGCCAAAGATTTCCCTCTGGCAAAATAATAGAAAGGAAAATATTATCAAAATTATATTACAAATTAAATTTTCTTCTAATCCACTAATGGGTTATTTTAGAAAATTAGATAAAATATTATAAAAATGAACAAAAGTTAAAAGAACAAGACTGTAAACTCTCAAGACAAATGATGAAATAGATAAGAATTAAAGGAAAGTAGCACTTTTGTCCTTGAATTCATGTTGTAACTTAGAAATCACTAAAACAATTTGGTCTTGGAATCACCAGCACCTCAGTTCAAAACTAGTTTCAGGAATGTATTGACTATGTCACCCTAGGAAAGACACTTACTCTCCTTCAGCCTCAGTTTTCTCATCTGTAAAATTGAGACAATAATGGTACTTATCTTACAGAGTTATTAAGAGAATAAAATGTGACAATATGTATATAAAGCACTTTGCAAATATTAAATTATAATATCGGTGCAATAGGCTACTTAGGTATCAGCAATAATCAAAATCAATACCTCCATGTTTCATAGATTCAAAACCATAAACGACTTTATTCATGTAGGAAACATGCATTCATAAAGTATTTACTCTTACCGGGCTCTGGAAATAAAGAAAAAGAAAGCAAAAATGAACAAAAATATTTACTGCCCTCAAGAGCCTTATATTTTATTGGGGGAACATATGTACACAAATAATTGTATGCATGTATTCGTATACATATATTTGTGTGCATTATGTATGCATATTATATACACATATAGTATACAAATTACATTATATCTTTATATATACATACTGTCATGTGTATATATATATATATTTGTGTACATTATGTGTGCACATTATACATAATATAAAAGTCACATGAATGTATGTATTAGATATAAGGTATTTTGCTGGCAACAGTTCTAGGAACTAGGGATATCATCTTATAGGAGGTGGCACTTGGGATGTACTCTGAAAGAAGTTAAAGCATTTATGAGGCAGATGTGAGAAGTGCTTGCATTCCAGCATTAGGAGATAGTCATTGGAGGTAACAAAATTTAAAAAAAAAAAAACAAAAGAAAACAACAACTGGAAAGCTGCTTGTCAGCAAATGCATTTGGAATCACATTTTACCTTTCAATATATCCTTCACACAACTGCCAAAGTAGATAAAAGAGGTCTTTTGTAATTCTTCATCTTCAAAATCTTCGGGTGACTTCATTTTATCTATAAGATGAACATATGACAGTATGAGAGTCACTTTTGGGCATATAAAGCACTTTACAACCTAACCCCAACACTCCTTCCCAGCCCAATTGCCCATTATTCCCCTTTATGGACTCTATGGTTTAGTTAAACTGACCTTTATTCTGTTTTTATACATGACCATCTATTTCCTGTCTCTGTGCCTTTGCCCCGGCAGCCTCCCATTCCTAGAATGTACTCCCTCCTTACCTCTGTTCTTAGTAACCATAACTTCCTTCAGCTCTCAACTCCACCATTTTTAAAGACTTTCCTGATCCTTCCAGTTATTAATACTTGTTCCTGTCTCCCCAAAACCTATATTTCTATTGTGTATATATAAATATGTACATATTTATATATACATATGTGTATATACACATGTACGTATATATGTATATATTTTTCCCCAATTCAAATGTAAATTCCTTTTAGACAAGGACTTCTTTTCACCTTTCCTTGCCTGGTTTTCTTCATTATTCTAGATACTTTGATCTTATCCATGCAAAACTTTTTTTAAACTTTATGCAAAATAGTGCACCTATTTTTCTCTTAAAAGTGTCTTTCTCATGATTCATTAAAAATTCTTTCCATGACTATAGTTGTGAAAGATGCACATTCTTCTATTGTCTTTATTTTAATTTATTTTTATTATAATATAGCATTGATATTTGTGATTTATGTATTTTCAGTTTACTGTAGCATATCAATCTATAGATTGACAACATTTATTGAACCAATTCTATATGAGAGGAAAACTGTCAATTAGGTTGCATCATCTAATACAAATAAATGGCACACAAAGAGAAGTACTATGAGGTTGTTAGGAGAGTGTTCTATTGACAACTGCGTGATCTGCTTCAAATCATGCCTTAAGAGATTACCGGCCATGTGACCAAAGGCAAATGACTTTCACCCTCCATTTCCTCATCACTTTTTAGAGATAGAATCGCATCATAGAGTTGTTGTCAGAATTAAATAAAATGATTTGTGTAAAGTGCTTTGTGAATATTAAAACATCAAATAAATGTTGTTGTTGATTATGACGATGAAAAGTCATTCCCCAATAAGTAAGCTATCAAAGGTTATGAATTGTTTTTTTTTAAAAGACTTCCAAATGCTTAACAAGCAAACAAATTATTGCTTTAAATTACTGATGATGAAAGAAGTGCAAATTAAAATAACTCTGAAATTTACGTTCACAACTGTCAAGTTGGCAAATAAGATAGATAATGGAAATACTCAATGTGGGAAAGACAAGTGGAAGTTAAATATAGTGGTATGCCTTTGGTGGACCTTTGAATTGTTAAAAAAAAAATGATAAGAAACAAATGGTAAATGTGTGCGAAAGTGTGTCATTGAGGTTTTTTTTTCCTGTTATAATTGTAGCTCCAGCAATTTTTCAATGACTCCAGTTGCCTCAGACCTTTTCAAAATCCTTTTTCTGACAACTTTTCTTAGTTACCAGAAGATGTCACACATGCACAATTCCCCTCCACACCCCACATTCCAGTTTCTCTCAGTGTAGTTCTCCTCACCCTCCACCAAATGGCAGTTGCTTCCTGGGGACCAGCTTCCAATTCCAGTACCTCTTCTAAGCTGTGTCATAGCTCAAAGTAGAACTGTATCTAATGTTTTCTCATGAATATTCTCTACTTCAGGCCATGAAGATTTCTCCCCAGAGTTAAAAAGATGATCTTCACTGGTACCTTACAGATGAGTCTTTCTCTGGGCTGGGTCACAGTGAGTTATCACAGTTTAAATTCTATTTCTTCTAGTGATTGAGTGGTTGGCCTCTGCTGACATCAGCATGTCCCACAGTGCCACAGGGCTAGGGGCTGGGTGGGGGAGCACCTAGCTTCTCTCCCCAGATGTCATTCAGTTTATGATTCCTGCTGGGAATCTAGGCAGGTAATTTAAATGCTTCATGCAGCCTACTGAAACAGGATATGGGTTTTGAACTTGTGGTCCACAGATCTATGAACTTGAATGGGCAAATATCTATGAATATATACATATACACACACACATGCACACACACACACATATACATATACATATACATATATACATACATACATACACACACATACACACACACACACACACACACACATATATATATATACGTCTTTATTGCACTAAGTGTAAATGGAAATCCAGTATTCCCTTCAATTCAATTTTGAATATAAGCAGTCAACTATAATAACAATACCTGTGATATTGTCAAGGGCAGAAATCACAAATATTTTCATATGACATTAGAGCTGCTGTATCTCAAAATTTGTTTTTATGCCCACCACTACTTTGAAATTGCTCTAGTTATTTGACCTTCATCTAAAGAGCAATTTGCAATTGTTCAATTCTTTCAGTCATGTCTGACTCTGTGACACCAGTTGGAGCTTTCTTGACAAAGATGCTGGAGGGCTTTGCCATTTCTGTGGCAAATAGGGTTAAATGCCTTTTTTAGGGTTACACAGCGAGTGTCTAAGACAAGATGATGATGATGATGATGATTAAAAATTATATTCCCTAAAAAAGATGAGTCTTACTGTCATCAGGCCTGATATTCTATCCCCTGTGCCACATAGCTGCCCTTCCCCTAATTAGCACATCATTACTATGCTTCTATTTGCAGATACATATTCAGTATGTATGATCCCCTTTGTAATTCTATATATTTTGCATTATGCATTTAAAACATTCTGTGAATGGAGAGAGGATAGGCTTCATGAGTTGTCAAAGTGTCTTTCACATACATCGCATTCTCTAGGGCAAAGAAGAGGGAGGAGTCATTTCTCGTTAACTGTTTCTAGGAATAGAAAGAGATGTCATTTCTGTTCCATTTAAAATCATTGTCAAAGTCAGTGTTTTCCCTGGTGTCTCTTTAGAGCTGAAGATTATATTTTCTAGTTAGCTCATATGCCTAAGGAGAAATAATAGTTCAGCTTAGATGTACAACACAGAACTTTTTGTTCCGTTTAAACAACGAGTGCATGAACACACATAAATTATGGCATTTGTTTGATGAACACTCATCTCTAAAATAAGAAAGTTGGAAAAAAAATGACCTCTAATTTTGCCTTTAGCTCTAAATCTATTATACTAGCATTTTCTTTTTAGAAAGCACCGTGATTTTGTAAACCAAAGAATTTATACCCATGTACTATGAAATGACTTTCATTTTCTATTTGTAATTCTTTTTATTTTGACTTTAAACACCAAAAAGATAATATCCATATATACAACAGAAGAAAAAAATTATGACTCTATATGAAATCACAATATTCCATTAGAATTTTTAAAAATTATACAATAAATTCCATATCTTACTTTCAAAATGTTTTATTCTGACCTGGTTCTTTCCTGTCCATTTAAAAAAATGATTCAATATCTTTAAAAAAAATCATTTTTGTTACCCTCCCTCTCTTCCTGATCCACACCCCAAATAAAAACTGAAATGGGGAGGAGAAACTTCCAACAAACAAGTATAGTCAAACAAAATAAATTCAAACAGTGCGCATGTCCAAAAAATATATTTCTTTTTACAACTTGTTACCACACGAGTAATTTGCATTTTTCACAGATTCTCTGGGCAGCATGGTTGGTCATTGAACTGACCAGAGTTTTAAATCTTTCAATGTTTTTTCTTTATGACATTGCTGTCCTCCTACAAGTAATTTCATTAATTCTGTTTATTTCACTCTGCATCAATTTCTACTATACACGATTATCCAAAATAAAATGTCATAAATTCTTATGACAAAATTATTCCACTTAGTTCGTATACAACAATTTGTCTGGCCATTCTCAGTTGCCTAAAAGGTGACCTCAACCATTCCCTGAGATTCTCATTCTTTGCTAATTTCTTTCCCTACCTCCTCACTTCCCCTTTAATCATCTTTTCAAGATTAGAAAGTTTGTTTTACTACGGAAAATATTCCCTCCTTTACATCCCTTTCCCTCTTAACTTCACCCTGACCCTGTTCTTGCTTGTTTCTCTGTTGAGATTTGTGTATTTATACACACACGCACAAATGTGTGCATTCAACCCTACTTTGTCCATTTCATATAAGTGATGTTCAAGTGATGTTCGTTCCACCTACTCCTTCATTCATGTTTAAAAACTCTTCCCATGCATCCTATTTATGAGACATGGCTCTATCTTTGCTTTTTTTCTACACTAGTGTTTTCCTTGTGTGTTCACTCCCCAAAACCTCAAAATACAATCCATATATCCTTAGGCTCCTCATTTTTAACTCCCACAATAATTTTTAAAGACTATTAAGGTTCTAAAGGGACACTTGTTTAGTTCCTCCATCAGAATATCAACATTAAACAATCATATTGTTTTCTTCCAACTACTCAAAAAATACTACTTTTCTCTATTTTTCTTGACTTGTGTTTGCATTTCAAAACTACTATTTATCTGTGAATGTTTTAAACTGAACTGATGAAGTTCTATGAAAGGTTTGTTGTTCTCCATTTAGGATGATACTCAACTTTTCAGGATGTTATTCTTGTAAGCCTGTCTTTATTGGCTTTTGTGATATTGCATTCCAGAATATGCTTGTATTTCTGTTAAAAAGCTCCCAGGTCTATGGAGGCAAAGAACTGAAAACTGCAGGGATGCTCATTAATTGGGGAATAGCTGAACAAGTGATGGTATATGATTGTGATGGAATACTACTATGCTGTAAGAAATGATGATCTCCATGATTTTAGAAAAAAATGGAAAGATTTGCACAAAGTAATGAAGAATGAAGTGATCAGAACCAGGAGAACAATGCATGCAGTAACAGCATTATTGTTTTAAGAATGATTGAGCAAATAAATTATTTGAATATTATAAATACTGAAATTAACTATAAAGTATATATGAAGAAAGAAGCTATATCCTGAGAAAGAACTGATGACAAGGTTTTATAGAACAATTATACATACATACATACATGCATGCATACATACATACCTATTTGTATCTAATGTTACATTATGTGATATCTAATGGTAGATAGAGTGCATTAGTACATCTCTAGAGCAGAGTGAGGAAGGGGGAGGGAAAAAGGAACAAAAAGAAAAAGAAGAAATTTACATTATAATTTTGTTCTGCATTTGAAAGGAATAGAAAGTTACGCATGGTAAATTTGCACTTTCATGGGCAATCGTAGAAATGCTTGTTTTATTCCATAAAGTTTTATAAAAAAGCTTCCAGGTCTCTATGATTCAGACTATATTTCCTTAGTAATTAAGCTGGCTCTTTATGGGTGCTTGCAATAATATTTCTTTAATGTGATCTCTGGATTTTGTCCTATGACATTCTTGGAATTTTTCATTTTGAGCTCTTTTTCAGTAGTTCATTGGTAGATACTTTTTATCTCTGCTTTACACTCTGCGTTCAGGGAGTCCAGTAATTCTGAAATTGCTGTCCTTGCCCAGTTTTTGAGGTATTTAAAAAATTCATCAGCTACTTTATATTTTCTTTTGTTTTTAAATACACATATATGTATGTTTAAGCATACATGCGTGTATTTCTATATATGTATATATAAATATATGTATATTGATATACATATACACATATATGTGCAGATATATAGATGCATATCCACATGTGTATTCAAATACCTACATGCACACATGCATATGTGCATGTGTTCTATCTCATAGTGCCATTTATTTATATTTCATCTATTCTAGTTTTCAGGAAATTTATTTTGGGCAAGGTTTACAACTTTCTGCCCTAAGCTGCTTATTATACATCTAAGTCTTTCCTCTAGAGTTTTTTTTTCCTATTTATCTCTTGCTGCATTTATTCTAGGTATGTATTTAGCCTTTGAGGAAAATCCATTTTTCTATTCAGTCACTGCTTACAATTTCTCTGAAGTTGACTTGATCCTTCTCTTTGAAGTTCATAAGATGTCTATTTTTATATTATTCAGTTTTTTTCTTTTACCTCTTCATTTCTCCAGTTTTGACTCCTGGATTTGAGTTGTGCTGCCTGATCAGCCTGTGGGTGGGGCTGTTGGCTCTGCTTGATATATTATTGTCTCATTTCCTGTTGTGATGCCTACCTCCTGGGGTAGGTCCTTCTGAATTTTTTAAGTTGAGAGCACTGATTTACATAGTCTTCTATGCAATCTGAAACAAGAGTGCTAGGGAATTTAGAAACCTGGAACCCGCACTGTCTAGATCTAAGCACTACTGAGTCACTTAGGTCACACACACCTGACACTTTTGGGGAGGGGGTAAAGTGAGGTGGGGTGGAGAAAGTACCCTGCAGATTAAATCACTGGCACAGTCTGAAATGTCCCCCTGAGAAGTTATTGACTTATTTGCCTATGCTAGCATTGGTCTGGCTGATGCTAGCTGATGGTCTGCTTTCCTCTTGCCTACAGGCTTCTGTCTAACTTTTGTAATCCTTAGGTAGAAGACATAACATTATAATTTGTCATTAGATTTTTTTTACTATTCCTTTTAGTATGAATTTCAGACTTTTTTCTGGATTAGTAATGTGGAAGATGGGGAATTTTTCTCCCGATTAAGCTTTCTCAGCCAAAAATCCGCTCTACCTAATATTTTTCTGTATTATTATTATTAGAAAGGTGCCAGGAGGCCAAAATTTTTCCCCTCTAAAAGCAAAAGAAAACAAAATAAAAAGCCTAAATTAATGTTTATAAGGTAAGTAGAACTTTTCATATATCCCCATAGGTAAAAAGCACCCATACTGTTCATCTCCATCTCAAGCAGTTTTCTAATGTCATTTGTCAGTGGCCTGACTCAAGAAATAATTAAAGATATGAGCAGTAATCTTTTGTGCCAAGGTTGAATTCCGTATAAGTGCCATTTGATAAACTTTAAGCATATCTCCAGTGATAGTACTTTGTAGCCAGTAACACTAACTATGTGCTAGGTCAGAGGTGGGGAACCTGTGGACTTGAGGTCATATGTGGCCCTCTAGGTCCTCAAGAACATCACAGAACAAATCCCCTTAATAAAAGGATCTGCAAAACTTGAACTCAGCCAAAAAGCAGCACCCAAGGACCTAGAAGGTCATATGTGGTTTCAAGACTGCAGGTTCCTCACCCCTATATTAACATTTTGCATTTTCTAATTAAATTTTAGCTTCATTGGTAAATTATGTAAGGTTACAGAGTTTTATACATCTTCTGTGACCCCTACTCATGTTCGTTGTCCCCATTAGCTCATTCCAAAGGTTGTATCTAAAACACAGATAATGACATGGTGATTCCCCTGGAATTAAATTTGGAAAATCAATGGAAAGGATCAAGGAATTCCTGGATACTAAATTCAAATATATTGATTAAAATTCAGTAGTTTTTGGAGTCTCAAAGACTATGGGGATTTACTATGCTAATGTTTATAAAAGCTTGAGCACATCAGTACAAAATACTCCTGGTCGTGTTCCTTTTGATATGGGTCCATGTTGGTCTTTTCCCCATCTTTTTCATGTCTGTATACTTCAAAGTAAGTTTTGAGCTTGGATTTAGTTAATTGTGTACATATCAGCATGTACATATGCATGCAAAAATGAGTCATCTTCAGGTAAGTATGCAATTGTCTATACAGTAATACAGACAGAATGGAATTTAGTACTAGAGACATATATTTGCAAGACAGTGGAAGAAAGAGTTTGCTGTGTTTAACTAATGTGAAAATCAAAAAAAAAAAAAAAGATAACGAGAGGGAAATAACTCACAGCAGAGCTTTCTAACACAGTCCAAAAATATGTATTAAGAGCCTGCTATATATGAGGCACTATGCTTTTGGTGCTAGGGATATAGAGAAAGGCAAGATTATATACCCTAAAAGAGCTAACATTCTGAAGGAGCTGACAACATACCAAATACATACAAGCTCTAAAGAGGGTAAATTGGAGATACTGTTAAAAACAACAACACCAGCAAGAAATGATTGAGTTTAAACAAAGCAGTAAGACTATGGGACCTGTGAATTCCCTTTCCTTTAAAAGAGGGCACTGTCAAGGACAATAGGGTGGGGAAAAAGAGTGAAAGTGAACTACTTATAAATTCAAGTTCATATGTAAGCAATTTTTATTCCGAAAAGAGAAACATACTTAAGTTTAAGTTGAATACAGAGGCTATATTTCAGTAAAATGATAAATTTTATATATATATACGTATATATATATATATATATATATGCAGTTTATAATGGGTTTTACAAGAAATTCATGATGTAGGTAGCACATATTTTTCAAAGTCTATTTTATAGGCCAGGAAATGGAGATTCATTCTACTCACTTGGCCAAGGTTACCTAAATAATAAAAGGTAGAACTTTGTCAGATATTCTGCATATCTAAATAGCTTCCCCAATTGAAATAAAGCCATGGTTCTCTTACTGATTATCTTTGCCCCTTCCCAAGGTGGGGTCAGAGATAGAATCTCTCCTGACTAGGGCAGATGGTGCACCAAGTGCAAAATAAAGCTCCCCCATTTGGGGAGTAAGGAATGAGCACATGACAGATTTTTCTGTAAAAGGTGATAGTGTGAGTAATGTTTTATAATCCAAAGTTAGGATCTGGGATAAATGTGGGTGATTAGGAACAGAAACAGAGTCTCAGAAAGATGATAGAATAGATGTACTTTCTCTAACACATTCCTGTCTAGAGAGTAAGAATCAAAAAGAATTCTGATTTGGGACATGGAACTTTAGTTTAGTATGGTATAAATAGAATTCAATAATAAAGGCATCTAGCTATGTGGGAAATAGATCATGCTGGGTCTGAGGTCAGGAAGACCTAACTTCAAAGACAACCTCAAATATTTTCTAGTTTTGTAGCCCTGGGTAAGCCATTTAATTTTTACCTCAGTTTACCCAACTGGAAAATGGGCATAATAATAGCATCTACCTTCATAGGTTCTTGTGATGATCAACGAGACAATATACCTAAAACACAACACAGTTCCTGGTACGTAGTGGGAACTTAATAAATGATTTTTTCCTTCTTTCCATTCTTCCTTCTGTTTCCTTCCTTCTACTTTCCTTTTTCTTCTTCTTCCCCCATTATCATCCCCACTTTCTCATGTATCTTTAATTTTGTATGGCTAGCTACTGGCTGTTTTCTTACTGCCTACAAGCATGTAGATATCTCTTCTCAAAAGCAAAACTAAACTAAACAGATGTGTAAAACACCCTCATTTGCTTCATCTGTTCCTAGAAGGTATCATTCCCACTCTCTTTCCTTTGATGGATAAACTCCCTGAGGCCATCTTGAATCAATGCCTCCATTCCTTTCCTCTCACTTCTTACATCTCTACAATTTCACTTTTGACCCCATTGTGATATTAGAATTGTTCTCTCCAAAGTTACCAATGATCTTATAATAACCAAATTTAATAGACCTCTTCTAATCTTCCTCGTTCTTGTTCTTTCTGCAGCTTTTGAAACTTTTGATCACCCTTTTCTCTTTGATACTATGTTTTCTGTAGATTTTCCTGATGTTGCTGTCTCTTGTTTCTTTCCCTCTCTTATTTGACTATCCATCTCAGTCTTGTTTAATGAATCTTCATCCAGATGCCCATTAATGATGTGTGAACATTAAGACTCTGTCCTGCTCCTTCTTCTCTTCTCTCTCATTCTATTTTATTTTTTTAAAAAATCTCATCAGCTCCCAAGGATCCAACTATCAGCTCTATGAAGTTGATTCTCAGATTTCTTTGTCTAGCCCTAACCCCTGTCCTGTCTTCCAGTTTCACTTTTCCAACTGCTTATCAGATCTTTAAAAAAAATAAGTTTTTTATATATTTAAAATATGAAACCTTTATCTGATACACGCAATTTACAGCGGGCCTGTACATCATAGAGCCCATGGGTGATACGTTGTGCATGCTTCTTTTTACATGCTCTATATTTTTCACATGTCACCCAAAATCATTTGCTGGGCTGCCACAATCGACCCACAAGCAGTATGTTGTGCAGGCTTGCCTTAATGGAACTTTGTATAGTCAGTTTTACTGAGGGATTTGAATAAAGCAGGCACATACGACACGCCTACCACAGGCTGCTTTGGTGGGCCACAAGAGGCCAAAGGCCCTGTGTTCTGCAGGCCTGATTTGTAGCAACAAATAACTATAACAATCTTGTATTTGACAAGTATGAAGACAAGATTTGGGGATAACAATTCATTATTTAGTAAAAATTGTTGGGAAAATTGGAAAGTAATATGAAAAAAAACTATCCATAGACCAACATCTCACACTATTTACCATGATAAGGCAAAATGGATACATGACCTAGAGATAAACAGAAATATTACAAGAAAATTTGAATAACATGGAACATATTACTTATCAAACTTACAGATGGGTGAAAATTTTGAATGATCAGATAGTGAAAAGAGAGTGAAGTATAAAATGGATAATGGTGATTACATTAAAAATTGATTCTTGAACCCCTTCATAACCTGCCTCCTTCCTACCTTTTCAATTTTTTTATACTTTATACCCTACTTAACTTACTCTGTGATCCAGTGATATTGGCCTCCTTGCTATTATTTCACATAGTAAATAACTATACCTCCTGACTCCAGACATTTTCAGTTGCTTAGAATTCCATCCCTGAAATAAATTAACTTATCTCTCTCTCTCTCTCTCTCTCTCTCTCTCTCTCTCTCTCTCTCTCTCTCTCTCTCTCTCTCTCTCTCTCTCTCTCTCTCTCTCTCTCTCTCCTGTCTCTCTCTCTGTCTCTCTCTGTCTCTCTCTGTCTCTCTGTCTCTGTCTCTCTCTCTGGTTACCATTTTTTTTCCTTTAGAATTTTTCTCGTAAGTTTTTTTTTCTTTCTTTTTTTTTATTTTGACCATTTAATTATTTTTCTCTCCTTTTTCCTCTCTTACTTTCCTTACTCAAGTAGATTCTCATTCCCTTTATTTTTCTTCAACTTGTCCTATTTTTTTATTGTTTTTTAAATTTGTTTTTACTCCTCTTTCCAGGGAGAATATCTCTCCTTCACTTTCTTCACTAACTGGCCTCTTTTTCTAACTACTTAGACTTCCATTCTCTGTTTCATGGCTTCTATATTTTTATAGACCTAGTTTGTTCTCTGTATTTCTTATAAAATCAAAACTTCTGGGGTTCCCATCCTGGGGTCTTCCTTCTAAGCAGTTTTTGGCACAGCCTAATAGAGTTTTCCTCCCACCTTCAATTCTCCTTTTTCCATTAAGCCCCACTCCCAGAAAATGCCAGTTCCTGATAGGGTAGAGAAGATACTACCCCATGGTTAGGATATCCCTTTGTGGTTACACACACACACACACACACACACACACACACACACACACACACACTTCAGTTATGCAGCCCCAAACTAACTTATATTCTTACCCTTGCTTCTTTTCCCCTCTATTTATCTCAAAATCTTATCCCTGAGTCCATGCCTTCCCACTTCCCCCAGGAGTTTCAACCTCACTCTAGGTGAGTACCCGAATAGGCCTTGGTCAAAAAAACGCCAAGGTCTCCCATTGCATTCTGGGCCATCTCCAGTAATCCTAATGAATATCTGGTCACTGGATCCAGATGGCTCAAGAGGGGAAAGTGAGGCTGGTGACCTGCACAGCCCTCCCTCACTCAAATCAAAGTCAAGTGCAAGTCATGTCGTTATTTCTCTGATGGCATGGTCTTCTTTGAAAACAAAGGATGAACACAACAACAGTAACTCCCACAAGCAGGACAATTGGTTTCCTAAGCATCAAATCTCAGAAAAACACCTCTGTTATTGCCCAGTCTACCTTCACAGAACATATTTCTTTATCACCAAGAGAATTCACAAGTAGCACCTCCAAAACAGAAGCCCTAACCCCAAAACTAGCCCTGTCCCTTTCTCCCACTTTTTTTTTTCAGTCTTCCTCTTATTTCCTCATTCACTCTACTTCAGGCTCTTCTTAACTTAAAAGATCATAGGAGTCAACTTCCCCTCATTGCTAACACTTCGATTAACCACAACATATCACAAACTCTTTTCTATCCTGCTCCTCTCTTCACCTCTTTCAAGCACCTTCCCATTTTGCATGCAGTCATCCAGAATCAAAGCCTCAGAATCCACAACTTTTCCTTTACTCTCCACCCATAGCCAATCATTTACTGAGTCTCATTGTTTCTACTCCCACAATGTCTCATCTCCCCTTTTGCTCCACTTATATAACCACCACTCTATTGCAGACTTTCATCACCACTCAGTGTGACTCTTGTAATAACCTTCTATCTGTCTCCCTGCCTTAAATCTCTCTCCTCTTCACTCTATTTGCTCTACAGCCACCATATTGATACTCCAACTACACAGGTATAATCATGTCACTCTCTTAATCAGGAAATTGAACAGGTTCCCTTTTGCTTTTAGGATAAAAAACAGAGTCCTCTGCTTGACATTTGAAGCATTTAATAATCTTGAAAATTTGACTTTACTATATGTTCTCTCCATTTTGATTGTACATTATTCCACAACTTACTTTGCCTTCCAGCCTAATGGATCAATTGTCCTATCACATACATGACATTCCTTTTCTTCTTATGCTCTAGTCTCTGGATTTCTCTCTCTATCTCCTTCTCCTGAAATTCCTGACTCACTTGAAAATTTATCTAAAACTCACTTCCATCAGGTTTACTCATTTCAACTGGCAGTTCTAATTGTCTCTTGAAATTACTTGCATGTGTCTCATATTTAATTAATTATGTCCTCTAAATAAAATGTTCCAGGAAGGAAGAGATTGTTTCATTCCTGCTATGGCATCCTTATTGCCCAGTGCAGTGTCTGGAAGATAGTACATGCATAATAAATGTCTACTAGACTGAAATGGAATTTGGTCCTGAGTTAAGCTTTAGGTTTCAATACTAAGATAAGGAAGGGTCTGATTTCCGCCCTTTCTCCTCCTGCTCCCTACTCTCCAAAAAATAGCACCCTTCAATTTGCTACATTTAGCTTTATTTGGGTATGTGTTACATGAGAGCCATTAAAATATTACTATTAAAAGATCTGCCTTCAAATTCAACCTCTGAAACTCCCTGTACCATTGTGGAGAAGTTACTTAACCTTTGTGAGCTCCTCCATAAAATCGGGGGTTGAATTAGATGACCTCTATGCTGACTTTCAGTTCTATCACCATGATGCTATGATTATGTTTCTATGTCTGGCCCTCAGTTCAGGCCAATTCTCTGCCTCCTTTCAAATGCAACTGAATGTCTCCCATTACTCCCCATGGCAACAGCTATGTCTAAACGGGGGAGGGAATGGTTGTTTATAGAAATGTAGTATCTTAATAGATTATCCTAGCTCCAGCTTAAATTTTCATCTCAAACTGTGGTGCATGGGAAAACTTAATTCATTATTTGATCTCCTCAAGCACAACAATAAAATAAGAATATTTAATTCATAACTCTAAACAAATTCTTATTGGTTATATTGCCTTATCCCTCCTACTTCTCTTAAATCTACTTACCCTGACAACTTGACACAACAGACTTTATTGATAAAGCATATATCACTGAGGACAAAGTTGTGGACTTTAAAAAAATGGTCTTGTCATGAGGAAATTTATCCATGGTCTTCAGGCTTTATGTTCAGTCCTATTTTATGATTTAGTTTTTAAAAGCTATCGCTGCTAGAATTGATGATCTGCACACAGGATGCTCACACACACAGCCTGGCTCTGATTTTTTTGGAGGGGGCAAACCAAGATATTATTTAGGTTAGCTCTGTGATATAGTAAACCTACTTTCCAAATACTCCTATGGACATGACAGATGTGGAGAATGCCACTGTCCTCTTCCCATGCACTATCAGACCTTCCCCCATTCCCTTTTCCCCAACTTCCACCCATGTTCCAATTAGAATAATACATACTTAGAAATGGAAGGAATCTCATAGATGATCTAGTCTAAACCATGACTAATACACAGTTCTACTCTACATATTCCTATGAAGTGGTCATCCAGCCCTCAGAATGCTTCTAGTGATGGATAACTCACTAACAACTAGTAAAGTTGATTTAGCCTAAATTTGCCTCTCTCTGACTTCTGCCCAGTAAGTGTAGTTCTGTCTCCTCCAGCACCAAAGAAAACAAATCTAATATTTCTTTCATATGGCAGTTCTTTGATTTTTTAAGTTAACAATGACCCTCAAAGTTTCCCTTCTCCAGGCTTGTTCAGGTGTTTGAGTCATGTTTGACTCTTCATGTCCCAAATTTGTTTTTTTTTTTTTTTTGGTAAATCCAATGGAGTAGTTGGTTATTTCTTTCTGCAGCTCATTTTACAAATGAGGAAACTGAGGCAAAGGGGGTCAAGTGATATTCAATATCTGAGGCCACGTTTGAACTCACAGAAATCAGCCTTCCTGACTCCAGGATCAGCACACTATCCACTATTGCCCCTAGCTGTCCCCCTTTTCCAGGGTAAACATTCCAAGTTCTTTCTATTAATCCTTGTGTGGACTCTTATTATTATTCAAACATTCATCTCACTATACTTCTTGAACTACTATGGACACTCTTGCTGATAAAAACCCTTCCAAAAAACTTCTAAACAATTTAATCTAATACTTAAGATCAAATTAAACATAATTGAAGCCAACTGGACAACAACTTTCCCTATACTCATCACTATTATATTGATTTATTATCAGATCACCATGGCTATTTTATCTGTGGCATCATACTATGGACTTTCCCTGGCTTTGCAGCTAAAACAAAACAAAACAAAAAATAAGTCCAATTTTTGTTTGTTTCTTTTCATATGAATTACTTCTTGGTTGCATTGTCATTTATGGAAGAGACTATTTGTGAAATAATGGATGCAGTACCCTTGAACCAGAGTTCAAATTTTGCTAACTAGCCATGTGACAATGAAGCTTCAATTTCCTCATATGTAAAATGAGAATAAATGTAACATCTATCTCACAGGTCGTTGTGAAGATAGAATGAGATAATGTATACATATACATTTTTACAAGCCTTTATGTGTTATACATGTATGTGTATAAATATTTTACAAGCCTTTATTTGCTATAAAAATATCAACTCTTATGCATTTTAAATTTCACATTACTAGATTTTATCCATGGTTTCAGTCCATTAATATCTATTTGGATATTGATTGAAAAATCCAAAACAATTAATTACCTTTGCAAGTTTACCATAGTCTGCATGACATCTTGATTTCTTTCAAATTATTAATAAAAAAATTAAGAGAACTGAGCCCTACGGTACCTTTCTAGAGACTTTTCTTCTGGTCAGGGTGATCCATTAAACTTTGTTCGCTGAGTTTGGTCTAGCTCCAAATCTACCTCAGCATAGCATAAGTAAATTCATATCTCTCTGTCATTTTCTTTTAAGAGTATCATAAAAATCTATTAGATACCTTGCTTAGGTTTAAGTGTATTATATCTATGACATTTTGCTAATGTACTAATCCAATGAATGCATCAAAAAAAGAATTAAGTCCTTTCAATATGACTTCTCCTTAATGAGTTCAGGATTTGTCATAATTACTGTTCCACCTTTAAAGTGACCCTAAATAATTCTTTAAATAATAGATTTTAGGATATGGAAGAGATTTAAAGTCAATCACAACAGCTTGTAGGTTGGGGAATTTCCTTTTCTCTTTTGAAAATTAAAAAGGCATTCTAAGAAAACTGCAGAGTAGGTCAGAAGTGTCTAGGTCCTCCATATTTCCTCCACAGACAGAAAATTGCCCTGAAATGAACATAGGGAAGCAAAAATAAATGGATAAAACAATTCCAGAGGCCCTCAGAGAAGACTCCAGGGGTTGAGGTTTTGGCTGAGTGAAGTGTGAACATCTCCAGGTTAACTCCATTGAATTAACACACTGTAGACCTTGAGGAAAACAGATTAGACCTCAAGAAATTTTGCCTCAAGTTTCACTTCACTCGTTGAATCAAGAAATTTCACCTCAAGAATTTTTACCTCACAAATTTTCATCTAGGCAACTATAGAGGGCTGAGTGAGGTAAGATTGAAGGACTCCCAGATGTTTCTGGAAGTCAGACCTAGTAGCACTGACCAAATATAATTCTGGGCTGAGGTTGTGGGCAAAGAGGAGTGAGCCCATGCTTGGTCAATGTGGTACCACAGGGAGCAAGAACATTTTCAGGACTGCATGGCTGGAGTATTAAATGTGACTTAGAAGAGAAAGAAAGGTGTCCCTGGGGTTGAGCCCCTGGAGAGAAGGAGGATTTGAAGTCTGGGGCAACATTATCCACAACTAGGATTAAAACTTGATTATTATAATAATAATTAGTGGCTAAAAGTAAAATAAAACAAAATTAAAATGAGCAAACAAAGGAAAAAGAATCAGACCTTAATTTTGTGGGTTCATATTCAGAGGAAGATAGTAAAATAAAAAACTCACTCCTATCCCAAAGAATAATATCAAATGATCACAAGCCCCATAAAGAACTTACTAAAAGAACTCAAAAAGGAATTTAAAAAAATCAAATAAAAGTAATTCTAGGAAAATATGAGAAGAAAGTTAACCAATTATAAAAAGAGACACAAAATATCAAGGAAGAAAATAACTTCTTAAAATAGATGTTGTAAGAAGCCAAGAAATAATAAAACTAGAAAAAACAGAAGAGAATCAGAAAAATCTCATTACAAAAGCAACTCATATGGAGAACAGATTGAAGAGGGGCAATATAAGAATTATTGGACAACTTGTAGGCTATCATTTAAAAAATCTAGTTACAACATTTCAAGAAAGTATTAAGGAAAATTATCCTGAACTTCCAGACTAAGAGGGTAAAAAGGAAATACAAAAAAATCATCACTTGAAAGAGATCCCAGGAAGAAAAGTTTTAAAAAAATGTCATATCAATTGTCAAAATGTCTAGGTTAAAGAGAAAATACTTCAGGCAACAAGAACAAAAACAATTTAAATACTGCAGAGAACAGTTAGGATTTCATAAGACCTAACAGCTTCTACACTAAAAGACTGTAGGTCTTTGAACATTATATTCCAAAGAGCAAAGGAGCTGGGGTTGCATCCAAGAAATAACTTACCCAACAAAGATGAGTATAACCCTGAATGAAGAAATAATGAACATTTGACAAAATGAAAGATTTTTAGCTATTTCTAACAAAAAAAAAAATAGAACTCAATGGAAAATTCTATATAAAATATCTCGAAAAAATTTGAGGAAATCATTAAAGACTATAAGATACTAATTAAGGTCAAACTGTTAACTTATGATATATGAAATGATATCAATATTCTTTAAACTGTTATTATTACTAAGGTAGTTTGAAAGAAAGGTTGGGACTGAATTGCGTATGATAAGGTGATTCTAAAATTAAAATTGGGAAGAAAAAGGTAAAAAGGAGCAATTATCTCATAAAATTGAGTCTGAAAGGAAGACCTAATACAGAGAAAACAGGTAGGGGTGCAGGCTGCTAATGTCGAACCTTACCCTCCTCTGGGTTGAGGAAGAAACAAAGTTGACAACTGAAGAGGTTTAGAATTCTTCTGAAGAGAAATGAGAAAATCTGGGGATTCGATGAGGGGGGATTTTTAGAAGGGTGTATAGATTAAGCTTAGGAAGATGGGGGAGAAGATTAAGGAGGAACTGTTAGAGGGGTGAGTAAAATAAAGAATAAGAGTGTAAGGGGAGAAGGAAAGGTAATAGGGCAGGGTAAAAAGAGAGGATAAGTAAGAAAATAGTGAGTAAAAATAAGATGGAGGGAAAACCACAAATAGAAATTATAACTTGGAATACAAATGGGATGAAACAGAAAATGGATAAACAGAATGGATTAGAAATTAGAATGCAACAGTACGTTGTTTTTGTAAGAAACACATTTAAGAATGAGAAGCATACAATGTTAAAATGGATAGCCAGAGTAAAATTTATTATGCTTCAGCTGATACAAAAAAGGCAGGGATAACAATTATTATCTCAGAGAAAGGTATGGGTAAAATAAATTTAAAGAAATTAACAGGGTAACTTCATTTGGATAAAAGCTACCATAGACAATAAAGCAATATCAATAGTGAACTTATGTGCACCAAGTACTATAGCATCAAACTTCTTAAAAGAAAAGTGAAATGAATCACTGATGGAGATAGACTAATACTATAATAGTAGGGAATATTAATATTACCCACTCTAAGCTAGATAAATCTAACTCCTCCAAAATGAGAAATAAGTAAAGGAAGTGAATAGAATTTTAGATAAACAAGGTATGATAGATCTGGAGATAACTAAATGGAAACTGAAAGAATTATGCCCTTTTTCTTAGTAGTTCATAGTACCTTTACAAAGATTGACCATATATTAGTACATCAAAAATGTATAGTTAAAAGCAGAAATATTAAAAGTATCTCTTACAGATCATAATGCAATAAAAATATATCTAATAAGGTACCAAGGAAAAATAGATATTCTTAAAGAATGAATGTGCTAAAGAACAAATCATAGAAATAATCAATAATTTCATTAAAAAGAGTAACAATAATGAGACAACCTATCACAACCTATGGGATACAGCAAAAGCAATGATTAGAGGAAAATTCATATTCATCAATAAAAAAAGAGAAAGAGCAGATCAATGAATTGGGCAAACAACTGAAAAAAATTGGTTGATTTGATTTTATGAAAAGAGAAAAAAAACAAATCAATAGTATCAAAAAAGAAAAGGGGAAATATACTACTAACAAAAATGAAATTAAAGCAGTTATAAGGAGCTATTTTTTCTTGATTACATGCCAATAAATTCAACAATTTAAGTGAAATGGAAATATATTAAATTAGCTAAATAAGCAGAAGAGGAAATAGAATATCTAAATGGACCAATTTTAGAAAAAAATTCAACAGATCACAAATGAGGTTTCTAAGAGAAAAGCACCAAGACAAGATGGATTTGCAAATAAATTCTATCAAACACTTAAAAATCAAATACTTTTAATATTAACTAAATCATTTGGAATAATAGGTAAAGAAGGGGGCCTACAAAATTACTTTTAAGAAGCAACTATGATGCTGACACCCAAATCAGGAAAAGTAAAAACAGAAAAAGAAAATCATAGACCAATGTCATTAATGAATATGGATGCAAAAATACTATGCAAAATACTAGTTTGAAGATTACACCAATATATTAAAAAAGATTACATGTTATGATCAAATAGGGTTTATACTAGGAATATTGGGATGGTGTAACAGTGGCAAAACTTTTAACATAATTGATTATATCAGTAATAAAAGTTTTAAAATCATGTGATTATATGAGTAGATGTAGAAAAAGCTTTTGATAAAGTTCAACAGTTGTTTTTATTTTATTCAAAAACTTTTTTATTCAAAACACTTGAAAGTATTGGTATAAATGGATTTTTCCTCAAATTAATAAAAAAATCGTTAATCTAAAACTACTAACAATCATTATTTTTAATGAGTGTAAACTAGGGCTCTTCCTTTAGGTTTGAAGGATTAATGTTCAGATTATGCAGAAGCTATAAATCTTTCCTATCTCTTTCTTACCATCTAGTAGCATATGTTTTTTGAAAATGACTACTGCCCCCACATTTCAGAGAAATGAAAAGACAGCCCACACATAGTCTTAAATAAAGAAGTGAAGCTTATTGAAGGACAAATGTATTAGCTATCAGATTAATGAAAGCTGACATAGTGGCAGGTATTGTGCTTTCTCTATAGCAGATCTTTAATATCTCTTAGCCAGGCCAAAAGCGAAGTATTGCTGGCATGTTCAACTAGAGCCAATACACTTTTAGTGAACTGGAAATGAATAAACAAGCATTACTATACAGCTATCTAATAACATAGGATTCTATCATTTTAGAATTTTGTTTTGCCTCATGATTTCCTTACTGTCTCCCCTAAATACCTAACTTAGTTTGAATTTGAATAATCTTGGTATCTAAATTACAAAGTATCACTAAATGACAGTGAATTCTTTAAATGTTGTTCTGTGTAAAAAGATAGTTGCACCAGTAATTCTTAAGTTCCCTTAATATCACATATAATATTATATATATATATACATACATACATACATATATATACATACATACATACATATATATACATACATACATACATACATATATATATGTATATATATATATATAATATGCATGTGTGTTGCAAATAGGCATCACAGACTTCACTCCTGGTTTGCCCTGCCCATATTGACCCAAAGCTGATGAAAAGGCTTAGCTGTATTTGGGGATTTTCCTGTATTCTTTTCCTAAGTACTGTTATAGAATTGATTGCTAGAACAGCTAGGCAGGAACTTTTGTGAGATGCGTTTTCCGTAGGCTGCTATTCCTATTTCTTTTTTACATAGTCAAAAGTCAGGTACTTCTTGGGAGCCATGACACAGTGCAGGTCCCTGTTATAAGATTAGGCCTGATGGTCTTAAGGCTGTTGTGATGCTCTCCCCTTAAGAGGAAGAATACTGACAATAGTTATGTTTCGAAGGTTATTATGGACGTATGTCCCAAATAATATTGTGTCTTCCACCGGCTTGTTTTTTCTTCCTGATATGTATACCTCCAAAATAATATTTTGCCTTGACTTATGATATGCAAATCAGTCAACTCTAGAGGCCCCAAGACAATGAGAGTAAAAGAACTTCCCTCTCAAAAGGACACTTAGGAACACACCTTCTCTCTGAAACATGCCCTTTATGCTGACTGGACCCGTGTCTCTTTGCTCCCCAAGGGAGCACAACCCTTACATGATTTATACTTTATTAGTGTGTGTGTCTGAGTTGCACATCTCTCTACTTTTCCCATTCTTCCCCATTGCTTGAAATAAAACTTTACATTAAATTGATGTCCATTGTTTTACACATTATTCTCAGCATACAAGCTTATTAAAAGGTTGTTCCATCTCTGGCTGGCCCACAGGTCTTTCCTTGGACATAAACAGGGTTCCTAGAAAAGGATTTAACCTGTTGACAGCCACACCCACATTACAGGAGTATGGCACTGTGAGCCCAGTTATAGAAAGCAGAGATCAATAGAGGAACCCTACATCCTCCAGAGAGAGATTCCCTTATGCCACAGTATTGTCACAAAATAATCCCATAGGGAATTGGAGCTGTGATAACATGCCCTGAAATTGAGCCTCAGAAATTATCCTTCACAACTGAACTCAAAATGTCATGCCTGGGAAAGATTATCTAACTGTGGTCATATTATGTGTATGTGTGTGTGTGTGTGTGTGTGCCTGTGATAGCTATGAGAATATACAAATATGTCAAATATCTATGTTTTTGTCAGTGTTGGAAATCATTCCAAAACAAATTATAAGGAGTCTGTGATTTAGCAGACAAATCCTGGGGAAACGCCTAAGGCAGACAGGGATTAAATGACATAGTAATTATTCCAAATCTAGTTAGAAGTGAACTTTGAATTAAAATCTTTTTGATTTCGAATTCTGCATTCTATTTACTATTTCATACTGCCTCTGTGACAGATCACCATTAATGAAGCCATTGTCCCATATCTTTCTTACACTTGAAGTGAACAAGTTCAGGAACAATTCCTAGAATTGAAAGCAACAATAATCTGTAGACTAGAAACAATAACTCTTGTAGATGACTGTCTGTGTCTGCCTAATTCATAATATAGTTTCCCTCTTAGTCACATTTCACTATAAAGTCAAGTCACATCACCTGGCAATTAGTAAGCATCTACTCTGTGCCAGGTTGTATGCTATTCTCTAAGGACAATCTGGAAGGTGACATTGGACTGCTTTGACCAGTGTGACTTGGCTTTTAATATGCAGCACTTCATTTGTTCAAGGAGGTTAGGTAATATCAATAAGTAGGCACTTAGGGAAAATCACTTAATTGATTGGTACTGATGATGGAGGAGGCAAGCTCATTTTTAGGGAAGGAAATGATTCAGAGATGCTAATAATCACAGGCTAATACAGAGGAATGGGCATAATATCCATGATGTAATTAAGACAGATAAATAAATTATAAGTTGAATGTATAAATTAATTTCAGAGGCTCTGATCTATTTTAGGGAATAACATATTTTGATTGAGATCTTCAGGAGGGGGTTGATTGAGTAGCTCAAGGATCAATTAACAAAGTATATGGAACCACAGGGTTTAGTAATGATAATCAACTTGACTTTGCTATCAACTTGAATGACAGGTTGGATGAAAATCAGAGGAACCGGAGTTTGAGGAAATCAGAAAATTTTCAAGGAAAGAGCTATAAGAATTCTATACTTCATGCAACTGGAAGTAGGTAAAAGGCAGGCTCTTTGTTTTAGAAATGAGAAATTACTGAACTGTCTTGATACTGCAGAAAATATTGTGCAGGTTCTAGCAAAATTAGCAGAAAGGCAGGGTTCATGGATCCAGTTAGGAATGAGGAGGGAATTATCATCAAAAATGAAAAATTCCCTGCCATGTGTTTCCTCACAGGAAAATGGCATAGCACCTCAAGAAGGAACAAAATAGATGGAACATGATTCTATTAAATCTCAAATGTCAGAGAATTATCATGCTTGAAATTTGATAAGAAAAGAACATAGTTTAATTTACCCTAATTTTGGGGAGCCCCTCAATAGGAGTTGAAGATATCCCAGGATTATGCCACTAAAAGTGTTAACTGAAATAATGAATCTAAAATGTTCCTGGCTTCCTAGACCTTTTTTTTGGGGGGGGGGGAGAAGTTAGGTAATAAAAGATAGACTACTGGTCTTGGAATAAAAAAGACCTGCCTCAGCTACTTATTAGCTATGTATTCCTTTGCAAATCACCAAAGTTCCCTCAGCCTGAATGATCCCACCTATAAGATGGAGATCAAATAGCATTTACTTCATAGATTTGTAGTGAGGATCAAGTAAGGTTATATTTGTAATACACCTTTGTTGTGCAGTCATTTCAATTGTTTTTCTGTGACCCCATTTGGAGTTTCCTTGGCAAAGATACTTCAGTGGTTTGCCATTTCCTTCTCAGGTTCATTTTGTATATGAAGAAACTGAGGCAAACTGGGTTAAGTGACTTATCTAGTCACACAGCTAGTAAGTATCTGCAGCTGGATTAAAACTAGGAAGAGGAATATTTCTGATTTTAGATCCAGCACTCTATCCACTGCACCACCTAGCTACCTTATGATATACTTGGCAAATATTGAAATATTTTGTAAATTCTATTATTTCCTTCTGCATTTCCTTATTTCTTTCTCAATGACTTTTGCTTTTACCTAGCACTCATTTCTTAAAAAAAAAAAAACCTCACCAATCATTCCCAAAGAAACTTCCCATTATGACAATGATCCAAAAAGTTAAAAAGAAAGAAAAATGACTGACATATTTCGTATAGTGGGAACAGATTGTCACTCGACTAGAAATAGGATCATTCTATTAAACTACACCACAGAATATCATGATTCTATTGACAAATTTATGCCTGCATGAGCAAAAGAGGTGAGCTTAATTAGCCTATATTCAGGAAAGTGGGAAGGAGTTCATTTGAACATCCACATCTCAAGCAGGTATACTTTTCTTTGTCACCAAGAAATAAAGAGAAGAATTACACTAAGCATCAGCTACATTGAGCTCTAAAGCTAATGATGTAATACTACTTCTTGATATACTTAAGCTTCATTTTTCTAGAAATAATACAAGGGGTTCACATTTATGCTGAACTGTGTATTCATTAGAATTTATATTCTTGTGAGAAATAGGAATTAGGATTAATGGAAGACAACCTTCTGTACTAGACTTAGCCAACATATGATGAACAGGTGATGTCTTTTAGCCTACCCAACAACTAAGCACTATTTGATTTTTTTTGATTTATGGAATAAAACAAGTGTTTCCATAATACGGTATAACAAAAAACATGATTGCACATGAAACTGCAAATCTACTATGCATATCATGCAAATTTCTTTTTTCTTCCCTCCATTCCACTCCAGTCCTAAAGATGACCACCATTAGACACAAGTGTGTGTGTGTGTGTGTGTGTGTGCGTGCAAAATTATCTTATATATACCTATATTTTTCAGTTCTTTCTTTGGATGAAGATAGCATCTTCGTATGTCTTTTATAGTTAATGTGGTATTTATAATAGTCAAAATGACTTATTCATTCAAAGTTGTCCTTAAAACAATATTGCTATTACTATATAACAGTACTTCTTAAACTGTGGGTCATCAGCATATGTGAAGTGACAGAACTGAAGGCAAGGATCACAAAAAATTGGCAGCAGTAAAAGGTTTCTCAAAATGCAACCATCAAAAATTAATTTAAAGTGAAAAGTGTAACTAATCCAAGCTGTTTCTCCAGTGCTTACTCATGTTGCTTCACCAACAAATGCTGCCAGAAACGCCATGGCTCAGAACTGAGACTATGGTAGGTTATGAATTGCAGTTTTTTTTTGTTGTTGTTGTAGCACTAATGCAATATTTACACAGACCCAAACAGGAATGAATATCATGGCACAATTCTGAATCAGGAAATATAACAGACTCTCCACATGGCATAGAGAAGCAAAACATTTACTCAGACACCAGAAAGCCAAATCCATCATAGTAACAAAAATCTATAGGCAATAACAATGCAGAGAACAACACCACCCCAGGCCTTGCTCCTCTAGGCTTCCCACAAACCAGGTCCCTTAAACAAATAGCAAGCAGGCTTGCCTTAAACAAATCACAAACAGGCTTCCCTTAAACAAAATGCCCTCCTCACCCTCACAACTAACTGCTGACTTGCCTTCATCCTTCATTTCTAACTATTTTCTCACTAATTTCCTCTCAGCTCTGTTCTAGCCCTGCCTCTTCTTGTTCCCCCTTCCAATTCCACTCATTCAGCCAGCTCTCTGACAACAGGCTCCATGTGACTCAGACTTCTATTGGACCCAAGCAGATCACATAGGCCTATTAATGAATGAGAAAAATCTCTCCATTTAAATTATCATTACAACTGTACATACAGAGTTTTCTGATCTTACAGAAATGTAATAGTTTAATTACAGAAAATAAAGACTTTTAATATTTTCCTATCATTATTCCCAAGCATGTAAGTATCAAATTAGTATATCTCTGGATTGTATTATATGAAATGTTTGATTTTTAAAATTATTGTTATATTCTTCTTTTACAGAAACATAGATGTTTAATTGCAGCAAATAAAAGCAAGAACATTTTAATAATATATCTCCAACATCACCATAGCATATGTATGTAAATGTAAACATGAATTTTTTTTAAACACAAATGTAATTTCATACACTAGAACTAGTATTGATTGGAGAAATTATTAGCAATATTTATCTATATTTTAGGACAAAATATTTTTGGCTAAATTTAGACAGCTTCCCACCCTCAATGGAAGCAGAGAACTGCCTTGACAAAGAGATCAAAAATAAAGTAAATGGCTGGGAAATGAGCAAAAAACAAAACAGAAAAAGAATCAGACTATAGAATCTTACTTTGGTGACAAGGAAGACCAAAATATACAAACAAAAGAAAATCTCCTACATCCAAAGTCTCCAAGAAAATTATGCAATGATTCAGGCCTTGGAAGAGCTAAAAAAGGATTTTGAAAATAAAAGAAGTAGAGGAAAAATTGGGAAGAGAAATGAGAAAGATGCAAGAAAATCATGGAAGATGAGTCAACTGCTTGTTAAAGGGGACCCAAGAAACTTCTGAAGAAAATAATGCCATAAAAAATAGACTAATGCAAAAGGCAAAAGAGATCCAAAAAGCAAATGAGGAGAAGAATTCTTTAAAAATCAGAACTAGAAGCAAATGACTTTTTGAAAAATCAACAAATTATAAAACAAAACCAAAGGAATGAGAAAGTAGCAGACACTGAAATATCTCATTGGAAAAATAAGTGACCTGGAAAATAGATCCAGAAGAGACAATTTTAAAATTGTTGGACTACGTAAAAGTCATGATTTTAAAAAAAAGAACCCAGACATCATCTCTCAAGAAACTATCAAGGAAAACTGCCCTGTAATTCTACAACCAGAGGGCAAAATAGATATTGAGAGAATCCACTGATCACCTCCTGAAAGAGACTTCCAAAAGGAAAACTCCAGGAATATTGTAGTCAAATTCCAAAGCTCTCAAATCAAGGAGAAAATATTGCAAGCAGCCAGAAGGAAACAATTCAAGTATTGTGGAAACACAATCAGGGTAACACAAGATGTAGCAGCTTCTACATTAAGGGATTGAAGGGCTTGGAAAATGATATTCCTGAGGTTAAAGGCAATAGGATTCAAACCAAGAATCACCTACCCAGCAAAACTGAGTACTATTTCAGGGGAAAAATTGGTCATTCAATGAAATAGAGGACTTTCAAGCATTCTTGATCAAAAGACCAGAGCTGAAAAGAAAATTTGACTTTCAAACACAAGAATTAAGAGAAGCATGAAAAGGTAAACAGAAAAGAGAAATCATAAGGGACTTACAAAAGTTGAACTGTTTACATTCCTACATGGAAAGACAATATTTGTAACTCTTGAAACTTTTTTCAGTGTCTGGGTAGTTGGTGGGATTACACACACACACACACACACACACACACACACACACACAGAAAGAGAGAGAGAGAGAGAGAGAGAGAGAGAGAGAGAGAGAGAGAGAGAGAGCACAGTGTGAGTTGAATAAAAAAAAAGAAATTAAGGGGTGAGAGGAATATATTGAGAGGAGAAGGGGAGAAATGGAATGGGGCAAATTATCTCTCATGAAACAGGCAAGAAAAAGACTTCAATGGAGGGGAAAACAGGGGAGGTGAGAGAGAAAATGTGAAGCTTACTTTCATCACATTTAACTCAAGGAAGGAACAAAATACAAAGTCATTTTGGTAAGAAAGCCTATCTTACAATACAGGAAAGTAAGGGAGAAGGGGATAAGTAGGGTGAGGGAGAGGATAGAAGGGGTAAGTAAGGTGGGGGGCATGATAGAAGGGAGGGCAAAGGGAGGAGGGAGCAATTAGAAGTCAACACTCTTGGCAAAGGACAAGGTCAAAAGAGAGAATAAAAGAAATGGGGGCAGGATAGGGTGGAGGGAAATATAGTTAGTCTTACACAACATGACTACTATGGAAGTGTTTGGCATGATTACACATGTGTAACCTATATAGAATTGCTTACCTTCCCAATGGGGGTGGGTGGGGAGGGAGGAAGGAAGAGAAATTGCAACTCAAAGTTTTAGGAACAACTGTTGAGTATTGTTCTTGCATACAACTAGGAAATAAAAAATACATGTAATGGGATATAGAAATTTATCTTGCCCTACGGGACAAAAGAGAAGATGGGGATAAGGGAAGGGAAGGATTTTAGAAGGGAGGGCAGATTGATGGTAGCGGTAATTAGAATGCTCATTGTTTTGGGGTGGGGGGAGGGGAGAGATGGAGAGAAAATTTGGAACTTCAAATTTTGTGGAAATGAATGTTGAAAACTTAAAATAAATAAATAAATTTAAAAAATTAAAAATAAAGAAAAAAAGAAATAAAAAAAATAAATTACATTGTTTTCAAAGCTGTCCAGTTTTTTTTTCCTTCCTTGTAGGTTTTCTTTTGTCCTCTGCTGTGCACTTTTGATCCATCCTCCCTACAAAGAAGGATATAATTAAGCATGGATATATCTATATCTATACATAGATGTAGGTGCAGATGTGTGTATACATACACATGTATGTATATGTACACATATACAAACACACATCCACACACATGTATATCTGTACACATGCATATGTGCATACATACATGCACAAATACATACATAAGATAGATATCTATAAGTACATATACACATACACATGCATACACATATACATATGTACATACATATAAACATGTAAATACATATAAACATATGCATACATACACATATATTATACACATACATAGATATCTATAAACAAACACACACATATATGCCCATACACATATGTTTAAGACTGTACTGTGCTTATTTCTACTTGTTTTCTGGTTCTCTGAAGGTAGATAGCATCTTCTTTCAGAAGTCCAAGTCTTTCCATGTTTTGGCAATCCACCAGTCCATTACTTTTTACATCACAGAAATATTCCAATCTAATCCTGTTCTGTCTGAAGGATTGTCTATGACAGTTTTCCCTCAATTTTCTGAATTGCTTATACTCTTGGCTGTATAGGTTTTATTTATACAAGAAATTTTTAATTTAAAATAATCAGAATGCTCCATTATATTTCAATGGTGCTCTCACCATATAATACAGCTTAATGTGTGATACTGATGGATGTTTCCTTTACATCTTCTTTCCCTTAGTTTCTTTGAAGTTCATGACATTTTGCCCCTGTAAATGACCTTTGCTGTTTTTTCTAACTCAGCAGTTAGTGTTTTAGTAATTTAATTGGGATGGCATTACATAAATAGGTTAGTGAAGCAACTTTATCTTTTTCATTATATTGGCTTTGCCTACTCATGAACAATAAACATTGTTTCAATTATTTACATCTAATTTATTTATGTACAAAGTGTTTTATGTTCATATTCATATAGTTCCTGTGGTTGTTTTTGCAAATATACTCTCAAGTATCTTAAATTGTCTAGTTATTTTAAATGATCTAAAACAGTATTGAATAATATGACTGGCACAGTGTAGTTTCTGTTTTTCTCTTTTGATTAAACCTATTTTAGCTTTAATTTTGTCTGAAATCATGATTACTAACCCTGCTTTTTAAAAACATATTAAAGTCTACTCCTAACCCTTATTTTATGGTTGTCTGTATCTCTCATTTTTATAGCATTCCTGAAAGCAACATGTTATTGAATTCAAATTTTTAATGTGCTATCAGTTTCCATTTAATGAGTAAATTCATCCCATTCACATTCTAAGCTGTAATTATTCGTTGTATGTTTTTCTCCTTCCTACTTTTCATTACTACCTTCTCACCCTACTTCTATCCTTCTCACTCCTCTATTTTACTTCTACCTACCACCTTGTCCCCCATATTCATTAACCTACCCACCCATCCAAGAATCCCTCCTTTTTCCCCTCCCATTTTATCCTCTTGTCCTCTTATTTCTTTCTGAATATAGAAGACTTTTATACCAATAGATAGCCAGCCAGACAGACAGATAGATAGATAGATCTTGTTTCCTTTTTAGCCCATTACTGATGAGAGTAAAGTTTCACCATAACTTATCCTTCCCCCCCAATAATTTCTTCTGTATTAATTTTTCCCTTTTTTGTCTCATTTATATGTAATGCTTGCTTCTTTTTATATTTTCCCACAGTTTTATTACTTTTAGAATCACCACATCACATTCAACTCAGCCCAATCCTTTCTTTCAAACTACCCAAATAAAAATGAGTCATAATAAAACTGATAATATTTTCATATGTAAGAAGAAAACAACTTGACCTTATTGAGTCCCTTATAATTGGTCCCTAATATTTACTTTATATTTCTCTTGGATGCTATAGTTCAAATTTTCCCATAAGTTCTGCTTTTTTGTCACAAATAACTGAAAATGTTTCAGTTTGATAAAGATATGCTTTTTTTTTCAATCAGGATTATACTTAACTTTGCTGGGTAGGTTACTCTTCATTGTAAACTCTAGCTCTTTTGCTCTATGAAATATAGTATTCCAAGATCTATTATCCTTCAACATAGTAGATGCCAGGTCTTATGTAATCCTTATGGAAGCTTCATGATGCTTAAATTGTTCTGTTTTTTGTTTTCTTGTTGCTTCCAACATTTTCTGCTTATCCTGTGAGCTTTCAGACTTGACTATGATATTCCTGTAATTTTTTGTCCTGGAATCTCTTTCAGGTGTTGACCAGTGGATTTTTTTTCCTATTTCTCCTTTTTCTTCTTGTTCTAGAACTTCAAGGTAATTTTCCTTGATAATTTCTTATAATATTGTATGTTCTTTTTTATTATTATTTCAGGCAGTCTGACAATTCCTGTATTATTTCTCCACAATCTATTCTCTATATCATTTGTTTTTCTTTCATATTAATTTCTATTTTTTTATTCTGTTGATTTTGTTTTATTATTTTTTGCATCTTAGAACATCATTAGCTTCCTTTTGCCCAATTCTAGTTTTCAAGAAATTCTTTTCTTCCTTAAGTTTTTGCTTCTCTATTTCAATCTAGTTGATTTTCTTTTCATAAATTTCTTGATTTTCTTGGATTGCTCTTTCTTTTTAATTGCTCCTCAATCCAGCTTATTTGTTTTTTATAACTTTTTTTAAGTCCTAAAAAAAATCTTTTGTGCTTGGGACCTTCTGACATTTCTCATTGAAAAAGGAGTGGCTTTTTATTTCCATTATCTTCCTTTGAATATGAACCCAGATTTTTTCTATCCCCACAGTTGCTATCTATGATTGGATTCTTTCTCCTTTGCTTGCTCAGTGTTTTTTGTTTTACTTCATTTTTTGCAGCTATTAGTGAGATCAAGTTCTAGTCCCCAGATATGGCCTCAGGTCTTTCTTACCGTTATTTTTCTAAAGTCTGTCCTGGGGTTCAACCTTGGATTCTCGTCTCCACTTCTAAGCCACAGCTAGAATCCCTGGTTATGCTGTCCTATAAAGATCTCACTCCCTGTGGTCCCTCCAGAGGCTGTAAAGTACAGCTATTTTCTCTTCCCTGAAACTGAAATCATGGTCTCTGCTCTCCTCCAAGTGCCCACAGCCAACAGAGATCCCACCCCTCTGCCATTATACTCACCAGGTTTGGCCTACTTTCTTTTCCCAGCAGCAGCAGCCTAGCCCAGGATATGTCTGTTCAGCTCAACTGTGCATAACATCCCTTGATAGTGAGAGATCCTTCATTCATCCCCCCTTTATTTGTCAGACCCCGCCCATACACTCCCTGAGATAAAAATTTCTAAAAATGAGACCTACCTCAGCTTCCCCCAGGCCTTGTTGCTTGTTGATTCCACAGAGCTGACCTAGAAATGTTTACTTCACTCAAGCTAAATCTCTGCCCTTGGAGACCAGATTTCTCCTGGGCTATTCTTAGGTTGTCTTCAGAGAAAATTGCTTTACAATGATTCTTGTTTATTTCTGCTGCTCTACATTCCCTCTGAGGAAATCCTTAGCAGGGGCAGTGAGGGATCCTATCTTAACGTGAACTTCAGATCAATGGACTCCCATGATCTAACAATGAGATTATCCCCAGAGATGGTCTGCTAGCTTGGGTTTGTTGAAGAATACACAGATACCAACACCAGCCACCTTCAGATTCTCTTAAGCAGCACCATTATTTGCACTATGTTGTCCTCCTTACCCTGGAAATTTCCTCAACTCTAGAAATGTGAGGGATAGTGCTCAGAGTTTGACCCAGGTAGGATGAAACTTCTGTAATATGTGGGAAGTCTAATCCTGTGGGCAAAATATTAAATCCTTGGGTGCAGAAAATATTTTGGCTTTGGTTTTTGTATTGCCAACTCCTAGAATAGTTTTTGGTTTAAACTAGACACCTGATAAATACAATTCATTAATTAATTGATAGGAGTTGATGGAAAAATAGGAATTCTAGATCAAAGGTAACATATGAAGGGGAATTGACTTGAATTCAACAAGGTTCAGACAGTATTTTCTGAACACTAAGTTTATTTGCTGGTCTTATTGCCACACTCAAGTGAGTTATGTTTAGGCTTGGGAGATCTGAGTTGTTTGCAAGGCTAGAAGGATAATTATATAAGGTAACCTAAAGGCAGAGGCCATATGCTTGCTTACTGCCTGCTGCTCATTCTACATAAGTTGCACTGAAAAAAAATCTAGTTTTTGAAAGGGAGCTACCTATAATTAGTGTGGCCACTAATTATAATTATATAATATATATAATAAAATATTATATATTATAATTATGTTATATATATAATATATATTATACAATATATAATTATATTGTGGCCATTAAGCATGTGGAATAACAGAGACTAAGCACAAATCTTAGTCCTACCACAAATATTTGTAAACTTAAACAAGATACTTATCCTCCTTAGCTGGTTCATCTATAAAATTGGAAAATAAAGATCAATGATGTCTGAGATTTCTTCAATCTCGATACCTATTATTCAATAATTATATAGAGAAGGCTTGATACCAAGTGATGATGCTCACAAATGATAAACATTTGATAATTTAAAGACTTTGGATTTTACTGGTAGTGGTTAGTAGATTAATTCCCCTTCTTGATTCTTCTTCTGCTGTCCTACTAGGAATGTTTCATGAAGAGCCTGAATAACTACATTTTAACATTGTAAGGACCTATTTAGGACATTCAGGAGGTGGTACATGGGATAGAGTGCTGGATTCAAAGTCAGAAACACTAGAATTAAAATCAAGATGGTGGAGCAGAAGCACAGACCTGTTCACACTCTCTCCCTGAAACCCTTAAAATACCTATAAAAATGACTCTAAACAAATTCTAGAGCAGCAGAAGGAACAACATTACAGAGTGAAACAGATTTCCAGACTAAGACAGCCTGGAAGGCCAACAGGAAAGGTCTATCACTCAGCTCAGAGCAGAGGGCATCCCAGCATGGGTCATGACACACAGATGGGACTGGAGGCAAGTTCAGGGTATGGAATCACGGGCAACTGCTGAGGTTTCCAGATTCCTCAACCCACAAACACCAAAGACAGCTTCAAATATCAGTGAGAAAACTCTTTCATCTGGGTGAGAGAGGAACTTGTTAGGGCTCCAACCACATCCCCAATCTCAGGGCAGCAGCAGTCACTGCTGCATCAGCAGCCCAGTCGCTTTTGGAGTTCTCAGTCTATAGACTTTGGAGGAATTGAGCAGCTGATCTGGGTCTCAGTCCTGAGAGGCAGTCCTGGGGTGAGGAGGATCACTGGCATGACAGAGCTAGTGGCAGCTATGGAGAGGGAATCCTACTCACAGTCCCAGGACAGAAAGGAGTGCTTCTGGCTGCTCAGAGACTACAATACAGGTCAGGAGAAGGATAAACACCTCTCTCTTGACTATGCCACTTTGAAGGAACTGAGAACTTATGAGTCTCTGGAGATATCTCAGAAAATAACTGCACAAAACCTCTGAAGTATGGGGTAGTATATGCTCCACTTGACAAAGGACTAAAAAAATCAAGTAATCGGCTGAGAAAATGCCCCAAAAGGTAAAACGATAAGACTATGGAAGGTCTCTTTCTTGGTGAAAATTTATTTTTTTCCATTCTTTCAAATGAGGAAAAGCAAAGCATACAATCAGAGGAAGACCAAAGCATAAAACTAGAGGAAGATGGTAAAGTCAAGGCTCTTAAGTCCAAAGCCTCCAAAAAAATGCAATGATCACATTGGGAGAGCTCAACAAGTAAGTCAAGTAAGGGAGACAGAGGAAAAATTGAGAAGAGAAATGAGAGCAATGCAAGAAAATCATGAAAAGCAAGTCAACAGCTTGCTAAAGGAGACCCAAAAAATGCTGATCAAAATAACCTCTTTAAAGTAGACTAACTCAAATGGCAAAAGAGGTCCAAAAAGCCAATGAGCAGAAGAATTCCTTAAAAAACAGAATTGACCAAATGGAAAAGAAGATCCAAAAGCTCACTGAATTAAGCAGCTCTTTAAAAATTTGATGGAGCAGATGGAAGTTAATGACTTTATGAGAAATCAAGAAATTATAAAACAAAACCAAAAGAATGAAAAACTAGAAGACAATGTGAAATATCTCATTGGAAAAACAAATGATTTGAAAAACAGGTCAGTTAATTTATTTTGGTCTACCTTAAAATTATTGGTCTACCTAAAAACCATGATAAAAAAGAAAGCCTAGATGTCATCTTCCATGAAATTGTCAAGCAAAACTGTTCTGATATTCTAAAAACAGAGGGTAAAACAGAAATGGAAATAATTTGCTGATCACTTCCAGAAAGAGACCCCAAAAGGAAAACTCCTAGGAATATTGTAACCAAATGCCAGAGTTCCCAAGTCAAGGAGAAAATATTACAAGCAGCCATAAAGAAACAATTCAAGCATTGTGGAATTACAATCAGAATAACACAGGATTTAGCAGCTTTTACACTAAGGGATACATGGACTTGGAATATGATATTCAGGGGGTCAAAGGAGATAGGATTATAACCAAGAATCACCTACCCAGCAAAACTGAGTATAATACTTCAGGGGAAAAAATGGAATTTCTATGAAAAAGAAGACTTCCAAGCATTCATGTTGAAAAGAACAGAGGTGAATAGAAAATTTGACTTTTAAATAAAACAGTCAAGAGAAACATGAAAAGATAAATAGGAAAGAGAAGCCATAAAAGACTTATTAAAGTTGAACTGTTTCCATCCCTACATGAAAAGATGATATTTGTAACTTATGAGACCTTTTTCGGTATTAGGGTAGTTGGAGGGAATATGTGTGTGTGTGTGTGTGTGTGTGTGTGTGTGTGTGTGTATAGATATCTATATCTTTCTATCTATCTGTCTAACTCTCTATCTATCTATTGTCTATCTATCTAGGTATGTATGGGTATGTATGTATTTGTATATTATATATATGTAGGTATGTATATGTACATGAGTGTATGTGTATGTATATATACACACACATATATATGTATATACATACACAAACACACACACATACATATATATATCTGTACACACACACATAAATACACATACAGAGGGCACAGGGTGAGCTGAATATGAAAGGAGAACACTTTAAAAATAAGTTTTTCTGTTGAGTGAATTGTACTACAAGCAAGAGAAAGGGAGAGGTAGAATATAGCAAATCATCTCACTAGGCCAGAAAAAACTTTCACAAGGGAGGGGAAGAGGCAGGAGATAAAGGGGAATAAGTGAGCCTTACTCTCCTGGGATTTGGCTTAAGGAGGGAATAACACACACTCAGTTGGATGTGGAAATCTGTTTAACCCTGCAGGAAGGCAAGGGGAATGAGAATAGGAGATGGAAGATAATAGAAGTGAAAGCAAATTGAGGAAAGGGAGAATCCAAAGCAAAGACTATTGTGGGAGGACAGCCAAGGGAGAAAATAGAATAAATGGAGGGCAGGATAGGACAAAGGGAAATGTAGTTAGTCTTTTGTAACATAACTATTACCGAAGTGTTTTGCATGGCTACACATGTATGACCTATATTTAATTGCTTGCTTTCTCAATGAAGATGGGTGGGGAGAGAGGAAAGGAGAGAATATGGAACTCAGAGCTTTAATAATGAATTTTAAAAATGTTTTTGCATAAAATTGGGAAATAAGATGTACGGGCAATGCAGTATAGGAATCTTTTGTATCCTACAGGAAAGTAAAGGGAGGGGATGGAAGAAGGGGAAGTAATAGGAGGATAGACTAGAGAAAGGGATGGATATCATGCTGTCATGGGGTAGGAGTGGGGAGAGATGGGGGGAAAGTTTTGAATTCAAATTCTTATGGACGTGAATATTGAAAACTGAAAAATAAATCATTTATATATTAAGAAAAGAAACACCAGAGTTCAAATCCTGATTCAGGGGTTTATTGTCTTTATAGCTCTGGGCAATTAACTTAACCTCTCAATATGAGTGTCCTCATCTTTAAATACAGACTAAATAATAGTAGCAAGTTTGCAGGATTGTTGTAAGGACTATTTTTTTTCTCCATTGTTTTTCAAACCTTCAATTCCTATGAGTGTTAGTTGTTTTTCTTGCTATTGCTTCTATATACATTCTTCATGATATCTTGCTAACAGAACATGTAAAGTGTTTAACACCATGCCTTTGTAATATATGCTTAACAAATATTTTTCTTTTGGTTAGTTGATCTAAAGAACCATACAGGGAAATTCATTTACCTCCAGTACTAGTGAATTCCATACTAGGCTCATGGCATTAATGTCATGGCTTTGATAAAGAGCCACCAAAACAAGACATTCCACTGAAAGTAATATGCTTTCCTAAAATGCTTCTTAGTTCTCTAGAATCTGAGTTCCAAGTATGTGTAGAGTTTTTTTATTTGATTCTCTTCCTCCCTTGGGTTATATGATTTTTTTTTAATCATGGTAGACAATTTCTCATGAATGTCTCACTTAGCTCTGTAAACAAAACTTGTCTCTTGTGTCCAAAAGAACCAAATACATAACAAAGATATCATCAAATTACATGGACTTTGGTACATACAGAATCAAAATGAAACCACAGAAGATGGCAAGATTGTAGAACAAGAGAGCTCAATCTTACTTTGTGCTATGGATACTTTTGTCATTCTGTGGAAATCTGTGGAGTCAAGGGTGAGGAGAGGGAGTTTAGAAGGTAGGGAGAACAGCTATTGAAAGGAGATGGAGTGTCATGTATAAGGAACATAAAGGAAGCTAGTGCCCTTGAATCCTACATTATGTGGAAAGGAGGAAGGTATAAGGAGAATGGAAAGAGGGGAGGAGCTGAGGTTATGCAAGACTTTAAAATCAATAAAGGGAATATGATATTTGATTCTGGAGGTTAAAGTGCATCACTGTAGTTTACTAAATAGGGGGGTGATGTAATGTGTTACTAAGATCAAATTGATAGTTGAATGGAAGGTGGATTGAAAGGAGAGACACTTATGATGGGTAGACTAACCAGCAAAACTATTACAATAATTCACACATGAGATGATAAGTGCCTGCAGTAAAATAGATGTGGTGTCAGAGGAGATAGGGCAGAATATACAAGAGCTGTTATGAAGATAAAACTAACAGGATTTGACAAGTGATTGGATATGGAGAAAGGGATGAGAGAGAGTGAGAAGTCTCAGATGACACCTAGGTTGCAGCCTTTGATGACTGTGGTAGTGGTGGCACTCTTAACTTTAATAGGCAACTTAGAAAGAAGCAAGAGTTTGGGAGAGAAATAATGAGTTTAGTTTTGCGCAAGTTATTTTAAGATGTCTGAAGGATATTAAGTTTCAGATATCTAAAACAAAGTTGGAAATGTAAGAGAGGAAGTTAAGATGGAGGTTCAGGCTGAATAAGTAGATTCGAGTTACCTCATAAAGGTGATTATTGAAACCATGGAACCTAATGAGATCAGCAAGTGAAATAGCATTGAGGAAGAAGAGAAGAGAGGACAGGACAGAGTCTTGGGGGAACCCTTACTCTTACAAAGAGTAGAATGGATAAAAATCCGACAAAGGAGACAGAATAATAAGCTATCAGACAGGTAGGAGGAAAAACAGGACATAGTAGTCTCATGAGAGCTTAAAGAGAAAACAAAGGAGAAGAGGTGACTGACAGAATCAAAGACTACAGGAAGATCAAGGAGGATGAAGGCTGGGAAAAGGTCATTTGATTGATTATTAATAGATTGTTTTTAACTTTGAAGACAGTAGTTTCATTTAACTGGTGAGGTCAGAAGCCTGACAACAAATTGTTAAGAATAGAGAGAACAAAGAAAGTGGATGCACCTGTCTCAGATAAGTGGCTGAAAGTTTTTCCACAAAAGGAAAGAGAGATGCAGGATGATAGCTAGTGTTTACAGTTAAATCAAAGGAGGGATTTTTGAGCAAGATGCAGACATGGGCCATCTGTAAATAGGAGAGAAAGGCAGTAGCCAGTGAGAGACTGGGGATTAGTGAAACAAGAGGAGGGAGTAATCTGTTAGGAAAAAAATAGAATAGAAAGGGATCATGTAGAGTTCTCTTCATGTGGAACAGGGATGAATGAGGATTCCCTCAGGATTCCAGCAACAAAATAAACAATAAGCCCTCCATTCTTATTGAGTTATAAGAGTACATTGAAGCAAATGAGACAATCAGTTGCAAAAAGAAAGGTCACTAATATTATCTGATAGCAAGTGAATAGTCCCAAGTGACAGATATGAAAGGATGCACACGCCTCAGAAAAAGACAGATGTTATATCCAAAGAAAGATGCATAGTCTCTTTCATCAGGGAGAATGGGTAGAGGAGTTTGGTGTCACATTGGTAACAAGTATTGTTTGGAGAAATTCAGTCAGAACTATGGACCAGAAATGAGAATGAATAACCAGAAAAGATGACGTGGCTTGGCTAGTCATATCCTGAAGATGAGTGATAACAACTGTTACAACACAGGACAGGTCCGCACAATGTACAGCCTGCACACTGCTTATGGCCTGCCAAAGGATTTTGGGCAGCTGGCATGTGACCCTCGGCAACCAACCATCATCAGTTTGTCTCTAGTCTAACCTATCTGTGGCCGGAAGAAGTTTAGCCTATTTTAATTTTGGCCCCTATCTACCGACAAGTTGTACAGGTCTGACAAAAGAGAAGCTTAGCTTAGAGGATGCCCTGGAGATAAACTTCAGGGAATCTACCAAGGTTGAGTAGGTAAGTAATAAGGCAGTATTGTATTGTCTTCTATGCTCACATACCTTGTTCAAACAGGCTTGGGTCTTGTGAAAAAATGGGCTAGTGTAGGGGTGGGCTGTGATAAGCCTACAAGACATGACTCTGATTAACTTGCAAGAGATCAGTCAGTCATTGACATTTTCCCCTAATACAATCCTTAGTGCTGCTTTTCTCTCTATGGTCCTGGTTTCTTGACCTCCAGGAGCTTGTGAGGCATTTATCTAATTTGAGAGTCTTTTGTTATCCATGATCAGATCCTGTACTTACAGTAAGGAAGAAGACAGAAGACTGTTCCTCCAATAAGTGATTGAAAAGGAATGACAGGCCCTGCAGATATAGCCTTACAATCATTTCTGATCTTTCAAGACTTCGCTCAGTCTCCTATTAGAGAGGAGCACTCCTGGAGGAAGATATATTCATGATACACTATGAATGCCTCCCTCTGGGGAAGAAGAGAAAAGGGAGATTCATCATTCTGTTTTCCCCTTGTTAATGCAATTTTGTTTTCCTTCTTTCACTGAAGTGCACCCTTTAGTTACAGTTCTATTCTAATTCAGGAAAGCTTTAAAATCATCTATAATGTACAAAACACTGTGCTAGCCTAATAAATGGTATTTATACAGCATTTTAAGGTTTTTCAAGTGCTTTGCACAACTGAACTCATTTGTTTTTCTTAATAACCCTATGAGGTAAGTGTTCTTACTATCCCCCTTTTACAGATGAGAAGACTGAGTCTTAGAGAGATTAAGTGATTGGCCCCAGTTCACTTATCCATTAAGTATCTGAGGTGACATTGAAAGCCACTCTCTTCTTGGCTCAAGGAAAGCACACAATCCACTATATCAAGGTGCTTCTCAAGACCAACTAAAGGCAGTGCAAAGCTTATATGAGAAAACATTCTTATCTTCATTGAGATTATAGTCTAATAAGGGAATAAATAGAGCCAGATTTTAAGAAACACATACCTAACTGTATTTATCTCAACAAATTCAAGAAACTTTTGCTTTTGCTGTATGCAGGGTGATGCTGTAATAGTTTATAAGTCTCAAAATGCCATATTTAAGTACTAAGAATGATTTATTTATGTTGACTGTAGAATTTATTTTTTTTTATTGGTATATGTTGTTTTTACGTCAGTCAGTTCTAGTACATCACTTCCCTCCATTATCCAGTGAATGTTCCCTTGTTACAAAGTAAAACACCATTAAGCTAAACCAACCAATACAGTAACTATATTTTATATCTTTATACTATTCTATGCCCACAGTCCCTCATCTCTTCAATTAATGGAGGAGGTTGAATTTCATTCCTTCTCAAGGTCCAACAGTAGTCATTATAATTATTCAGCTTTTGGCTTCCAAACATTCATTTTTAGAGAACGATCTTCTAATGAATTTAGAGATAAAACCTTTCTCCGTAATAGGACCAGATCTACATGAAGTTACATTAAGATTTTGTTCATGTGGAAAGCAGTGATAGAAATGGTAATAAGTTAATCATCAGCAGAACCAGTAAGGCAAATTAACTGCCTTTTAAGAAGCACACACATGCCTAATCCTTTCTTCACTTGGTAGTTAGCAAAATGGAGGGATCTTTCCTTGATGATTCACCATGATAACCAATACATTTGAGACTACTTAATCCTTCCTGATTGTCTGACAGCTACCTTTTCCAGTTTTACATACCACTGTTTCCCCACAATAGTCAAATTGAACCACCTTATCGCTCCCTGTACTTTCTCACCCATTTGCCTTTGTCTATGTCAATCATTCTTACTCCATAAGTCTTCCTCCAATCATATTTGAATGTCAAATTCTTTTTTATCCTTCACAAGCCAATTAAAATGTCTCTTCCACTAAGAAATGAAATCATTACTCATTTTCTGAGCTTCTCTAGCAATGTGCTTTGTCCTTTTTGATGACATTTACTGTATCATGCATTGCCTTGTATTGTAATGATTTGTTTACATGCTTTATTTCCATACTTCCATACAAGCTGTGGAACAGAGACATTTGTTTTTCTATCCCTCCACATTACTAATGTGGTTCCTTTCATATTATAGATGTTCAAAAATATTTGTTGACTCCATGAGCGAATGGGTGATTAAACAGTTTATTCTAAAAATAGAAATATGACAAAATGAAAGATTCCTAAAGAAACCAATAGAGCAACTAACAGAAGCATATAGTACTTTATAATTTGCAAAGTATTATGTGTAATGGGAATTAATCAAGTGAGCACTTGATCAATTTGTGTGACAGACTCTTTCCACAATCATCTTAATGAGATGGCAAGGTTTAGAAAGAGATGCTGTATGTAGAACTGGGCTTATGCAATAGCATTTTTGCTAAGAGGATTCAAGGAACTTCTTTTATTTTCTCCAGTGACTGGTCTGGTCTTATGAAGATTAGTTGGCAAAGTTAAAGAGAAAGAACTTTTGTTGGAGGAGCTGCCTTCTCTATAGTAAATACCACCTGTTTCTTTTCCATGGGTTTCCTTTCTCCTGGACTTGCAAACAAGAATGTCAAAATAGAGGGGAGGCATTCCTTCCTCCCCAAGGAGCAGAAAATGGATTTTTAAAGGAGTAAATGGTGAGTGGTCCGTGTTTGCCTAAGTGTTCCTGGTTGCCTTCTTCTGCCTTTTGTGTTTCTTTTTCAAAACATAAATCAATGCCTAGCAATCCTGAGGATGTACATTTTCAGTCTTAGAGGGTATTTTGCAGTAATTTTCAGTTTATGAGCTCCCACATTTGACTGTTCCTGAGTTTGAGAATAATGTATTTGACTACCAGATGGAAAGAATTTCCTTTATAATTTATAATTTGCAGCAGAGAGAGGATTATTTTGCAGCTGAAAGACCAAAGTCATAGGATGTTTGGGCAGATAACCTGGACCTTGCCAACCTTTCATGATTTTGTCTTGAATTCCTCAGACAAGATGAAATGGAACTTCTTTTTCAGCAATCCTATTGAACTATATTTCCTTCTGGTGAAATCCAATGAATATAATGGGAAATTTGATTGTTTAATTTTTCTGCATTCATTTAAGGATTCCTGGGTATCTCTTGTGTTTTATGAATTTTCTGTGGTGGATAGGATAAAGACTTCCTTGGTCAATATCCATACCGTACATCAGCTTTCATCCCTGATATCATCTTTGTACCATGCAGGAGTTGGGGAATTTGTTATTCCTGTTGGAGATATATTAGATTTGAGTCATACTTTAATTTGGTTTTACTTGAGGATTTTCCTGTAGATTTATTCTGGAGTAAATTTAGTGTGAGTCCAAAGTTGCTTGCAGGTTCTGGAGCAAAAGTGGCAATTTTATATAAAATCTCATTACAGTTTCACCATAGTGCTGTGAGGTGGTTATAATAGTTGTTATCTAATGTTAAGTTAGGAAATTCAGTCTCAGAAAGCCTAAGGGATTTAACCAGGGTGAAACAATTAGTTGATGCCTGAGGCAGGATTTGGAAAGAGGTCTTCCTGACTCCAAGTCTGGTATTTTTATCTTCTGTACAACCCTATTTCATAACTACGTATTTAAGTTTCCCCTAGGATGTCTGTCTGATATGTGTCATTTCTTGAGTATATGTCCTAACTGGGGAGATCACTGGATCCCAAATAAGGATTAGAGTGGGATAAGCTTTGAAAGGACAGTTAGAGAAAATGAAGAAAAATATTATGACTATTCAGTTTTGTCAATGATGACCATCTCTGCTTCCCTCCATCTCAAGCTTGAGTATAATTCTGAATGGTATAAATAAAAGCACAAATAGATATTTGTTATAGCTTAGTCTTAACAGATTTTTTTTGTACCATACATAACAGAAAGGGGACTGACCCTATGATTTCATTGGTTCAGGGCACTCCCTCTAGCATAGTGCAGGCTGGTATGTTCTTTGCAACTTATTATCTTAAGGAGTTGCTTTTGCACATGAAATCAGTTTTGAGATATCATCTTACACTTATGAGATTAGCTAAAATGATTAAAAGGGAAAGCGACAAATGTTGAAGGAGATGTAGAAAAATTAGGAGACGTTCACTTTTGATGGTACTGTGAACTGATCCAACCATTTTGGAGAGTAATCTGGAATTATGCCCCCTCCAAAAAATATTAAACTGCCTGTATCTTTTAATCTAGCTAACTCTATTTCCCAAAGTGGTTAATTAAAACAGAAAAGAACTTATATATTCTAAAATATTTATAGCAACTCTCTATAACAGTGTCAAAGAACTAGAAATTGAGGAGATGTCCATCAATTAGGGGATGGCTAAACAAGTTATGTTGTATGCTTGTGATGGAATACTACTGTGCTATAAGAAATGATGAGCTGGTTGATTTTAGAAAAACATGGAAAATTTGTACGAAATAATGAAGAGTGAAATGAGCAGAACCGATAAAATGTTGTACACAGTAATAGCAATATTGTCATAAAAACAACTTTGAATGATTTAAGTATAGCAAATACTCAAATCAACTACAAAGGACCTATGAAGGAAGATATTATTCATATCCAGAGGAAGAACTGATAAAGAGAAGTATTTGTAGTATGGTTGCACAAGTGTGTGTGTGTGTGTGTGTGTGTGTGTGTTAATTTTGAACTTAAATACAAAGAGATCAAAAAATTGAGAGAACATTTCAGTGTCCAGTGCACAACATCATAAAAGGGATTCAGTATAAGACTATAAATTTCCATTTCCCACTGTTCGCTTTTTTGGGGAAAAATTATGTAATAAATATGAAACATTGTTTTCAAAGCTACCCTGCTTTTCTGCTTTTCCAAGTTTTCTTTTGTTCTCTGCTGTGCTCTTTTAATTTTTTTTGTCCATTTTTCCCTCCCTCCCCACATCACCCTAGATAAATCTGTATTAGACACAAATATGTATATACAAAAAGAACATTTTATATATATATGTATAGATATGTATATATGTACATATATACATACACACATACACACCTACACAAAGAAAAAAACAAAAAGCACACAGCAGAGAAAAGGAGGAAACAGAAGAAAGTACAGAAAAGCTTTGAAAACAATGTTTAGTATTTATTATATAATTTTTCAAAAAGTAAACAGTGGGAAATGGAAATTCATGGTCTTCTATTGAATCAGCTTTTTATATTGCGCACTGTACATTGAAATGCTCTCTCTTTGTCTTTTTGTATTTAAGTTCAAAAAGAATTTTTTTTTTTAAAGTTACCTAAAGTATTGAGACTTCTCCAGATACTTTATAAAGTATAGGACTTGCCCAGGGTCACCAAGCCAGTATATATCACAGGTGGGACTCAGGTGCAAATCTTCCTGACATAGAGGCCAGTTTTCTCTCCTTCACACTATATAACACTTCTCAATAATAATGATAATAATAATTATTATTATTAATAATTATAATAATAATAATAATTCCTGACATTTATATATTGTTATCGACTACGCTATAATGTCCCTCAACTAACAATACTAATATCTATATAGCATTTGAAGGTTTGCAAATTCATTTTCTGAGTTGAATCTCACAGTAACCTAATAAGTAAAGTACTAGAGGTAATGTTATCCCCACTTTACAGATATATAGTATCAGAGGTGAGATTTGAAACCAAATCTCTCCTGACTTTTAGGCTTACCTTCCACTCATTAAGCCTTATTGTCTTCCCAACTAAATGGAAAGCCTTTTTTATCCATTTGTCACTATAATTATCCTACATATTTTGTCATTGAGTTGAAAAATAAACATTTGACCAACAGATCCAGACAGAGGAATGATCACCTTTTTGCAATAAATCCATCCTGCCTGTACCTGCATCATGAATCCTGCATGGTCAGAGAAATATGGTGAGTTGTAGATATCCCATTTTTCACTGCTTCTGCAGCCTTGTTGATACACAGATGGACTCTGTGCAGTGTGTGGGTTTGCTGCTTCACCTGAGGCTAACAGCTCAGGGTGTCAGGTGCAATGAATAGAGTCCTAGGTCTAGAGTCAGGATGATCTAAATTCAAATCAAACCTTCAACAATTATTCCGTGTAGGACCCTCAGCAAACCTTTTAATCCTTATTTGCCTCAGTTCCTTATCTATAAAATGGGAACACACTGAAAAAGGAAATGGCAAATTACTCCACTACCTTTTCCAAGAAAAGTCCATAGACACGTCAATGGGGTCATGAAGAGTCAAACATGACTGAACAACAATAACTGATAGCAGAAGACCCTGCTTCCTCCCTCAGAGGGACTGCTTCTTAACAGTGATCACCATCCCTCTCCCTCACTTCACTGTTTTCTGTCACTGTCTCACCCATGCTATCACTCCTTAAATCCCATAAATGCAGACCACTCCTTATCAACCCTTTATAGAGGTGAGGGCAGTATCTCTCCATCTTTGTTGAAAAAGTTTATGTTCTAGCAGTCTACTTAAGAAATCATAAGTAGGAGGGAAGTTTGAGACCAACATCACTAAAATGTCTTCATCTTCACCCTTTTCTAAGATTTGATGGATGTAAGTGACAAACCTAGCATTTTCTTTAAGCTATCAGATAATTGCTGAATATTTTGCTTCATTGCTTATTGATGGCAATTATGATGAAAGGAATAATCACTTAATGTTTTAGGCCCTTATGGTGGTTTGTGTAAATTATTGCTATTATTAGTAGTTGTAGTAGTAGTAACAGTCGGTCCTGCTCATTTTTCATTTGTCTCTTTCAACTAGATTAAGAAACTCAATTTATTGGAGCTAGAGTATTTCCTCCTATGAGGCTTTTATTTTTCTCTTTAATTGTTCTTGCTTTTTGGTTCCACAAAAGTTCCCTGTTAATCTCTATTTCTTTACTATTTCCTAGGTGGCGTATGCCTTATCTTAGAAGGAAACACACCTGAAATTGTAGGCTTGAATAGATTATATAGTTACTGCTGATTGCTAATATATGTACATTTAATACATATAGACACATATATTTATTGTGTGTGTATATAGTTATGTGTGTAGGTAGATGCATCCAATCTCTCTATCTCTCTGTGTCTCTCTGCTGCTGCTGTTAGGTAAGCTTTATTGTTTCTTTCACATTTATTGAGATTTCAAGGGTTAAAGGTTAAGTCCACAGAGGAGAACAAGGAGCACTGTACAGCGTCTCTATCCTAAGCTGTACTGACATTTATTAGTGACATGAATGAAAGAAGTAAGGTTGGTTAGTTGGGCTATTGCAGCCACTTTCTCAGTGCCTGATGGGAATTAGAACTCTCTGTCTCCCTGGGGCCATGTGCATCTGTGTCATTTCTTCTCCTTGGTCAGGTTGGAATGTTCTTCAGGCATATATCACTTTTGTTTAGTGTCAGTCATTTCTTTACATAGTGACAGCTGCTAGAAGCAATGACAAAGCTATTTGGGGCTGCTTATCTCTGAAAATTTTCCTAAACTAAAGGAAAAGAAAATCTTAGACAAGTTAATTTGTTATCTTTAAACAAGGACATCTTTTAGACAAATGAGGCAACTGTCTGGGCAGTTGGTGGCACAATGGATGGAGTGTTGGGCCTGGATTCAGGAAGACCTGAGTTCAAATCCAGTCTCAGACACTTCCTAGCTGTGTGATCTTATGCAAAACACTGAAACCTATGTTTGCCTCAATTTCCTTAATTGAAAAATGGGAAAAAAATAGCATTTACCTGCCATGATTGTTATGAAGATCGAATGATATAATATTTGCAAAGTGCTTAGCACAGCACCTATAGCAAGCTGCATATAAATACTACTTCCCTTCCCTAGATGTAGATATTGTGTAGACGCAGTGTCTTTTTTCCTGAGATTAAAATACCTGAATTTGAAATTCAGAGCAGTTTCTTACTGCTATTTGATTTTAGATTCTTGGAGCTTCATTTTTACCATCTCTAAGATGGGTACAAAAATATTGATCCTGCTCCATTGGATTGGTTGGAGAGGATAATGTAAGCAATTTTGTCACTCTATAATGTTAGATAAGTGTGAGTAAGTATAACACCAACAGCACCCCCCCCCAATACTCCCTTGGGAAGAAGGATTAGATTTTCTACATTAACAGGATCAAAGGATGCCACATTTAAACACAAGCAGCATGACTTTATTGGGGGGATATATCCTATCACATTTGCTTCACAGAATAAAGAAAATCATCCCTGGTTCTACACTCATGCCTTTCCTTTACAAAGAGACCTGAGGGGCAGAGCTAAGATGGAGTAGAAAGACGCACATACACATAGCTCCGAACCCACAAACCCATAGAACATCTGTATAAAGTAACTCATGGCGAATTCTGGAGCAGTGAGGCCACAGAACAGTGGAGCGAAGGAGATTTCTGTTCCAGAGGGACCTGCAAACCTCTCGCAAAAGGTCCGTCATGCTGCAGACGTGGAGCCCAGCCCAGTCCTGCCGCAGCAGTGGCACCAAGAGGAACAGATCCGAGCAGGCTTCAGGGATGGGATATCCAGTGGCTGCGCAGGTCCCTCCACCCACAGGTGACAGGGGTTGGTGAGAGGGTCTCTTTGGCGGGTCGAGAGGGGAGTGGGATGCCCCCATAACTCAGGCCCCCTCGGGAGGCAGAAGCTGAGGCAGCGGTAGAGCAGGGCTCCCCAAGCAGGCAGGAGCCTGGATCCATTGTTGAAGGTCTGTGCATAAACCCCCTGAGGGAACTGAGCCTGAGAGGCGGCCCTGCCCCAACCTGAGCACCTGAACTTAATCTCACACTGAATAGCAGCCCTGTCCCTGCCGAAGCCCCGAGGCTGGGGAGCAGCATTTGAATCTCAGACCACAAATGCTGGCTGGGAGGATCAGAAGGCTAGGTGGGTGTGAGGAGAATATTCAGAGGTCAAGTCACTGGCTGGGAAAATGCCCAGAAAAGGAAAAAGAAATAAGACTATAGAAGGTTACTTTCTTGGGGAACAGGCATTTCCTCCCTTCCTTTCTGATGAGGAAGAATAATGCTTACCATCAGGCAAAGACACAGAAATCAAGGCTTCTGTATCTCAGCCCACTCAATGGGCTCAGGCCATGGAAGAGCTCAAAAAGAATTTTGAAAATCAAGTTAGAGAGGTGGAGGAAAAGCTGGGAAGAGAAATGAGAGACATGAAGTCAAAGCATGAACAGCAGGTCAGCACCCTGCTAAAGGAGACCCAAAAAAATGCTGAAGAAAATAACACCTTGAAAAATAGGCTAACTCAATTGGCAAAAGAGGTTCAAAAAGCCAATGAGGAGAAGAATGTTTTCAAAAGCAGAATTAGCCAAATGGAAAAGGAGATTCAAAAGCTCACTGAAGAAAATAGTTCTTTCAAAATTAGAATGGAACAGATGGAGGCTAATGACTTTATGAGAAACCAAGAAATCACAAAACAAAACCAAAAGAATGAAAAAATGGAAGATAATGTGAAATATCTCATTGGAAAAACAACTGACCTGGAAAATAGATCCAGGAGAGACAATTTAAAAATTATGGGACTACCTGAAAGCCATGATCAAAAAAAGAGCCTCGACATCATCTTTCATGAAATTATCAAGGAAAACTGCCCTGAGATTCTAGAACCAGAGGGCAAAATAAATACACAAGGAATCCACAGAACACCGCCTGAAAGAGATCCAAAAAGAGAAACTCCTAGGAACATTGTGGCCAAATTCCAGAGTTCCCAGGTCAAGGAGAAAATATTGCAAGCAACTAGAAAGAAACAATTCAAGTATTGTGGAAATACAATCAGGATAACACAAGATCTAGCAGCTTCTACATTAAGGGATCGAAGGGCATGGAATAGGATATTCCAGAAGTCAAAGGAACTAGGACTAAAACCAAGAATCACCTACCCAGCAAAACTGAGTATAATATTTCAGGGGAAAAATTGGTCTTTCAATGAAATAGAGGATTTTCAAGCATTCTTGATGAAAAGACCAGAGCTGAAAAGAAAATTTGACCTTCAAACACAAGAATGAAGAGAAGCATGAAAAGGTGAACAGCAAAGAGAAGTCATAAGGGACTTACTAAAGTTGAACTGTTTACATTCCTACGTGGAAAGATAATATTTGTAACTCTTGAAACTTTTCAGTATCTGGGTACTGGGTGGGATTACACACACACATATGCACACACACACACACACATACATAGAGACAGAGTGCACAGAGTGAATTGAAGAGGATGGGATCATATCTTAAAAAAATGAAATCAATCAGTGAGAGAGAAATATATTGGGAGGAGAAAGGGAGAAATGGAATGGGGCAAATTATCTCTCATAAAGAGGCAAGCAAAAGACTTATTAGTGGAGGGATAAAGAGGGGAGGTGAGAGAAAAACAAGAAGTTTACTCTCATCACATTCCACTAAAGGAAAGAATAAAATGCACACTCATTTTGGTATGAAAACCTATCTTACAATACAGGAAAGCGGGGGATAAGGGGATAAGCAGGGTGGGGGGAATGATGGAAGGGAGGGCATGGGGAGGAGGGAGCAATTTGAGGTCGACACTCATGGGGAGGGATAGGATCAAAAGAGAATAGAAGTAATGGGGGACAGGATAGGATGGAGGGAAATATAGTTAGTCTTATACAACACAACTATTATGGAAGTCATTTGCAAAACTACACAGATTTGGCCTATATTGAATTGCTTGCCTTCCAAAAGGAAAGGGGTGGGGAGGGAGGGAGGTAAAGAAGTTGGAACTCAAAGTGTTAGGATCAACTGTTGAGTAATGTTCTTGCCACTAGGAAATAAGAAATACAGGTAAAGGGGTATAGAAAGTTATCTGGCCCTACAGGCCAAAAGAGAAGATGGAGACAAGGGCAGAGAGGGATGATAGAAGAGAGAGCAGATTGGTCATAGGGGCAATTAGAATGCATGGGTTTGGGGGGGGAGGGGATAAAAGGGGAGAATATTTGTAACCCAAAATTTTGTTAAACTGAATGTTAAAAGTTAAATAAATAAATTAAAAAAAATACAAAGAGACCTGAAACATGAATATTTATTACTGAAAACAGTCATGAAAACATTTAAGATTTAAGTACAACAAATGTCTTCAAAATGCCTCTGTTCCTTTAGGGAAGGTGACATTTTGTCAGCTTGGGACATTTCTGTCATTTTGTTGTTGTTTTTCATTAGAGTTATTACTGTTTTTAATCAGAGTAGAATTGGTAAGATTTTATTTCCAACATATAAGAGATGATATCTCTTGGCATGGCATCCTTATTGTACTAAAGCACTTTTCATCAATTGTTTCCTTTTATCTGTCCAATATTTCTATGTCATGCTGTTCAACAGAAATCACCTTAAATCCTCATTAGTGTTCAGGGTCTATTTTATCAGACCAAGCAAGGGAGGAGATGTGGCATCAGGAATACTCAGTTTCAAATCAGAGGTTTAACATTTATTAGATGTGTGATCTTGTTCTAGTCACTATGTACTTTTTCATTGATTGTTCCTCATGCCTGAAATTTCTTCTTTCTCAGCACTATTTCCTGACTTCCCCTAGCTTCCTTGGTATATATCTTATTTGTACTTAGCTATTTGCATTTTATCTTCCCTGTTACAAGGTATGCTCTTTGAGGGCAGGGCCTTTTTATTTTTCCTTTCTTTATATCCCTAGAGCTTAGCATAATGCCTGACACTGTAGGAGATGTTTAATAAACACTTGCAGATTGGATTGAAATCTCTGATACTGTTTCATCAACAGTACAATGAAATTATAATATTCCTGCTACCTAGTTCACACAATTATTGAGAAGAAAGAACCTGAATACTCTAATTTTTATATCAATATTGAAGTATTATATTAATGTGAATTTCTATTATTATTTTTGCTTCTAAGTTTTATGCTAATCATTTCTTAGAAAAATGATAATCATGCTACTTCCTGGTGTGTGCCTTTTAAAGAGGCACATGATGTACTTTAATTTTTTGTTCTACCCAATGCCCCTAAAAAAGTGAGAGGGTTCAGGATCTTGTTTAGTATAAAAATGGTACTTAAGAAAATATATAATGTTTGATGTCATTTGATAGAAAGAAAGTTGGGGCTTGGAGCATTTAAAGCACTAGTGTCAAACTTGAATAGAAACGAATTTCTGGGTACATATTGATTGAGAAGACAACAAATTAATGTAATCTCTGTTGTACTATTTTTTAAAATTTATTTACATTTTAATAAGGTTGACTTCACTCAGTAGGGAAATGGGCTGTGAGTCTCTGGTTTAGAGACATTCTCAAATTCAAATACCTATTACAGAAGAAGAGCTGAGCCTAGAATTCAGGTACTAATACACTTCTGATGTCCTGTTCTTTCCATAAGACCAGACCCATACCATACAATCTATGAGCAACTCAACTAAAACTCCTCAATAACAAGTATAATTTTATGAACATTTAGGTGCCTGCAGTATGCAGTATAATGCTAAGCTCACAGAGGGTCTTAAAGAACATTGCTGATAAGTGAGAGATGATAGATATCGTCTAGTATACATGAATGAAGTGATGGCTAAAAAGATATATCCTTTATTCATCACGGATTCCATTTAATGGCCCCAGGACCTAAGAAAAGTAATAGCAAAGCAACATCAATATAATACTAGAATCAAAAATGTGATTAAGAGATTATGAAGTGTTTTACATGCATTGTCTCATTTAATCCTCAAAAAAAAAAACCAAAGTAAATATTAGAGTTATGATAAACATCTTCCCACTGTGTCTATGAATGAACATTCTTCAGTCTTCAGTCTTTCCAGTTATGTCCACCTCTCCGTGACCACTTTTAGGATTTTCTTGGCAAAAATATTGGTTTGCCATCTCCTTCTCTGGCTCGTTTTACAAATGAGGAAAATGAGACTAACAAGCTTAAATAACTTGCCTAGTGTTATATAGCTAGTAAGTGTCTGCGGCTAGATTTGAACTAAGGAAGATGAATCTTTCTAACTCCACACCTAGCACTCTATCTACTAAGCCACCTAACTGCCCATAAATAAGTTTTTAAAGCTCATGGAGGTTCAGAGTTACATGTGTAACAATGACTCCCTTGGTCCCCACCACTGCAAGGGCAGGTAGGCTACATTTCATCATTCCCTTCTTCAGAAAACTTAAGTGGGCTGAGGAAAGAGTCTAGGCTCTCAACAAGTATCTTTGGTTCCACTAATGCTATTCTCTCAAAAGTGGGAGACTCTTCCTCATCTCAATTCCATTTAATCACTGGTATTCACATTAGTTTTTCCAGTAAGTGTGTCTGTCCTTTGCTGCCGACGAAGACCATGCCATCAGAGAAATGATGACATGACTTGCATTTGGCTTTGTATTTGAGTGAGGGAGGGCTGTGCAGGTCACCAGCCTCACTTCTCCTCCAGAGCCATCTGAATCCAGTGACCAGATATTCATCAAGATGACTAGAGATGACCCAGGATGAGGCAGTTGGGGTTAAGTGACTTGTCCAAGGTCACACAGTTAGTAAGTTTCAAGCGTCTGAGGTGAGATTTGAACTCAGGTCCTCCTGACTCCTGCACTGGTGCTCTATCCACTGCACCACCTAGATGCCCCAACTTTTCCCATGAAACATTTACTTCAAAGATAAAAACAAATGTGAAAACAGCTTAGCTTTGTTCCTCTAGAGCACAGTCTCAGTCTCAAATCCAAAATCTCCCTTGGGCTTGAGTCCCAGCCACCCTGTTTTTCAGGGCTTCCCTGCCAGGTTTGATAACTGCAACAACCTATGTGATATCTTGGATACCAGGTTGCCCAGCTTTGAATTAGATTTGGTGGGGATCACCGCAGTTGGCATATGAAACTGAGAAGGAAAAATGCAACAGAACAGAAATAAAATCTATGAAGTTCTTTTCTCAGAGCCAGGGTAAAATAAGGAGTAGGGAAATCACTTCTTTGCCTTTCACTAGTTGAGCTCACAGCATCTGCAATGTGGGCGATCTGTGATCCTCACCTTCTGGATACAGAAGAAAGGAAGCGATTATCTCAGTCTCTTTAGTCTCACAAATCTTAAATGACTTAGCCTGTTCCAGTTCTATAGTCAATCCATGAAGGCTACATCCACCCACATGGAAGGTCTGAAGAATGCTTCTAAGAAGATTTGGCCATACCCAGGTAAACCCTCTTAGGGATGCCTTTATGTTAGTTGATTTTGGCATACCTAGACGCCATTAAATATTTCCCACTGTTTGAGATGTACCAACTTGGCATAAATAGGCAGGGGTTCATTTTTTGAAGATAGTCCTTGTCCCAAATACAGAGCATTTCTCTGTGATCTCTGGGGATGTATTAGCAATGACCTTTTCTTGTTTTCCCGTTACTGTACAGTAAAATTCTCAAAACAGTCAATGTTACATGATTACATACAATCTCATATGTGTAGAAGACAGTCACAATTATCCCCAAATACACAGTATTATACATTCAATAAAATAAGCATTTTACAAAAATTTGCAAATATTTCCTGCTTTCTTAGCCTTAGCCTTATTGGGCCTTTCAAAACACAAAAGGAAAATAAAGAGTAGATAAGGAAAACTGGTTACTATTTCAAACTGAAACTAGTTCACAAAGCTTTTCAAACTACATGGAGGTCTCACAGGGATGTGGAACTGCAGTCAAGTTGGAGTCACTCCAGTCATAAATGATGGTGGAAAACTGTTCTTAGTGGAAACTCTTCCAAAGATGTCCCCAGGGCATAATATCATTTAACACAAAATGTGTTCCTTTCTATGCAAGGTACAACAAAATTCTCTAGCTATCCCTCTAACAAAGACATTCCCTACAGAGGTCTAACCAGTCTCCTTTTGGGCTTGTATCACAAAGAGCACCTGAAACTTCCATTCCTATTGATTAGGTAAACCAAATGGAAGTGCAAATTCACCATCAGGACAAAAAGATAGGTGAACTCAGAGAAGTAGCAAAGAGTATCAGCTACTTACAGACTTTAGGAACAGGAATTTTTATACTTTAAGGATGTAGGACAGTTTATTTTCATAAAAGGTGGGCAAACTTGCTCTGTTTAAATGCTAAAAGGACAATATGATAGTACACAATAGATGATAATTATCTACGATTCTAGATTTCACACATTAAACTTAATATCAGTATTCAGAATGCAGTAATACACAACAGTATCAATATGAATAAATAATCAGGTATCAATATATAAAAAATTATATAGAATTCAAAAATATGAAAAGCACCAATATTTACACAGTCAAGTAATTAACAAATGAAAAATTCACACAATTAAAGCGCTAGAATTGAATGCTTCTACAGAATTCAATAATACAAAAATCAGTATTTAATAAGCTATCAATAAATGCAAAATTTGCTAAATTTGACCAATAGAATTGAATTGTGAGAAGTTTTCATTGGAGGAAAGGTGACTATACATTTGCCAGCTGTTTTTTTGTTTGTTTGTTTGTTTTTTGCCAAAAATCTTCTCAGGTCTCTCAGTCAATGATTCTCTGTCAATTTGTGTCTGTGCTTGGCAATCAGACAACTCAAGCAGTGAATCTTCCCAAGATTCCCCACAAATGTGAAAGACCCACTTTTATCTCAGACAAAGCCTCACATAACAGACTATCTTGATTCCGACTGCCTAAAAGCCAGGTGGGTTATATTTCACCTTTTCCCTACAATTCTCTAATAACCTTAAAGGGATTGGAGAATATCTATATTCTCTACAAAGGGTTTCAGTCCACACTAACAGTGTTTCTTCAGTTATAGGACGGATTCTCTCCATTCTCAGGTCCCTTTAACCTCTTATTGTCAGATTAGCTTTTACAAGGAAATATTTACATCAAAGGTATATAACAAATATACAAGAAGCTTAGCATGCTTGCTATAGGGCAGTTATGTAAAAACAAATAGAAACAGGGGCCACTACACTGTGCATAAGGATACATTCAAGCCACTAATGGTTTAAGTGTAAAAAAATAAATGCAACATTATCTATGTTTTATTGCATCTTCATTTATTTATTGACTCACTATTTTTGTGTTCATGTATTTATTTGCTTATTTGTTAATTATTTTATTTATTTAAATCTTTTTCAGTTTTGGGGCAAAACTTGGGATGGAATAACTTAGGAGTGTTAGGAGAGCAAGTGACCAATGGATTGCATATTTCACACCTTTGCTGTAGAGCATAGTTCCAAGTCCCAAACTCCAAAACTTGGGCTCGAGTCCCATGCACCCTGTTTGTCAGGATTTCCCTTCCAGGCTAGCTGTCTACAACATCTCACCAAAAATCCTGTCTTCAAGGCTTCCATAACTCGAACTTCCCAATGTAGTGGGAATCACTTTAATATCTGAAACTGAGAGATGAACCTAATCGAATAGAAACAAATACCCTCAGGCTCATTTCTCAGAGCCAGGATAAAAGAGAAACTGAGAAATTAAGATCTTCTCCTCTCACCAATTCAGTTTGTGGAGACTACAGTGTATGGGAATTATAATCTTCGTCCTTGGAGCAAAAGGACAACCACCACCTCAGTCGTCACAATTTTAAAGAATAAGCTTATTCCAGTTACACGCTCAATCAAAGGAGGCTGCATGCATCCATGGAGGAAGGGATGAGGAGTGCCTTGAGCTTACCAGACCTATGCATAAACCAGCAAACCTTCTTTGGAGTGCATCCATATTAGGCAATCTGGTCATGCTTCAAAGGCTCCTTTTTTACATTGCTAGTTAGGGGCTGTGGTATAGGGTTTTCAGGGAAGACTACTACCTCTTGTGTGAGGGCAGAGAAGCCCTTTTCAGGACTACTGATTCACCTTTGGTTTCTACCTGAATCCCCCAACTCTCACTTGTGGCCCCAAGAAGCTGTAGCATACACATTGGCCACACCCCAGAAAATTGTTTAGGTAGATGGGCTAAATCAGTTTGAGGGTATCTGAGAGGTCTCCAGCTTATCCAGTGATTTGGGGGTATCTACCCCAAGCATGTGAAGATATCCCTTTCCCCATTGTGTAATAGGCAGATGAGAGCAATTTGCTCCAATAGCCATGAAGGAAGTCAAAACAGGAGTTTGGGGGCATGTAGAACTTAGTTAGACATTGAAGATGCCAAGGTCATCACTTCATCCAGGGCCATCACCAGTCATCTTGACTTTTGTCTTGCCACTGTATTCCAAAGATTCTGGAACAGAGATTCTGTCTCACTTAAATCCAATTTGTTAGCAAAGTCAAAATGCATATTACCATTTTTCACCTGTCTCAGAGTCCCATGGATACAACCAAGTGACAAAGCAGCAGGCGTGGATGTAGTGGGAGCTGTACAACCCTGAAATGGGTGGCACAGGCCATAGAATCTTTTCATTAGACTGAAGTGACAGTAGGATTCAGCATCCCCTGGGTGTATGAGCAGCCTTTTTTAAGGTCTGTGCTGCTCATCTTCTGACATGAAGGAAGGACTACAAAGGGAGCCCTAAAAATTATCTGTTTCATCCAAACTTGGTCTGCTTCCCTCAACAGGTGGGGATCCTACCTTGTGGTCTCAACACACACACATACACACACAGACACACACATACATACACACACATGCACTCACACACACACATTCATGTACAAAAAACTTTTATGAAGACAATTCTACTTACCATCAATACATGGAAGGTTCATACATTTATGGATAATAGGAAATCCAATAGACCTGAAAGACCAACAGTGCCTTTTGCAAGAAAATAGAGCAGACATCACATTCAAATAGCAGTCCTGAGCAAATCAAGACTGGTAAATGAAGGTCAGCTTACGGCAGAGCTGGGTACATGTTGTTTTTTTTTTTTTTTTTTTTTCTGGAGTGACTAAAAAAGACAGGCTGATAAAAATGTAATTGCCACTTGCAAGAAAAAGCTATGCCACCTTCATCAATACATATACTTCCACTATGAACCCTAAGGAGATCAGAGAAAAATTTTATGAAGACCTGGAGAGCCTCATTATCAATGTGCCAAAAGCGAGTAAGCTTATAATTCTGGGCACACACTATCATACAAGGAGTCATTGGGAGGCATGGAGTCAGACCAGCAGTAATCCCTTCTGAAGACTTGTGCATCTCATAATCTTATGACCATGTTGTCTTCCATTTACCTAAACACAGTAAAACTCCGTGGCTGCAACCTTGCCACAAACATTGGCATTTAATATTCTATATCAATGTAAGGAGAAGAAAAATAGAGACTGTGAGAGTGATGAAGTCAATACATGATGCAGAGTGCTAGAACAAAATAATAAACCTATCCTCTCCAAGCTAAATATTCACATTCAACAAAAGCAGCAGCCCCAAAGGCAAGGTGACTACCAGAAAACTTAATGTCAATAGCTTAGAGCACTTCTCTGAGTGGGAATAGTTCTTGGAGGGAAAGCTTAGCCAACACACAGTTGGCAACAGTGGAGCAGAAAAGGAGTGGGAGGCTTTCAGAGATGTGGTATTCACTCATGTGGGGCAGAACACTAGCCAACATCAAGACTTGTTTGACAAGAATTATGTGGAAATTAAGAAACTGCAAAATGAAATACAAAAATTCCACAGTTTCCCAGCAGGATATTTCCTCCATCTCAAAGAAGGCAACATTTAACTCTATCAATGTGTCTGTAGACCTTCAGTTCAGTAGGCAGTCTAATATCTTTTCTCTTTCACAAAGAGATCTGTAGGATTCTTGGCTCAATAAGAAGGCAGATGAAATTCTGTTTTACATTGATAGTAACAATCCTAAGCACTTTTATATACCCTGAAGGCTATTTATGGGAAAAAAAACCTATGGTGCATCTCAACTCTTCAGTGCTGATGGAGCCACATTGATTAATAATAAAGACATGATCTTGTAGAGAAGGGCTGAACACAGTCATAGTGTTCTCACCAGACCATCATCAATCAATGCTAAAGCCGCTAACCATGTATTTCAAGTTAAAGTCAATCTCTCTCTAACCAAACTTTCCTCTCATGTGGCAAGGCACTTGCTGGTGATTCTATACCAGCTGAGATTTACAAGGCACAGTATCCACTCCTCATAAAAGAGCTGACTGAAATTTTCTGAGTTATATGGCAAAAGGCAGTTATAGGAGTTCAAGGATGCTTCTATTATTCATCTCTTTAAAGAAAAGGGAAATAGTTTTCCCTGACATAATCACAGTGAGGAGGTAGGGTAGGTCTCTCTCTCCATCATTGCCAGCAAGATTCTTGCCAGAGTCCTCCATAATAGTCTGGTCTGTCACCTGGAAGAATCCACTTGAGAGTCAGTGTGGTTTAAAAAAAGTTTGAAGAATGGTTGATATAGTGTTTCTTGCTCAACTACCCCAAGAGGAATTCCAGGGGCAAACCAAAGGTCTGTACATAATGTTCATAGATCTAATGAAGGTCTCTGAGGGCTTATGGAAAATTATGGCAAATTTTGTCTTCCCAGAGAAGTTCATCAGTATTTTATGTCAGTTTCATGATAGCATGTTTGCCCAGATTCTGGATAACAGACAATGGTCTTGCACTTTCTCAGTCACCAATGGGATGAAACAAGGCTGTGTGTTTGCTCCCATGTTTTTAGTATGACATTTTCAGCAATGTTGTCAAATACCTTCAAAGAGGATGAAAAATGGCATCATGGTCAGCTACCACGCTGATGATAAATAATTTTACTTGCAAAGACTACAAGCCAAAGTCAAGTGGAGAGAGAGAGTTGATGTGAGCCTTCTTGGTCAGACATGATTATGCACTGAATGTAGCCTGTAAGGCTGAGATGCAATAAAGTATGAATCAATTCTCTGCTCCTTGTGCTAATTTTGGCCTATGAACACAAAGAAAACAGAAGTTCTCCACCAAGCAGCAGCACATCATCCATACACGGAACCATCAGTTACAGCCAATGGAAAAATTTTGAATGCTGTATATAAGTTTGGTTCCCTTGGCAGTATGCTTTCCAGGGCCATAGACATAGATGGTGATGTTGATGCATTCATTGCCAGAGCTAGTTTAACATTTGGAAGCTCCAAAGGAAAGTGTGAAAGAAAAAAGGTATTAGACTGCCTACTGAACTAAAGGTCTACAGACACATTGTGCTGACCTCATTGACACATGCTTGTGAAACCTCGACAGCATATAAGCGCCATGCCAGGAAACTGATTTACTTACTTTTGAACTGCCTTAGGAATATTTTGAAGATCACCTGGCAAAATCAGGTACTGGACACTAAGATCCTTTCTAGAGCTCACCTGAAAAATATTCACACTCTCCTGCAGAGAGTGCAACTTCAATGTGCTGGCCACATTGTTTGAATGCCAAACTTACGTTTGTGTAAAAGACTTAGGGAGAACTCACACAAGGCAAGTGCTCTCACGGACACCAGAAGAAACTATACAAAGTCTCTCTAAATAACTTTGGAATTAATGAAGAAACATGGGAGATTCTGGCACAGGACTGCCCAGCATAGAGGGCCATCATCAAAGAGGATTCTGTGTTCTATGAACAAAGCAGAGTTGTAGTAGCTCAAAAAAAAATGTGAGATACATGAATTGAGAGACATCTCCACTCCAAATGTTCGTGTGGACTATTTGTGCCCAAACTGAGATAAAGCCTTCTGAGCTTATATTTATTTGATCAGTCACAGTTAGACACACCTTACCTTGATCCCAACCTAGTGATGTCCTTTAGTTCCTCATTAAGAAAAAAGAACAGCAACCAATTAAGGCCAAAAACAGAATATGAACACAGGTCATTACTGACTCTAGCTTTAGTATACTTTGTCATTATACCACGGTGCTTCCTTAAGTGGACATCTAACAAATATTTTGAAAAATATTAACCCATTCTATGGGTTAAATGAATCCTGACATTGTCACTGACAGAAATTTCCTGATCTACATTTTTTTAGTAGGCTGTATGTCAGGGGGCACCACCAGGTAATGGCTCTAATTGGCACAAAGTGTTCTAGTTCCAAGTGTTTAAAAAGCATGACTAAGAGAAGAGGCTGAAGTGAAATAAGCGAATATGGAAAAAACTTTTTTTTTTTTTTGCTTTTGGATTACAGGGACAGATGAAGAACTGCATGGAATAGTAATTCCATGACATTACTTAAGGTTAGGCATTTCTGACAAGATTTCTAACCATTCCAGAACAGGAGTCACATACTTTAACAGTTCTCTAGCTGGCCCAGAAATGTCAGTACAACTGTTCTCTAGCCTTTTTACAACTGGATCATGAGTTCTGAAGTGACTATTTGCCTTTTCTGATATATTAGAGCCATTACTGTAAATTTATGAAGAATTACATTATACAACACCTTAGATTCTCTACAGGATTGAATGCATTTATGTATTGGGAAAGAAAATTATTCCATTACATAATTTCCTGTCTTTTTTGTTTCTTCCTCTTCCTTTCCTTCTCTTTCTTTCTTTCTTTCTTTCTTTCTTTCTCTCTTCCTTTCTTCCTTCCTTCCTTCCTTCCTTCCTTCCTTCCTTCCTTCCTTCCTTCCTTCCTTCCTTCCTTCCTTCCTTTCTTCCTTCCTTCCTTCCTTTCTTTCTTTCTTCCTTCCTTTCTTTTTCTTTCTTTCTTTCTTTCTCTTTCTTTCTTTCTTTCTTTCTTCCTTCCTTTCTTTTTCTTTCTTTCTTTCTTCCTTTCTTCCTTTCTTCCTTTCTTCCTTTCTTTCTTTCTTTCTTTCTTTCTTTCTTTCTTTCTTTCTTTCTTTCTTTCTTTCTCTTTGTTTTCTTTTTTTCACAATATTTGTCAGTCTCAACTAACTGTTTCTGCTCTTGGATTTGCTAGAATGCCCAATTCTGGTAATAAAGAATGTTATATTGGTAGGAGCTCAAATCATGGTTTCTATAATTGAATATCCTAAAATAGTCTCAGTGAACCTGGGAAAAGTAAGAAATGGCTCTTGAACCACAGATTAAGACCCCAACAAGTCAATTAAAATAATCATATTGCCTTTATTAAATACACTTACAGTGGAGATTTTTCTCATAAATCAAAAGCAAGAAAATGTAGCATATTGATATATGCTAGTCTCTATTCATATATTTGTTTTTAATTTGATTCACTTTATCTACAACTTTTCCCACTCTGTGGGATTTCAGTGTCTCAATCACTTCCTATCTCTCTAGTCTCTCATTCTGTTACTGACTTCACTTTTCCATCCCACAAATAGCTAACTTACTATTAGCTATTTTAATAATACACTATCTTCTATCTTGGTATCAATGAATACTTTAGCATTTCACTGTTCTTGACATTTTGCCTCCTAATTTTGGTTAATCAATCTATCATCCTCATTCTTAATAGTGAATTATTGGGAATTATTTGAAGTGTGTCTTGGGTCTTGTTCTGACTAGGTTCATTACCATTTCAAACTATTTAATATTAACTGGAATATCATGGTTTCACATAATTTCTTTTATCTAACTCTATTTGACTTCTTATTTTACTCCCCACAATAGATGTTTCCTGTCTCTTAAAGTCTACACCTCTACTATTCTTTCTACAAATGAATTCACCTACAATAAAGTTGGAGCTATTGTAACTAGACCAAGACCTTTGGATTTGATAGAAGAGGAAAAACATAAATCTTAATAGATCTGAGGGTTTTAGTGAACCACAAGCTCAATATGAGTATATGTTTTATGCAATAGTGAAAAAAGCAAAAGTAAATTGGTTCTGCATTGAGATGCATAATGCTCATTCTGGGGAAGTGATCTTTTTTCTTTTTTTCTCTTCTCTGTTTTGGTTAGATGGAATCTAGATTTGATAAGCTGGAGTATATGCAGAAGAAAGCAACTAGGAAAATTAAAACAGTGTACATCATCCTATACATAGGTTGCTCAAAGGAACTGGAATTTTTTAACTTAGAAAGGAAAAAAAATAATGGGAACATAATAGTTGTCTTCAGGTATTTGAAGGACTATCATGTGAAAGGATATTGGATATGTTGTGCATGGCACACACACATACATCTATACACATGCGCATATCCACAAATATAAACCACTTCCTTTTCAGACGTGGCAGGGCAGTGGGGGTGGGAAAGAGGCAAAGTGAATTAAAGCACCACACAGTTCTTAGCCTATCCAAAAAAATTAATTTAACTGTCAGTATTTTCAATGTGCCAAGAATAGAGAGATTAAATATTTAACATATATTAATGTAATATCACAATCTAGTTATAATGGTCATCTATTGCTCCTGATTAAATTACAGGATTTAGTCTAAGACTATAAGTGGAAGACATTTTAACTAGTTATGTATCTTTTCAGTAGACAGTATCTTGCTATTTAACTGCCTCTAATTTCACATATTTTAAATGACTTGTAATAATCTTATTTTGCATCATAGACACCCTATTATAGAAAGGTTTACTCAGAAGTCTTCTCATAATATAGGGGTGATCTTGGGATCTTAATGGTTACACTGACAGTGTAAATTCTGGGAGTTTGTTCATACTGGATATGGTGTAGAGACATATTTCTTGAATTGAAAGGTGTCTCCTTCTGAGACATAGCTTATCCGTACATCCAGGCTCATATCCAAGAGAGTGCTTGCTGAAGGAAATTTTTGCCCATGGAAATTCATTTTACCTGGCACATTGTAAATGACTGAAATTCATTTTATATATTTTTCCTTCTATTATCTTTCTATTTATATACGAAAAATAAAAAATGCCCCTACCCCATGTGCTTCTACTTCTTCTCTGACAGAGGCAGAGGAATGAAAAAGAGGCAGAGGATTGTAAGGATCCCAGGTTTCAGACAGCCAAGCAAGGAATCCATGAGCTTGCTTTCCATCAGCAATAATTTCGTTTTTTTGTTTGTTTGTTTCACTTACAGTGAAAGTTTCATGATTGATATAATTCATTTCCTCTAGCATTATCTCCATTCATTGGATCTCATATTTAGCATATTAAACATTAAGTTAATGCTTAGTAGGAAGAATTTATTTTATTGAGTGGTTTTATTTATTTAAGGGTAATAAGTTATTGCATTCATTCCATCATTCAATAAATAGACTTTATTTCCCCAATGAATACTAGGAAGGGGTGATTAATGAAAATGTTCTGCTCTCAAAGAACTTATAATCTTGTAAGAGAGAGCGGAATAACTATAATACATATAACAGTAATACGAGATAGGATCCAACAAATGTTACAAGAGAGAGAAAACAAAAATGTTCAGTGGAAGGAGAAAACTTTTCTCTTTGTTACCTGAGGACAGAATGAAGAGACAGATATGGTAGATTGATGGATGCAAATTATTAGATTCAGAAAACATTTTTTTCCTGCGCAAACTTATGATTTAATTGGTTAATGGAACTCCCAGTGAGGAAACTCCCTTGAGCAATGTGTACTGGTGCCTGGTCTATAATTTAGTCTTAGAGGGTTGCCTGGGAACTCTGAGAACTTAAACTTCTTACAGTAGGTTATATACCAAAAATTAGTGTTAGAGTTGAGATTTGAATCCTGGCCTTCTCATTTGTTAGGCCAGCTCACTATAACATGCTTCCTCTAAAGGATTATAGAGATAATTAATTCAATTCCTTTACTTTACAGAAGAAGTAACCAAGTCTCATTGAGAGAAAAATGTAGGAAGTAACATTCCTAAGTATAAAGCCCAAGGTATGCACTCAATGGTCAGTATCAATAATAAATAACCTATTTCTTTTCAAGCAATTTAAGGTTCACGTAATACTTTACAAATATCATCTCATTTTATCCTCATGACCAAAGAGGGGTAATAGATGTCATTATTCTAGATGAGGAAACTGAGGCATAAGTTAATTTGCTTACCTAAGGTCATATAAATATTAAGAATCAGAGATTAAAGTCAAAGTCAAGTCTTTTGGGCTCCAAGCCTAATTCTCTATTCAGTGTGCTACCTTTCTGCCTCTTTTCACTCTACCATGTTGCCTCCATTAGAAAGAACAATCTTTATCAATATTCACCTTAAATTGAGCAAATAATGGTAAAATCTAGCCATGTTGCATATGATTTAAGAAAAGGCAGCAAACAAAGAATACATGAAATGTCATGGGTATTCTGGATTGAGTATGACTAAAGCCAGTCTCTTAGTGTCTTATGTTCAATACAGAAACAGAATAAGACACTAGTAGAATATTCAAGTGTCAAGATAAAAATTTATTTAACCACAGTTAGTTCATCATTAAGAATTTTTTAAGTTACTACTTTATATCAGGCATTATGCTAAATACTGAAATAAAGAGAAAAACAAAAAAAAAGTCCCTGCTCTCAAGGAGCTCACATTCTAATAGAGGAGACAAGATGAAAATAACTATACAAACAAGGTAAATTATAGCAAGTAAAAAAATATTCAACAAAGATGTGCATTTAGGATACCCCTAATTGATCCAGGTAAGGAAAGCTCTCGACTTGGGTTGCCTATTGTCTACCAGCCAAGCATCGTAGAAAGCCTTCAGCTTCTTGTGGTTGCTTATGTACTCTGGTGACAAGAAGTGATATTAATAGCCTGAGTCTTAGTTTCTAAGCCAAAAGTTTTGAGGATTGTTTCTATACCTTTTAAAGAAAATTTAATTTAACTTTTATGAGACTAGGGGTGCAAGTGGTAATGCTGAGATATGGTTTCTACCACAATGGAATGAGTGGCAATGGAGATTCACTTTGAAATGATTAGGTAGCATCCCAAATATAAAAAGGTATTATAGATTGTGATGACAGTATGAATAAACTATGCAGAAACAGGCAATTAGGCAAAATATTTGGGAAATGGTGAGTAATCAAGTGTGACTGGAGTCTAAATGACATATTGCTCAAAGTTGATGAATATTTAAAGATACTTTGCATACCTATTCTAGATGGTTGCTATTCATCCTTTGTCCATTGTTCTTGAAGAGGACAAATGATGTCTGGAGGGTGATATCTTGATTTGCAAGTGAATCAGATTTAAGTGGGGCAGGGCTGGGCAAAGTCATCAGCCTCATTCTCTCCTCCAGAGTCATCTGAATTCATTGGCTAGAAATAGGTCAAGAGTGCTGGAGATGACCCCAGATGCAGTGGAAAAACTTGGTCTTTTAAGCTAAAGTCTTTCCAGATCTCAGTTTGTCTGAGGCAACATGAATACAGTGCCTTAAGACCAGATAAGGATTGATACAAAAGGTGGCCTAGTTTGCCTACTCAAAAAAAAAAAAAATCATTATGGGAGGGGAAGACCCTCAGGGTTTCTGGACAGAACATAAAGGATTGCTATTTACACTCATTTGGGGCCATGAAATCCCAAAGGATGAGACTTGGGCTGGGATTTATTATTGGTCAATCAGGAATTTCCCTTTAAGATGTAGTCAAGTACCTCTCTTTGAATCACAATGGGGCTTTATCAAAGTGCGATTTTCCAGGACTCTATTTCAAGAAATCACAAAAGAAACTACATAAGACAGAAGAGTTAATTATCCAACTATTTTTAAAATTTTTTTTAAATGATGTAATAAATAAGCAGGGAAGAGAGAAAAAAAATCTAACCCCCTAGCCCTAAAATATCTTTCAAAGTTTAAGTGATTACAATTTATATTCCTTTGATCAGAGAACCCATACCTAAAAGGCCTGAAGACAAGCCTGGGAGCGGACTGTTGCTTTTAAACTTTAAATATACTTCTAAGAAATTCATTAGCTCCTGAATAACCACTTTCTTCAAGGGAGAGCCCTGAGCTTATTTAAAGATCACTTCCCATGACTCTCAGTAAACAGATGAAGTTTTCCTGTTTCTCTACTACCTTAATGTTAGAGATGTGCTTGACACATGCAAGGGTATCAAGGAAAATTTATTAAAATAGAGTTCAGAGGAGGGAGTGCCTTCTATGTTCATTTTGAATGAATAGCTTCCCAGTAAAGCTATGTGAAGACTATCACTTGTTCAGACAAATGGAAACTTCTTATACTGTTCCAAATTTTGGACCTCTAGCAACACCATCCATTGCCACATGACTTCATCTTCTCCTCTCTGATAAGTTCTACCTCAAATAAGTTATTAAGCTTGCACATAAATTCTGACCTCTAACATCACTATGTTAGCTCAGGTTGACCTGGAAGTTTGGTTAAAAAAGGCAAACAGGTTAAATGCACACTGTTTATTCCCTTAAAGCTAATGGTTACATGCTCATAGAGCCAGAAAAACTTCTGACTGACTAATACAAAAATGACCAGGCTTAAATTTGTTGTCTGTGTTCTTCAGATTTGTGGTCTCCATGAGTGATTAACTATACCACGAGAAAGGAATTTCTTAATTGGATAGGTTGTAAATACAATAAGATAAGAGAGTGACCAAGGTATTGACTGAAATTACAACTCAGAACATCTGTGTTTTCTCTGTCATTGACATGTCATAACATAGTACATGTCCACAAGATAATAACAAAAAAAAACAGTTCCACTATTCAAGATAGTGTTTCAGGTTCAGGGTCTCATAAGGAAAGCTAAGCCAGCCCCATGTGGCCTTGTTGACACCGGAAGAGGTATTCTCTGAGTTTGCTTCAGAGAACAAAGAGACTGTTAGATCCAGGCTTAATTCAAGCTCTGACCCTTATTAAAAGTTCAAAAATTATACTAAATATTATCAGTTGCAGTCCTGATCACCCAAAATTGTGGAAACAATTTCTTTGTTTCCATGCTTGATATCTCTGAAAAGAGCACATAATCCTCTAATATTTTTAAGGTTTTTGTGGATATTTTGTCTTTTTTGCTGCTAATAAAACATGAGGAAATATAGAAATATACAGAGAAAATATTTGTCATGTGCTTAACAGAATATCTGGTAACATAGTAGGCACCTAATAAATTCTTATTTGTTTCACAGATTTAATCACCTCTCCTCTTTCTTTGAGTTGTTCAGCATAAGAACCTCATGTGGCAACTCCTTCTGTCAAAACAGAAAACTGGATCTGCCTTGTTACATAAAGTCTTAGAGAGTCACCAGAGGCCCACAGAAGTTGTAACTTGCTTTGGTTCACCCAGTTAGTAATTGTCAGAGGAAAGAGAGCTTTCTGAACTCAAGTCTAAAATTCTATTCATTCTTCCATGAGAATGAAGGAAGCACACAGACTTTTAAGATCACAAATAAGAGGGGAAACATTAAAAAAAAGTAAAATTAAAATTAAACTAGGCTTGGTTTTTCATGAATGTGGAGCTGAACTTTGAGCTTCATATAATGATTCATCTCTTTCATTTTACTCTTACCTTTCTTGGAGGGCAATTTTGTCCATCATTTCCAAAGCTGTCGCCATAATGTTTTCATCCTTACAGTTAAATGATAAAAATTAAAATTTTCAAACAAAATTCTTTTGAAGATGTGATATGCCACCTTCTTTCATAGAGCATAGGGACACTAATAATGAGTTACTTTGGTTTTTACATGGGCAGTTAGGTGGCATAGTGGATAGGGTTCTGGACCTGGAGTCTGGAAGACTCATCTCCCTGTGTTCAAATGTGGTTTCAGACACTAGCTGTGTGACCTTGGGCAAGTCACTTAACCCTAGTTTCTTTAGTTTTCCTCTTCTATAAAATGAGATGGAGAAGAAAATGATAAACTACTCCAAAATCTTTGCCAAGAAAACTCTGGATGGGGCTAGGAGGAGTTGGGCATGAATGAAGAGACTGAACAACAGTGTTGGTTTACATACAGGCCTCTTAGAGGATCATTTACATTCATATGCCATACCAAAGAAATCACAAAAAAAACCCAACATGGTTCATTATCTACACACATGAAAGGAGAGAGATATAGTAGAATCTTTTAACTGAGTCTAGAAGCCCAGGAACAAATAAATTGAGGGCGTGCTTTGACCTTGTTTTCACTGACAGACATATTTCCCCCTCCTTTTTGAATGAGAGGTTTGGACCAGAAGTTCTCTAAGGTGCCTTTCAAACTCTGAACATCTATGACTTCCACACTGATCTTTACCAACCTTGAACTCCCACAGAATTTATGATTTATATAGCTTTTAAAAAAACTTTAAAAATTACTTTGTATATTCTAAATCAGCTGGGCAAATTTTTCTCTTGACATTGTTATAGGCTCCATCTTCCAGTTAGGAAAATATCGTTCCCATGCTAGCTCATCAATGTTCTAGACTAGCAGAACAGCATCATTTCAGAAGTTTTCACTATTCTACCCTTGAGGTTGTATGGTTCCAAATCTTTATCACTATAATTATCAGTAGATTTGATGAGGTGTTTGTTCTTGGACACCAGCCCTAGGATCATATCTCTCCTCAGTCTAAAGACCCTATCTCTGTTGGTAATTCATGAGTGGTCCCAGTGAGGCACACTGTCTCTCCCTGTTACAAGAACAAGCTGACCACTGTAGAAATTTCCTTGTATGAACAGAACTATCTTGTACCAGCAGAGCTATTATGTACTGATTCCTACAGTTATTATATACAGTCCAGAGATCATGCTATAGATATCAACTCCCAAGGCCATCTTTTTACAGATTTGTAGCAGACCAAATACATAACATAAAAGCATAAGCCTCCACTTCTTCCCCTCTCACCCCTTTTCCCCAGTTCCCAGTAATGAATGACACCTATACCCAAGATACAGAAACTGTATGTTCACTAACTAATAAGCATAGTTGCTACACAATTCACTGAGTCTGTGGTGGGAAGAACTTGCTGAAAGGGTAGAGCAGGAAGGGTGGACTAGAGCAAAGCTGAAAGGAAATTAGTCAGAGAGAAGTTAGAACTGAAGGATACAGGCAAACAGGCAGGTGACTGTGAATAAGACAATGGCATCTTGTTTAAGAGAGCCAGTTTGTTATTTATTTAAGGGGGCTCTTTTGTGGGAAGCCTAACAGGGGTAAGGGTTGGGAATGGTAGTACCCACTGCATTGTTATTATATATGGATTTATTTGTTGCTGTGATGGATTTAGCTTTTTGGTGCTGGGATTTGGCTTTCTGGTGTCTGAATAAATGTTTTGGTTCTGTCTTTCATGTGAAGAGTCTGTTGTATTTTGTGATTCAGAATTGCACCGGGATATTCGTGGCTGCTGTAGGTGCTATGAATATTGTATTGGCACAATAAATGGCCATGCAGATGAGATCGTAAAATATCAAACCTCTATTTGAAACAGAAAGGTAGAGGAGGTAGAAGAAATGGATATCCCAGGGTGGGAGGATTTGTCTTATTTCTTCCTAGCAAGAGAATGGGCTAAAGACAGAGGGCTTTGTAAAAACTGGGAACCAAGACTACAGAAGGGAAAATCCAGAGACTTAAAATGATGTTTGCAGGGAACATCAATAGAACCATGGAAAGAAATGTCAGGGGTGTGTATGGGAGGCTGGGCCTTGCTAAAAAGCTATCAGATTACATGTAACAGCAGAGACAAGCTCCTGGAGAAGGCTTAGATGGTAAGGGAATTGGCTAGTTTGCATGAGACACATTTTATGCTGCAGCATTCAAACTCTCCTTTAGAAGATCAAGTTAGAAAGTCTCAGATGGTAGAAGAAAAAGCTGTTCTTAGTTAACTCAAACAAAGAAGCAAAAAAAAAAAGGAACAAGAAGAAGGTTGCATGAGAGGCTTCTCAGGCAGAAACATAGCCAGGAGAATTGGGGAAAGAGTGCCCACACAGTATTTGGGGAGGTAATTGAGGGTTTTATTCTGAAGGACGTCACAGATATTTTGAGTCAGTTCAGCCAATGGATGGGAGAATTACTGGTATCTTGGATGGTAAGAATCAGAGAAAAATATAAATTTTCATCAGAGAGAAGAGTAAATAGCCAACAGATTCTAAATCAGACTAGATTTACAAGAAAAAATTTGTTTACGGCTCTACTGAGAACAGGAGTAGATTTTGGAAGAATAGATGGCATTCCAACTACTGAACTGTACAGAATGTATCAAGAAAAGGGGTTTGATATTAGATTGAGCAAGGAAATAAGGACTCCCCTACAGATTCTCCTGAAACATTGTATCCAAGTTCACCACACCTGGAGGGAGATTAGGAAATTGTCCAGGCCCCAACTCAGATTAAGTGAAGTATACCTCTAGCCCGAATAATGATCTCAAACCTGCAAATCAGAAAAGAGTAAACAACAAAGAGTAAACAATGAGGCTATGATATTAGATTCATGGACTCCAGATGCATGGCTGACTCTATTTCTATCCTGTTTCTGGTTATTGTCTCCTTGTTCCTTTTTGACTTTTCATCTATTCACCTTGTTTGTCAGATTTGTTGCAGATTCCTGATTGCTTAAGCCAGATGTCACTCCATGGGTTATTTTGGAGTGCTTGTGCTTAAGCCCCATCCTAAGATATGTTTTATGGGCTTATTTTGCTATAAAGTTCTATTTTCACAAGTTGCCTGAGATATTATTTTATATTCTTATTTTCTGTTATCCCTGTTAAAGTTCTGTTGATACCTGTTGCCCCACTGACCTATGTAATGAGTAAGAAAGATTTTGGGGCCCAATGTATTGATAATGAGTTTTTGTTTATTGTTAATATACTTTTGATTTTTAATGGAAAGTTTTTTCCCATGCATTAATTGGCCCATGGAACCTGCCTGAGTCTTATGGAAGCCTGAGTCACATGAGTCTGTGGTAGGAGGAAATTCCTTAAAGGGTGGAGCAGGAAGGGTAGAATAGGAGGAAGCTGACCTAGAACAGACCTGAGAGGAAATTGATCAAAGAACAGTCAGGACTGAAGGATGCAGGTGGCTGGCTCTGAGTAAGAAAAAGGAATTTTGTTTAAGGGAGCTGGTTTGTGGGAAGCTATCTTCTGTTACAGAGGGAAGGTTTGGGGATGGTAGTGTACTCTGCATTGTTATTGTACATGTATTTCTTTGTTGCTATGATGGATTGGATTTCTGGTGTTGAGATTTGGCTTTCTGGTATCTGAATAAATGTTTTGGCTCTGTCTTTCATGTGGAGTGTCGTATTTCTCAATTCAGAACTGCACCAGCATATTCATGGCTGCTTTAGTAGCTTTGAATATCATGTTGATGCTACAATTGGTGAACAAGGAAGGATGGAGCAGAGCTGAGAAGAAGTTGGTTACAGCAGTTAGAGCTGAGGGAAGAGAGGAAACAGGTAGTGTGAGCTCTGAGTGTTTGTTTGTGGGAATGCTGTAACATGGGGAAGACTTGGGGGTGGTGGTGCCCCTTGCCTTGTTATTGTGTATAGATTTCTTTGTTGTTATGATGGATTTGACTTTCTGCTCTTGAGCTTCATCTTTATAGTGCTTAAGTAAATGTTTTGCTTTTGTCATCCATGTGGAGAGTCCGTTTTATTTTGTTACTCAGAATTACTTTCAATATTAATAACCACCATAGGTACTGTGAATATCACATTGATGCTACACTTACCTTTCACAGAAATGGAAAAAGCTTAGTCTCCAAGACCTTAAAAAGGAATATCTTGTCTGGGCTCAATACTATTTAGAGGACCAAGACAAAATGTCTAATTTATTTAGGGAATTTCTGACAAGCCTCTTTGAACTATTGGATTCTCCCTGTCATTTTCTGAATCATCCTCTCTGTATTTGTGTCTCTGTGTGGTATGAATGAGTGTCTGTGTGTAATTTGACCATCTGTAAGGTTTAAAGTACAGTCAGCCAGCAAGAGAAGCCTCTAAAGTCTGATAGCTGGAATTTTCTTGGAATGTCTCTTTCTCTCCTCTTATCCCTCCCTCTCTAATTGCAGCAGCCTTAGCAGAACATGTGGATGGGAGAGAGACAAAAATACTTTATATTTAGGTTATATGATTGATAAAGGCAAGTAGAGGAGGGTAAGATAAATATCAGATCAGAATTAGAAAAAAATAAGATATGTTTAGTTTTAAAAGCATTTTAAGCAAAGCCCACCAGAGTGATAAGTAGATAGAAGGAAGGTAAGAAAGTTTAAGAATGTAAGAATGAGAGGAGCATGGCTAGAAAGTAGGGAATAATCTCTTTTCACAAACTGTGAGACCAGAGGTTTTCAAATTAAATGGTTGGAAAGTTTTGGAAAGTTGTTGGAAAAAAAAATAATTCTGTCTACATTCCAAATATGTTGAAGTTTTCAATGTGGAGGGATGCACAAAGAAAGAGAGAGACAGAAAAAGAGAAAGAAAAAGAGAGAGAAAGAGAGAGAATCTTTTCTCTTGAAATTAAAGAGAGGTAAGTTGACTAGAAATTAACTATTTTCTGTCTCACCTGAAGAGAAAAAGTTTTGTTTTCCAGGACGCAAGAAAAAGATAATTGAATTCATTCTGGTCTCATTTTAAGTGAAATATATCTCTCTTAATTTGATATCTAAGATGAGTCAGAATTTATTTTTCTGTGTAAGGTAATTTGGAAATGCATTCACTTAATTGGTAATGGGTTTGTTTCATGTTTGAACTTGGTAAATATTTGTGTTAATTGCAGAAAGTATGTGGTTTATACCAGTCCATAGAGAAAATATTATGGAGTAGACAGGCAGTTCTTTCTTTGGTGTCCTTGTCAATTCCCCTTGTTTTGTAAACTTTCTAGGTCCCTAGAAATCATCTGTGTGGGCAAGGTCATCAGTGCCAGGAAAGAGGGCTTGTTTGAGTTATAGACTTCCCAAACAATGAACTTGGCTCGCTCAAAATTTGCAAGTTTATGTACAATAGTTTAGAGCCAAATACAATTATTTTTACTCTCATGGATTTTCAATAAGCATTAAAAATATACTAGGACTCACACAAGAGATTTCACTTAATATCTTTACTCTCAAATTTAGATTTTTCCTGGAATAAAGGCCAATCATTTCTATCATACATAAACTTGCAAAAAGTTATGTGGTGAGACTTACTGTTTGAGGTAAAAGGTTCTTGGAACTGCAATAGATTTTTTTTTTTTAGTTTGAATTTGGGTAGAGTTGTCTGCATAAAATCAGTATCTGGGAGAATGCCACAAATTACTCAGAAGAAATGTAATCCTCTTCTACGTGGAGGTTTTAATTCTGGGGAAAAGCTGAGAGGACAACCTAGGCATGAATCTAAGCTGGATAGTGTTCCTTTGAAAAATAATGTTTCCCACCTGGCCATTCCTGTGTCTGGCTATGGTGGAATTGATACTGCATGGTTAGAGACCTACTATTCTTATCTGCATTCATATAGAGCTACGAACGTTTATCCTGTCATATTTGGTACAATCATGTTTTTGATTTTTCCTTTTATAGCAAATTTGTATAATCAGAATAAGTGGTCAGTAAAACATATGAGAACAATGTAAGTTTGTGAGACCTTGCTGTCTGATCTGAATTTGTAGTCATTTCATGGCCTAAGTAACAGTTAATGTTTGAACTTATCATAAAAGTATATAAGATTCAATTCCTGAAGACCTCTTCCTTCCATAGTGAATATAATTAGAGAAGGATAAATATGTTTGTGACACAAGGATGTGAATCTATTAAACTGTAAGATTAAAGTCAGGAACTTCTTTTGTTGTTGTATTTCAGTACAGTTATGTTAGTGAAGAGTAATAACTTATGAGCTATCTTGTGTTATGGTTGAAATGAAAAGCTGAGTAGTTTGAGTAATGGGTTCAAAAGATTAGGAAAGAAAAAGACTTGATTGAAAACATGGAAGGCAGATAAGAAGGTCTAGGGACAAATGGGGGACATGTAAGCCCCTCCTGTCCCTGAATATTTGCTATGGGTACGTTTGTGCCAGTTTCAGATGGTTTAAGTATGTTGAGAGGCTGTGAGGAAGTTTGACTATATTTTAAGAAGAAAGGAAAATTATGTAGCTTGATTTGAAAGTTAATAGCTGAATCAAATTTTAGATGGTCCTGTTGGAAGGATACCAGCCCACCTCTGGTCATTTTCTTCCCAGTCCTTTTTGTCTCTTCTTTGCTTAACCTCCTCACCAGATTTGTCTCCTTTGGGCTCTAGGCCACCCAATTCCAGATGATTGCTCCATCTGTGTACCAAGTTTTGTCTGAGACCACAACACAGCATCCTTTGGCCAGGTTCAGAACACTTGCTAAAGAACCAGTCCCTTCAATAGGACCCTATGACTCAGAGACAGCTTTATATCCAATCTCAGTAGACAGCAATTTTAGAAGCTGAGACCTTCATCTCTTACCCCCAAAGATTTTGGGTCCCATTTGTTTGAGGGTGAAATGATGGGGTACTTGTTCTTGGACCCTAGCCCTAGGATCATATCTTCACCCAGCCCAAAGACCATATCTCTTGCAGTAACTCATGAATGGACCCAGTGAGGCAAACTATCTCTTCCTGTTACAAGAACAAGCTGACCTCTATCGAATTTCCCTAGTATGAACAGGCTTGTCTTGTAGCAGCAGAGCTATCAGGTACTGATTCCCACAGTTAATGCATACAATCCAGAGATCATGCTATAGATGTCAACTCCTACAGCTATCTTATTACAGACATAACCCATCAAAAACACAACCCTCTGAAGTCCTCTCTTCCACCCTGGGTTTCCAGTAATGAATGACACCTGTGCCCAAGGAATGGAAGCTGTATGTTCACCATATAATTAGCATAATTGCTACACAATTCACTGAACTTTTTCTAGATAAGCTTTAGCATCACTCCTGTTAGGTTGCAAGTTCTGTCTGCCATATTAGAATTACAAGCTTTTTGCCACTTGACTGAAAGACTGCTTGAATCTGTGATTTCTTTCCGGACAACTCTACACTGCACCCTTAATACCATATCAGGTTCACTATATCAGAACCTGCCCCACCCAAAAAAAAAAAGCTATCCTGGTATGATATGGTGAACAGGAAAGAGAGAAAACCCACAGTTTAGTGTTGATTACATTAATATTTTATTAGAAGGTGCTTTGTAAATTGAAGATTGATTGCAAACAGCAGACAATCAGCGTCTGTAGAAAATTATGAAATTCTGTTGACACTTGGCTTCCTTAAGAACTTTTACCAAGGTTTCTAGTGCCAAGATGGCAGAATGAGGAAGGAACCCTCTGAAGTCCCCCCAAATTCCCCTCCAAACAACTAGAAAACCACTCCAGAATTGAGCTAGGAGCAGGGAAGCAGCTTACCAGCACAGCAGAAAAGATGTGTCTCTCTGGGATAGGAGAAGAATGAGTTAAAAGAATAGCAATAGCTTAGCCTCACAGGAGGGGGCCTGCAGCAAGGCTCCAGGCCTAGTTCAATAAGGTGAGGTTCCATTCTCCTGCTGACCAGCACTCCTCTAGGCAAGTGAACAGTCTGTGCAGTGCAGGAAGACCTCACCCCCAGCACAAGCCACAGGTGAGGACTTGATCCCATTGCTGACAAGTAGTGAAGCCCTGCTCCAGAATTGGCCAACATTGACACCCCGCTCCCGGGGCCTACCAACAGAGAGACCTTGCTTCTATAACAACCCTATAGCAAGGCCCAACTTCTGGGGCAGACCAGCAAAAAGAGCCCTAATGCAGGGTGAGTCACCAGAAAGACTCTGTTATCATAGCAACCCAAAAACAGGGCACCACCCCTGGGGTAGAGCAGCAGCTAAATTCCATACTCAGGGGAGGCCAAAAGGGAGCATCTCTTTCCCTCACCCAGAAAGCAAGTAGCTGACCCTGAAGCCAAGAGTAATTCAGCAGTAAGACCCAGAGCCCTGGGACAAAAGATCTGGGACAGTTAGAACCAGAGTTCACAAGAACACAGTCACAAGAAAGCAGAAAAAATGAGCAAAGAAAAACAAAAAGAGCTTAACTATGGAAAGTTACTGTGGTAATAGGGAAGTTGAAGGCATAAACCTTGAAGAGGACAGTAGTGTCAGAATGGCTACATGTGAAGCTTCAAAGGAAAGTGTAATTTAATCTTGAGCCCAAAAGTAATTCCTGGAATAGCTTAAAAAGGATGTTAAAAACCAAATTAGAGAAGTAGAAGGAAAAATTGGGAAAATAAATGAGAGGAATGCAAGAGAAAAATGAGAAAAAAGAGTCAATAGAATGAGAAAAGATATACAAAAATTTACTGAGGATAATAACTATAAAAATATAATTGAATAAATGGAAAAAGAGGCACAAATGTTCACTAAAGAAAATAATTCCTTAAAAATTAAAATTGAACAAGTGGAAACTAATGACTCTATGAGACATCAAGATATAATTAAACAAAATCACTATTGATCAGAGAAAATACAAATTAAAACAACTCTGAGGTGCCACCTCACACCTATCAGAGTGGCTAATATGACATAAAAGGAATATATTGGATATTGGAGGGGATGTGGGAAAACCGCGACACTAATGCACTGTTGGTCAAGTTGTGAACTGATCCAATCATTCTGGAGAGCGATTTGCAACTATACCCAAAGGGCTATAAAGCTATTCATGCCTTTTGTTCCAGAAGTATCACTAAGTCTATATTCCAAAAGAGGGGAAAAAACCTATTTGCACAAAAATTTTTGTAGCAACATTTTTGTGGTTGCTAAGAGTTGGAAATCAAAGGGATGCTCATCAACTGGGGAATATATGATTGTAATGGGATATTATTGTGCTATAAGAAATGGCAAGCAGTATGATTTCAGAAAAAAACAAGGAAAACTTGCATGAACTGATTCAAAGTAAAGTGAACAGAACCAGGAGAATGCTGTACTCGGTAACAGCAATACTGAATATGAAGAATTTTGAATGACTTAGCTATTCTCAGCAGTACATTGATCTAAGACAGTCCCAAAGGAATAATGAAGAAGCACACTGTCCACCTCCAAAGAAAGAAGTGATATTGCTTGAATACAGATTGAAGCATGCTATTTTTCACTTTTTCCTTTCATTTGAGTCTGTGCAAAATGACTAACATAGAAATGTTTTACGTAATTGCATATGCATAACTTACATTGATTGCTTACCATCTCAGGAAGGGGAAGGAGTGGGAAGGGTAGAAGTCAGAACTCAAAACTTTAAATTAAAATGTTAAAACATGGGGAAAAAGAACTTGTACTAAATCTGTAGGAAAATCATCCAAGCATTTTAATTTCCTAATTTAAATGGCATCACTCACTTAAGCAGTTTAGCTGATTGTAATTATGAAAATACCAGCCATGCCATGCATTTAGTGAAGGTTCACAAGTCCTCTGGCAGTCCAGGTTATTAATAGATGTAAATATGCTCCTTTTTTCATTATTAATGTCAGGGTTTTTTTTAATATATGAAATCATTGACACCGAGATCATGAATTTTTTCTGCTTCAGGAAAAACATGTTCTTTCAATGAGATTGCCTTTTTCCTCTCAACCGTGATGACAGGTAGCAAAATGATTATTCATGTCTATTACTTTATTATGCTTTCAACTGCATTTGCTGCTTTAATTAGGCCATGGTGATTTAATAGATGCAAATGTAGTACAGTGCTACTGATACAAAAATACTGCAGTCTTGACTTTGGGGGTAAAAATAATTAGCTATGATCATGCTTAGTAAGCAGAGATTCAATGATGGAAGGGGTAGGAGGGGAGTCTTACTAAATATTTATTCTCCAATTGGACTGGCCAAATGGTAGCAAGGAATGAAAGGAGGAGGGAGAAGAAATTAAGAGGTATGCAGTCTAGCAGGGAAGGAAGGTACTCGATAGTGCATGCTTGGGGGTGGGGGAAAGAGTAGAGTTTTGTTGAACTGAATAAATTAAAGGACAATTTCATGCTTTCCCCTAATTGCTCTGATATAAATTTGATTCAGTAACGCAAGTCCTTAAACTTGCATCTTCCTTCCGTAGTACTGAGCTCTATCTCACATCACTTCTTGTCCTGGCACTTTGAATTCTGGATTAGATAAGAATGCCCCCTCAATAATTCTTCCCTCTTGGCTTTCTTGATGTGGGATCCATAATCAAAACAACCTACTAAGTGTGTGTTAATCAATTGCTCTGTGTCTTCATTCACAATATCTGTTACTTTTCAAACCAAGCTTCCACTCCTCACCCACAACTTCTCATATATATTGCCTGCTTCAGTTAGGGTAGGAGCTTTCAAGGACCTATTTGTATCCCCATTACTTATCATAGTGCCTGGCATCTAATATTGAATACAACCATCACAAGGGTTACCTGACCCTAATGCCATGGTTGGAGGAGTTTTACATTAGTTGGAACTGATCTTGTGGTTTCTCTGGAAACTCCCAGTTGCTACACCAGGAGCCTGTTATTCTGACCAGATGTCACCATTCTTCAATCATTCTTAGTTGTAAGAGCAAGGATCCTGGCATACACAGGATGACCTGCTGTCCAGGTTCTTAGATCTGCTTTTCTAAAAGGAAAGCAACTTTTGAGGGGTCAGCAATCTACTTTAGTCAAGCACATATATCATTCACTTAATTCAGGGGAAAAAGGCAGCACCCTGAACTTCAGAGAAAATATAGAGAAATAAAGATCAACAAACAAGAAATCTAATTCTCTGACCATAAATACATACATCACAGATCAACAGACAAATCCAACTGTCTGATCATTATGTACATACACAATTACCAGAGAGAGAAGCACCAACATCTGAGTTTTCAAAGCTGGGTTTTCCAGAATCTCATTGGGCACACAAACCTTCTTCCAAAAGCTAAACCCCAAAGTAAAACCTCACCTCAGGTTATTTATACACTTTTTGAGTCAGAGGGCATCACAACCCTTGAGAACTAGTGCCGTATTAGAAATTAACAAAAGGTGTGGGCCTTCCCACAAAACTAATCTCCTCTAATCAAACTTTGCTTAGTGGGCAGGTTCAATGATCAGTGGGGAAGATCTTTAATTCTCATAATTATCGTTACATTAGCCTACTCTATAGACTTTTGGCTATTTTTCAAAACAACTTATGTAACAATTTTGAGCGGCTATGCCCTGCCCCTCCTGCCCCTCCTGGGCACTATAGTACTTAAGTGCTGCAATTGCCTTGCCTCCCTCAAAGACTTTTGTTTTTGCTGCCTTTGTATTTCTCTTTATTTCAGGTTAAAACTAGTAAGTACTTAATAAAAACACTTGAATGAATAGTTAGATGAATGAAAAATCATTTATTAGCCAATTACTATGTGCATTGTGCTAAGTGCTGAAGCTACAATAGGAAAATCAAGACTATTCTGGTTCTCAAGGACCTGACAGTAATTGTGCAGGTACCACACTTGGGAAGTTTATTGTGTTCTGCACAGCTTGGAATGGGGAAAAATATGACATTTGTCTATCAAGAAGTGGTGGTGGAAAAAAAGAGTTATTTCACTTACCTCCTCCACTCATTTTTTTTTTTTAATGTAAAGAGCTCACTGTGATTGTTCTAGAGAAGTAGGAGAAAGGTTATCAGCATTTCAAGCCATCTCTAACAACTTAACCCAGCCCTGGTTATTTGTATAAAAAGAAAGAGGAGGAAGTTGACAGTTTCTTTACAAAAGTCTCACTTAGTAACTTCTGTTAGAAGAATATGATTATTGGAGATACTTACCTCATTTGGGACTTTGATAAAATTAAGAACTAAAATGGGTATCTGATAATTATTTAGTCGAGACTTGAACAAAAGAGTTCATATGAGGGAATAAATCAAAGAAGATTTCAAAGAACACGTGATCTTCTATTTATTTATTTATTTTTAACACAGTTTATAACAGATAAAGCAATTCCAACTTTTGGTCAGGTGATACTTCTTTTTAAAGAATTTACAATATGGACAACAAAAGAAATTTTTTTTTTTAAACATTAACCAACTGAGACACAAATAATATTTATGTTGCTAACTTCACAAGCTCTTGACCTGATTGTCTCCACAGTATTACTAAGAATTAAAGGACATCAACTTATTGTTGTTGGTCTAAAGTCCTATGCCTAATAGCTTAATTTTAGACTTAACCTTGGATGTTCCTTTCCCATAATCTATAATTGAATAGATCTGGTATTAAGCTTACGAACCTTTTGACTATAGGAAATTGCCACCAATAGTAAGGACAGTGCAGGGAAACAATATCTCCCCAACTTCAAGTCAACTCCAGGCAGGATTAGATTATCCACTTGCATTCAGTCAAGCTTAAAGTCTGCCAAGTGTCAGTGGAGAAACTGAGTCAGGAGAATCCTACCTCAGCCCATGCTGAACAGCCACTCTCCCACCCTTCCCTTGAGATCACCTATGCAGTTCATACCAGCATCTCATCAGCTTACTGGCATCATGTATTGGAGGCTCAGGTCACCTTTCTTGCTTCCTATACCTGGAGTTAGACTCAGAAGAACAGTCACTTAATAGTCCCATAGCATCTAAAAATGGCAAGTTCCAATAACCAGGTTTCAAATATGATTATAGTTTCACTTTGGCTAAGGAACATCTTTTGAGACAAGTCTTAGGTGGCTTACATACCTTTCTATACATGTTCTAGCTCCTGATTAAATGACAATCATAAAATCTATTTACCATTAAAGCCCTGACTTTTCCATCAATGCCAAATTTGACCCGAGGTTACCTTCCTTTAGGAAATTTAGACTGAAATTCTTTTATCCAAACTAAAGATGTCATAGATTTATTCTCAGTAATTAATTCAGCGTATTGTTTTAATACTAATTGCTTTTACCTCACTTTGTAACATGTCCAATTTTCACCCTGTCACTCCCCTCTCCCTGCTTCCTAATACCTTGCATTCTGATTACTCCTTCCCTCAATGTACCCTCTCCTCCATCACACCCCGCCCCTTTCTTATCCCCATCTTCTCTCTTTTCTTGCAGGGCAAGATAAATTTCTATACCCCTATCCCTGTAGTTCTTATTTCCTGATTATATGCAATAAAAATTCTCAACATTCGTTTCTAATACTTTGAAGTCCAATTTCTCTCCCTCCCCCTCTCCCTCCCCAGCCCTACTGAGAAGGCAAGCAATTCAATGAAGATTAAATATGTGTTGTTTTGCAAAAGACTTCCATAGTAATCATGTTGTGTAATAGTAATTATATTGCCCTCTGACCTACCCTATCCCTCCTTATTTTGCCCCTGCTACAATTGACCTTGTCCCTTCTTGAAAGTGTTTATTTCTAGTGACTCCCTTCTCCCATTTGCCCTCCCTTCTAACATTCCCCTCACTCTACTTATCACCTCCTCTCCTACTTTCCTGTGGTGTGATATAAATTTTCATATCAAATTTAAATTATTCCCTCCTTCAGCCACACATGGGGATAGTAGCTTTATTTTTCCCCCTCTCCTTTTCTCCCTTATATCCTCCATTGAATAAGATTTTTCTTATTTCTTTTGTGAGTTATAGCCTGCCCCATTCCATTACTCCCTTTCTCTTCCCAGAATTTTCCTCCTACACCCCTTAATTTTTATTTTATTTCTTTTTGTATGTGTGGATATCATCTCTTCTGATATAACACATCTTGTACTCTCTTATCTATGTGTACGTGTGTGTGTGTGTATGTACAATCTCTCCAACTACCCAAATTCTGAGAAAATATTCAGGAGTTAAAAATATTTTTTTTCCATATAATAATGTAAACAGTTCTGCTTTAGAGAGTCTTTTATGATTTTTTCTTTTCTGTTTACCTTTTCATGCTTCTCTTGATTCTTGTCTTGGGAATGTTAAAGTTTTAAATACAGATCTGGACTTTTCCTCAACATGAAATCTTGAAATTCAACTATATCACTGAATGACCATTTTTTCCCTTGAAGTATTATATTCAGATTTTCTGGGTAGGTGGTTCTTGGCTTCAATCCCATTTCCTTTGACTTCTGAAATATCTTACTCCAAGCCCTTTGATCCCTTAATGTTGAAGCTGCCAGATCCTGTGTTATTCTGATTGTATTTCCATGGTGCTCAAATTGTTTCTTTCTAGGTGCTTGCAGTATTTTCTCCTTATTGTGGAAATTCTGAAATTTGGCCACAATATTCCTAGGAGCTTCTCTGTTCAGATTTCTTTCAGAAGGCAATCGATGAATTCTTTCAACATCTGTTCTGCCCTCTGATTCTATAACATCAGGGCAGTTTTCCTTGATAATTTCTTGGAAGATAATGTCTAGGTTCTTTTTTTGATCATGGCTTTCAGTTAGTCCAATAATTTTTAAATTGTTTCTCCTGGATCTATTTCCCAGGTCAGTTGTTTTTCCAATGAGTTGTTTCACCTAATCTTCTATTTTTTCAAATTTTTGGTTTTGTTTACTAACTTCTTGGTTTAACTCATTGTCATCCATTTCCCTGAACTCTATTCTCTCTTTCAACAAATTATTTTGTTCAGTGAGATTTTGAAACTTCTCTTCCATTTGGCTAATTGTGCTTTTTAAAACCTCCTTCTCCTCATTGGCTTTTTGGACCTCTTTTTTCAATTGCGTTAGCCTCTTTTTAAAGCTGTTACTTTCCTCAGCATTTTTTTTTGGTTCTCCTTTAGTAAGCTGCTAACTTGTTTTTTAAGGTCTTCTGTTGCCTGAGCCCATTTTAAGTTTCCTTTGGAGGTAGAGGCCTTGACTTCCTTTGACAGTATGCCTTGTTCTTCCTCATCTGAAAGGGTGGGAGGAGACACCTGTTCCCTAAGAAAGTAACCTTCTGTGGTCTTATTTTTTTTTTCCCTTTCTTTGGGCATTCTCCTAGCCAGTTACTTGACTTCTGAGTTTCCTCTCCACCACCACCTTGCCTCCAGTTATTCCTAGCCAGGGCTTCAGGGCTGAGATTCAAATGTGCTGCTCTCAAGCTTTAAGGGTTTTCGGCAGGGGCAGGGCTGCTATTCAGTGTGAGATTAAGTTCAGCTGATCAGGTGGAGGAAGGGCCACCATACATGGGGTTCAGTTCCCTCAGGGGATTTATAAGGAGACCTTCAACAATGGATGCGGGCCACTGCCTCTTTTGGGAGCCCTTGTCAGCTGCTGCCTCTGCTGCTGCCTCCTGAGGGGACCTGAGTTATGGGGACACCCTGCTCACTTCTTTGGGCAGCCGAAAAGACCCTCTCACTGACCTTTGACACCTGTGGGTTGAGGGATCTGCGCAGCTGCTGGAGATTCCATCCCTGAAGCCTGCTTGGATCTGTTCCTCTAGGTGCCATGTGGCCAAGGCAGGGCTGGGCTCTGTTCCATGTCTGGTATGCGACAGACCTTTCCTGTAGGTTTTTCAGGTCTCTCTGGAACAGAAATCTCCTCCGCTCCATTGTTCAGTGGCTTCTGCTGCTCTAGAATTTGCTGAGAGTTCTTCTTTACAGGTATTTTATGGGCTGTGGGGTAAGAGCTAGGCGTATGTGTATCTTTCTACTCCACCATCTTGGCTCCTCCAAACACATGTGATCTTAACTCGAGAGGTTATCTATTATATTATTTGGTAAGGAGTTTAGCTGAAGGGAAGGGCTTCATAGCTACTGTCAGACAGAACTAGCTGAGGACACCTATATCACTCCTTTACAAAATAGTCATGAACAAATTGATGCTGCTATTTTTGACTTTAAATCTTGCAAATTCTGGATCCACTCAGATTGTCTAGCCTCCTCTATCACGTAACTTGACTTCTTTGGACTTGCCTACTTATTTGTATAGCACTGTGGTATCATCTCCTCAGTATCATTCTGGCATTGCTTCCTCTTTGCCACGTACGACTATAAGTGACAGTCTTATGAAGAGCATATATCTTCAAGAGCAACAAAAAAATTTCTAATAGTGTTTTTTGGGGTCTCACATTTCCTGTACGTACCAAACTTAAAATTCCAAAAATTCGCATATCCTAAGGTAATGTTTTGGATGTTCTCGATTTAAACATCCCTTAGCTACAAGCACAAGATTACAGGAAATCAAAGAGTTAGTGAATTATAATCTTAAAAAAAAATCTCCATGTTCTAATATTTTATGTATAAAATTATATTTTATGTACTTAGAGGAATGAAAAAGGCAGGACAGACATTTTGACCCTGAAGCAATAGAGTTGTACTCAATGCATTGTGCTGGAAGTAGATCATTTTACAAATTTTCTTCCATTTTTCTAAATGGAAGCATAATCAGGGAGTCCATGAAAAAGTAACTAACTACCCTACACTTATTCATAGTGTTTTTGTGTTTTTTGTCTGCAGTACTTAGCATAGTGCTTTGTATAGAGTAAATACTTAAAGCTTCTCTCTACCCCCCCTTTCTCCTTCCTTTCTTTTCTCCTTTTCTCTCTTCCTTGCTTCTCCTTCCCTTTCTCCCTTCCTTCTTTCCTCTAATTCCTTCTTTCCTCCTCTCTTTCTATCTTCCTCTCTCCCTCCTTCTTTCCTTCCTTCCTCCTTTCCTCCCTCCCTCCTTCCCTCCTGTACTGCGTTATTTTTGTCATTACTCTAGATTCAAAAGCTTGCATATAACATGAACTTCAAAGTTAATATGTTTAAGAGATATCATATTGGAGAAGAGGGAAAATATTCTTACCTATTTAAATTAGATAATTTACAAAGAAAATTTTCTTTTAAATTACCAATATCTTTTTTATTTTTTTTATTCTGACAACTAAGGTTTATCTGCTTCATTTCCCACCCCTCCCCACCCCCTGGCATTTTCCCCACCCTTGTGGATCAGTGATCACTATTAGCATCTCTCTGAAAATGAGTTGAGAGCATATAAATCTCTCTTCTCTCCAGTGAACTGGGAACTAGGCACAAAGGACAGGTTTCTGTTTAGAGAATTTTGGAAAGTCTTTTGAGACATAATGAAGAAATACCTTCAGAGTTATTGGCTTCGACTACTGTCAAGTAAATCCACTGACGCTTTTCTAGTGAATTGTTTCTTCTTCAGTGTAAATGACTTCTCCTCCCAAAGTCACATTGGAAATGAGGAAACACACTAACCTTTCACATAGTGGCTCCAAAAGGAGCAGTCACAAGCTTGTTTGTAAAGCAAGGAATCATTAGGTTTCCATCAGGAACACTGGCAAAATGGCGAACATCCTTTCTTAGGGCAATGAGAAAACTCTTTTTACAATTAAAAAATTCTTAAGAGGAAAAAGAGCCACTTTAATTTAGGAAAATTAGACAGAGAAGGAAGAAAAAAAGGCTTAATTTTCTTAGCAAACTTTGCCTTTAGCACTAGAAAAGAAGATAGAAGACAAAGACTTTTCTTTTAATCTGTATTTGATGATGACATTAGTATAGCTCATTTCTCACCTCGTTCTGATTCATACACTCTCCCTTCCACCTCCATCTCCTCTACCAAGAGACTAATGTAACAGGAGACTGGCCAAGGATCCCAGCCATTACCAATATGCAAGATCATTGATGGAATCCCAATATGGACTCTAAAACATTTTGCATTTATTTCTGATCTATTAACCAAATGGTCCAGGGAGCCTCTTTGAGTAGCTATGGAGCCCAAATTGGGTACAATCAAAAAACACTGGTCACTTCATTGCAGTCCCTTTGGTTCAGTTCCTTGTGACCTGGCATTCTGGTGAGATAAGACAAACAATGTTATAAAGACAGAGGACTCAGGCTCTTTCCATTTGAGGATGTCATATGACCTGGGCATATAGTTTATCCCTTTGCCTTTATTCTTTCTATTAGGTGAAGGAGACTAGAGATAGCTTTAACCTTGTGAAATTTGAAAATTTATTGATGTTTAGGGGTGGCATCTTTGCAAGAATTTGTGTACAGCCCATCTAGAAATAATGCCATGAAAAATGACTTTTGTCACCTATTCTCCTGGTAGCTGATATTCAGTGGGATGTAAACTTGGAGGAAGCAATGGTGTAAGCTATGTTAAGTCTGAGTCTAAGTTCATGATTCCCAGAGATTGCAATGGTATAGGGAAGAGTTGTGCCCACAAAGACTTTGGGGGGAAATGTGCTTATGTTCTTGTTATATTTGTGAAGGAAATAGACCTTTTTGTAAAAGCTAATAGATGTTAATAGATTAAATGGAACTGGGGTGGTAATCACTGGCAGCAGAAAGCAGGAGGAACATATGTAAATGGAGTCTCAGGAAATAGTATGAAACAAAACCCTCTGATCCCTCAAGGGCAACCCTATAATTGTGAAAGGTAGATGTAGCTAGGCTCAATGAGAGAGTACTGGAATTAGAATCAAGAAGACCTGCTTTCTAATCTAGCCTCAGATATAATACTTGTGGTATTGCAGGCCTAGGTGCCAAATGGCATTCTTCAAAGGATATTGATACTTAAAATACGTGTTTTTGTACATGGAAGAAATTTAGAACCATTAAATATATAGCACTGTTTTACAGTTGCCAGAAGAGAGGTCTGTACAGAACATTTGTGGATCTGACCAAGGCCTTTGATGCTGTTAGTTGTGAGGGGTTATGGGAAATTATGTCAAAATTTGGTTGCCAAGAGAAGTTCATCAGCAGTGTACGTCAATTTCATGATGGCATGTTTGCCCAGGTTCTGGATAATGGACAAAGCTCTCTTGCCTTCCCAGTCACCAATGGAGTGAAACAGGGCTCTGTGCTTGTTCCCATGCTTTTTAGCATGATGTTTTCAGTCATGTTGACAAATGTTTTCAATAAGAATGAACATGGCATCAAGGTCAGTTATTGCACTGATGATAAGTTCTTCAACTTGAAAAGGTTACAAGTCAAGACCAAAGTGGAGAGAGTGTTGGTGCATGATTTTCTGTTTGCAGATGATTGTACACTCAATGCAGCCTCTCAAACTGAGATGCAACAAAGTATGGATCAATTCTCTGCTGCCTGTGCTAATTTCAGCCAAATATTTAACACCAAGAGAACACAGGTGCTCTATCAGCCACCACCACATCATCCATACATGGAACCATCAGTTACAACAAATGGAGAAGTTTTGAATGCTGTGATTATGTTCATTTACCTTGGTAGTGTACTTTCCAGGGATGTACACATTGACAATGAGGCTGATACATGCATTGCCAGAGCTAGCTCAGTGTCTGGGAGGCTCCAAGAAAGGTTTGGGAGAGAAGACGTATTAGACTGACTACCAAACTGAAGGTTTTCAGAGCCATTGTATTGACCTCATTGTTATATGTTTGTGAAAGATGGACAATCTACCAGCGCCATGCCAGGAAACTGAATCTCTTCCACTTGAACTGTCTTAGGAAGATTCTGAGGATCACCTGGCATGATAAGGTACCAGACACTGAAGGCCTTGCTCGAGCTCAGCTGCCAAGTATTCATTATATTTCAGAGAGTGCAATTCTGATGGGCTGGCTTTGTTTGAATGTAAAATGTACACTTGCCAAAAAACTATTTTATGGAGAACTTGCATAGGGCAGGCAATCACATGATGGCCAGAAGAAACAATACAAGGACACTGTCAAGGTGTCTCTCAAGAACTTTGGATTTAACTGTGCAACATGGGAGACACTGGCACAGGACTGCTCAGAATGGCGTGCCTACATAAGGAAAGGTGCTGTGGTCTTTGAGCAAAGCAGAATCGAGACAACACAAAGTAAATGCAGGATACACAAATCTGGCATGTTCACCCCAAATATTCACACATACTATCTGTGCCCAACTTGTGGTAGAGCATTCCGTGCTCATATTGGTTTGATCAACCACAGCTGGACACACTGAATTTCTACTTTGCAACGGTGATGTCATTTTGGTCCTCTTCGAAGATGAAGGACTACAACCACCACATTTGCAACACAGTCTGCTCATTTCCTTCTATTAGGCTCATCTAGTTTTATTTTCTATTTGCAATATCTGTTCAAGATACATATAAAACCAGATCAAAGGGCTGTCCATTGAAATTATATTCTGAACGACGGGAATTTTTCATTCGTCTTTTCCCTATGTAGATTATTAGTAAAAGTACTTTTGAGTAGTTGTAGATCTCATTGATGAGGCCCTGTAGTATTTGATGCTTGATTTATTTAGTACAATGCTGTCCACAAAGACGTTCATCTGGAGGACTTTACTCTCCTTAGGGAATCTCTAAACGTTTTGTACTAAAATGAACATCCTTTAAGACAATTAAAAATACAATGTATTTCATCTGTTTTATACTTCATTTATGACTGATAATCATGATCATAGAACAAAGGTTTCTCTGTAGTCAAATCTATCAAAGAATCATGTATCTAACATATGCATGGGAGACACCTTGTTGACACTACATTTGAAGATTCTGCTCTGTGAGGTCAAGTAATTTTAGTCTGTAATTAATCAAAATGATAACAGAGGGAACTTGTATTTCTGTGCCTTTCAATTAACTGTGTGATGGAGAAGTCTGCTCTTAAAAAGTCAGTTGCAAAAATCTGTCTGTTCCTTTATTATATATTCATCTATGATAATCTAAAATATGTACAATATTCTCATAAAGATTTTACAAAGATGTGTTAGTCACAGGGGCTAATTATTTTTAAACAAAAATAATTAATGATACCATAATTAAATACACACAAACATGCTTCACTTTTCTTCTTCATTTTTAAAAAGTAGTTTCCCTTTTTGTGTCTCATTTGACCTGCCCCATAATCCTATGAGTTATCAATAGTTTCATTCAACAAAGATTTATTAAGAATCTACTAGAAGATATGCTCTTTGTTCTTCTCTGGAGATAGAAAGACAACAACAAAATAGTCCATGCCCTTAAGGAGGCTCCATTCTACTTGGAAAGAAGGCAGTAAGTATTTATGAAGTCTTTTGATTTGGCAGGAACTGTGCTAAAAACTGTGGATACAAATACATGCTAAAAGAATGCCAGTCTTTATTCTCAAGGACTTTACATTTGAGTGAGGGAAGATAATGCACAAAAGGGAGAGAGAGAGAGAGAGACAGAGAGAGAGAGAGAGACAGAGAGAGAGAGAGACAGAGAGAGAGAGTGACAGAGACAGAGAGACAGAGACAGAGACAGACACAGAGGATTAGTGGGGGCTAAAGTGACCTGTTGTATAAGCATAGAGTTGACATCTGAAAGTCAGGTGAGACTGGAACTCTGAGGGAATAAAGCCTGACCAACCAGCCAAGGCCCCTCCAGAAAATGGAAGACCATGAAGGAACTCACCAGTGGAAGAAGTTTGCCATCCTGTTAAAGGAATATTCCAGAATGAAAATGCTGCAGAGATGGGTTGGGCATTCTAAGATATAAAAACATCAGATGCTGAGAGAAGTTTCAAGATATGAAAATTACCACATATTTTATATTTATTTAAGTAAATATAAATAATATGAGGACATCAATTTAATGAGGAAGGAAACACTAAGAATGGGGGAAGGTATTATTAATCTCAATTTTAATGATGAGTAAAGGCCTAAGAGAGGTTAAGTTACTTACAAAGTCACAGAATTATTAAGTACTTAACTATATGAAGTGTAGCTAGATGGTCCAGTGGATACAGCATTGGGCCAGAAGCCAGGAAGATGGGAGTTCAAGTCTGGTCTCAGACACTCCTGTTTGACCATGGATAAGTCAGTTCCACATCTGTAGAATGGGCACATAATGGAGAAGGGAATGGTAAACCACTCCAGTATCTTTGCCAAGAAAACTCCTTGGACTTGTAACGGTGATGGGTCATGATGAGTTGAACACAACTGAACAACAATAATACAAAGGTGGGGAGGCGGAGTCAAGATGGTGGAGTGAGAGCAATGACTCACCTAAGCTCCTGGACAAATTCCTTCTGATACCTCTGAAAGGAGAATCTGACTAAATTATGAAGGTGCAGAATCCAGTGGGAGACAGACTGTGGTGTAATCAGAGCCCAGGACAGATTGGAAGATCCAAGGGAAGTATCTGTTCCTTGGGGGTGAGTCCACAGCACACAGCACAGCGTGTCCAGAGCAGCAGAGTGGAAGGACCCTGGGAAACCTGAGAGCAGCAGGCAGAACCAGCAGAGCTGCACCCCAGGGTGGGAGACCAGCAGAGCTGAAGGAGTGATGGCCTCTGAGCCCCAGATTTCACTGCAGCAGCTCCTGAGACTTTCAGCCCACATAGTAGACATCAGTAAGTGATCTACTTGAACTTCCAGGAGCCAGGATGGCGGAGTGATCAGTAAATTCTCTCTCTTCCCCCTCTGATGACCGTGAAAGAACCACCCCCAGAAAAATCTTGGATCAGTGTGAACAGCAGAGGGGGCAAATAGTCTCACAACACCTGAAGCTAATAGCTAAGGGGGATTCCTCCTACTGTGGCAGAGGCAAACCGGAAAGACAGAGGACCCAGGGGAGAGAAAACTCCCACTAGGACTCAGGCAAGCCTCAGTGCCAGGAAAGGAGCCCCAAGAGGGGTGGGAACCCGCACTAGCATCTAGGCATGCCTCAGCACTACAGGGGAAACAGGAAGACAATAGGGCAGTTGGGATCACCATCCACTGAGCTTGCCTTTGCCTCATTTCAGCTGAGGAGATCTCCTATGACCAGACCACTCCTCCTCCACACTTAACAAGCTAACCCCAGGATTGATTGGGGAAACACAAAACAAAAACTTGTTCTTAGCTTTTTCACATGTCAGCTCAACACCAAGTTCTTCAGCTTCTAACTGAAAGAACCAGAAGCCATAACACACAATCACCATCATGAATACAAAAAAGCAAAATAAGCATGAAAAAACTATAGAATCTTTCTATGGGGATAAGGACCAAAACACAAATACCAAAGAGGTCCGTAGTGAGACTGTACTTCCATCTGAAACTTCAGAAGGGACTATGAACTACTCACATGCATAAACAGCTCTCCTGGAATAGCTAAAGAAGGAAATAGAAGAAAAACTGGCCAATGATTTTCAAATTATATATAAAAAAAGAATTCACTGACAAGAACAACTATTTGAAAAGGAAAATTGGACAAATGTAAAAGGAAGTACAAAAATTAACTGGAGAAAATAACTCCCTAAAAGGAACAGTGGGTCAAATGGAAAAGGAAACACAAAACCTAACTGGAAAAATTGGACAAATGGAAAAGGAAGTACAAAAATTAACTGGAGAAAATAACTCCTTAAAAGGAAAAAAATTGGACAGATGGAAAATGAGATGCAAAAGTTAACTGAAGAAAGCAATTTGATAAAAATTAGAACTGGGAAAGTAGAAACTAATGACTCAATGAGAGAGCAAGAATCAGTTAAATAAAATCTAAAGAATAAAAAGATAGAAGAATATGTAAAATATCTAATTAGAAAAACAACTAACCAGGAAAATAGATCCAGGAGAGGAAATTTAAGAATATATTGTGCTTCAGGGGATGGAAGAAAAGCAGGAGTAGCAATCCTAATCTCAGACAAAGCAAAAGCAAAAATAGATCCATGCAAAACAGATAAGGATGGAAACTATATCCTGCTAAAAGGCACCACAGACAATGAAGCAATATCATCCCTAAACATGTATGCTCCAAGTGGTATAGCATTAAAATTCTTAGAGAGGTTAGGACAGTTGAAGGAAGAAATTGACAGCAAAACTATATTAGTGGGGGACCTCAACCTCCCCCTCTCTGAACTTGATAAATCTAACCTCAAAATAAACAAGAAAGAGGTTAAGGAGGTAAATAAAACTCTGGATAAGGTAGATATGATAGATCTCTGGAGAAAATTGAATGGGAATAGAAAGGAATATACTTTTTTCTCAGCAGTACATGGCACATTTACAAAACTTGACCATGTACTAGGACATAAAATCCTCACAATCCAGTGCAGAAAGGCAGAGATAATCAATCCATCCTTCTCAGATCATAATGCAATAAAAATTATATGTAATAAAAAGCCATGGAAAGATAAACCAAAAATCAATTGGAAATAACCTAATTCTAAAGAAGGAGTGGGTTAAAGAAGAAATCATAGACACAATCAACAACTTCATTCAAGAGAATGACAATAATGACACAACTTACCAAATCTTATGGGATACTGCAAAAGCAGTTCTTAGGGGAAGTTTTATATCTTTGAATGCCTACATAAATAAAATAGAGAAAGAGGAGATCATGACTTATGCATGCAGCTGAAAAGCTAGAAAAAGAACAAATTGAAAATACCCAAGTAAATACAAAATCAGAAATACTGAAAACCAAAGGAGATGTTAACAAAATTGAAATTAAAAAAACTGTTGAATTAATAAACAAAACTAATAGTTGGTTTTATGAAAAAACTAATAAAATTGATAAACCTTTGGTCAATTTGATTTAAAAAAAGAAGAAAATCAAATTACTAATACCAAAAATGAAAGGGGTGAACTCATTTCCAGTGTGGAGGAAATTAAAACAATAATTAGAAATTATTTGCCCAACTTTATGCCCATAAATTCAATAATCTAAATGAGATGGATGAATATTTTAAAAAATACAAATTGCCCAGATTAACAGAAGAGGAATTTGAATACTTAAAACAACCCCATCTCAGAAAAATAAAGTGAACAATTCATCAATGAACTCCCTAGGAAAAAAATCTCCAGTGCCAGATGGTTTTACAAGTGAATTTTATCAAACATTTAAAAAACAGTTAATTCCAATACTATATAGACTATTTTTGAAAATTGGGGAAGAAGGAGTCCTCTCAAATTCTTTCTATGATACAAATATGGTTTTGATATGTAAACCAGGAAGAGATAAAACAGAAAAAGAAAATTATGGACCAATTTCTCTAATGAATATAGATGGAAAAATTTTAATATGATTTTAGCAAAATGAATACAGAATCGTGTCACAAGAATAATATATTATGATCAGGCAGCATGCATACCAGGAATGTAGGGCTGGTTCAATTCTAGGAAAATTATTAGCATTATTGATCATATCATCAACAAAACTAACAAAAACCACATGATCATCTCAACAGATGCAGAAAAAGCTTTCGACAATATGCAACACCCCTTCCTATTAAAAACACTGGAGAACATAGGAATAAAGGGAACTTTCCATAAAATAATAAGCAGTATCTACCTAAAACCTTAAACAATCATTATATGCAATGGAGATAAGCTAGATTCATTTCCAATAAGGTGAGGAGTGAAACAAGGATGTCCATTATCACCACTATTATTCAATATGGTACTAGAAATTTTAGCTGTAGCAATTAGACAAGATAAAGAAATTGAAGGAATAAGAATAGACAAAGAAGAAACTAAGTTAGCACTCTTTGCAGATGATATGATGATATACTTAGAGATTCCCAGAGATTCAAGTAAAAAACTACTTGAAGTAATAAACAACTTTGGCAAAGTTGCAGGTTATATGAAATAAACATGCACAAATCCTCTGCATTCCTTTATATTAGTAACAAAGTCCAACAACAAGAGATAGAAAGAGAAATCCCATTTAAAGTTAGGGTAGACACTATAAAAATATTTGAGAGTTTACTTGCCAAAAGAAACCCAGGGACTATATGAACACAATTATAAGACACTTTTTGCACAAATAAAGTCAGATCTAAGTAAGTGGAAAAACATCAGTGCTCATGGGCAGGCTGAGACAATATAATAATAATGACAATATAATAATAATAATAATTTACTCCTTTAGTGCCATACCAATTAAACTATCAGATAATTATTTTCTAGAGCTGGATAAAATAATATCAAGATTCATCTGGAAGAACAAAAGATCCAAAATATCAAAGGGACTAATTTAAAGAAATGCTAGGGAAGGTGGCCTAGCTCCACCAGATCTCAAATTGTATTATAAAGCAGCAATTATCAAAACCACTTGGTATTGGCTAAGAAACAGAAGGGCAGACAAGTGGAATAGACTAGGCACTCAAGACACAGTAGGCAAGGAATATAGCAACCTCCTGTTTGATAAACCCAAGGATTCCAACTTCTGGAAAAAGAACTCATTCCTCAGCAAAAATTGCTGGGAAAACTGGATAACAGTGTGGCAGAAACTAGGTATAGACCCATGCCTGACACCATTCACAAGAATAAAGTCCAAATGGGTACATGATCTAGGTATAAAAATTGATATCATGGACAAATTGGAGGAGCAAGAAATAGTGTATTTATCAGATTTATGGAGAAGGGAAGAATTTTTTACTAAAGAAGAGATAGAAAGCTTTATGAAATGCAAGATGGATAATTTTGATTACATTTAACTGAAAGGTTTTTGCACAACCAAACCCAATGCAACCAAAATTCAGAGGGATGTAGTAAATTGGAAAAGAATTTTTGCAGCTAATCTAGGGGATAAAGGCCTCATTTCTAGGATATATAGAGAACTGACTCAAATGTATAACTATACAAGTCACCCCAATTGATAAATGGTCAAAGGATATGAACTGGCAATTTTCAGTGGAAGAAATTAAAAATATCTATAATCATATGAAAAAAATGCTCTAAATCACTTTTGATTGGAGAGATGCAAATCAAAACAACTCTGAGGTACCACATCATACCTATAAGATTGGCAAACATGACAGAATAAGAAAATGATAAATGTTGGAGAGGATGTGGGAGCTTGGGATACTAATTCATTGTTCGTGGAGCTGTGAGCTCATCCAACCATTTTGGAGACCAATTTGGAACTATGCCTAAAGGGCTACAAAAATGTGCATACCGTTTGACCCAACAATATCACTACTAGGACTGTATCCCCAAGAAATCATAAAAATGGGAAAGGGTCCCACATGTACAAAAATATTTACAGCTGCATTCTTTGTGGTAGCCAAAAACAGGAAATCAAGGGGATGCCCATCAATTGGGGAATGCCTGAATAAATTATGCTGTATGAATGTAATGGAACACTATTGTTTTTTTTTTTTTTTTAACATTTATTTTCACACAATTTTGGGTTACAAATTTTCTCCCCTTTTCTCCCCTCCCCCCCCCAAACCCAAGCATTCTAATTGCCCCTGTGACCAATCTGCTCTCTCTTCTATCCTCCCTCTCTGCCCTTGTCTCCATCTTCTCTTTTGTCCTGTAGGGCCAGATAGCTTTCTTGACCCCTTAACCTGTATTTCTTATTTCCCAGTGGTAAAAACATTACAGTTGATCCTAACACTTTGAGTTCCAACTTCTTTAGCTCCCTCCCTCTCCACTCCTTCCCTTTGGAAGACAAGCAATTCAATATAGGCCAAATCAGTGAAGTTTTGCAAATGATTTCCATACTAGTTGTGTTGTATAGGACTAATTATATTTCCCTCCATCCTGTCCTGTCCCCCATTACTTCTATTCTCTTATGATCCTTTCCCTCCCCATGAGTGTCAACCTCGGATTGCATTCTCCTCCCCATGCCCTCCCCTCCATCCTCCCCCCCACCCTGCTTTTGCCCTTGTCCCCCACTCTCCTGTATTGTGAGATAGGTTTTCCTATCCAAATGAGTGTGCATTTTATTCTTTCCTTTAGTGGAATGTGATGAGAGTAGACCACATGTTTTTCTCTCGCCTTCCCTCTTTATCCCTCCACTAATAAGTCTTCTGCTTGCCTCTTTTATGAGAGATAATTTGCCCCATTCAATTTCTCCCTTTCTCCTCCCAATATTTCTCTCTCACTGCTTAATTTCATTTTTTTTCTTTTAAGATATGATCCCATCCTCTTCAATTCACTCTGTGCACTCTGTCTCTATGTATGTGTGCATGTGTGCGTGTGTGTGTGTGTACTCCCACCCGGTACGAGATACTGAAATGTTTCAAGAGTTACAAATATTGTCTTTCCATGTAGGAATGTAAACAGTTCAACTTTAGTAAGTCCCTTATGACTTCTCTTTGCTGTTCACCTTTTCATAGTTCTCTTCATTCTTGTGTTTGAAAGTCAAATTTTCTTTTCAGCTCTGGTCTTTTCATCAAGAAAATTTGAAAATCCTCTATTTCGTTGAAAGACCATTTTTTCTCCTGAAGTATTATACTCAGTTTTGCTGGGTAGGTGATTCTTGGTTTTAGTCCTAGTTCCTTTCACTTCTGGAATATCCTATTCCATTCCCTTCAATCCCTTAATGTAGAGGGTGCTAGATCTTGTGTTATCCTGATTGTATTTCCACAATACTTGAATTTTTTCTTTCTAGCTGCTTGCAATATTTTCTCTTTCACCTGGGAATTCTGGAATTTGGCCACAATGTTCCTAGGAGTTTGTCTTTTTGGATCTCTTTCATGCGGTGTTCTGTGGATTCCTTGAATAATTGTTTTGCCCTCTGGTTCTAGAATCTCAGGGCAGTTTTCCTTGATAATTTCATGGAAGATGATGTCTAGGCTCTTCTTTTGATCATGGTTTTCAGGTAGTCCCAGAATTTTTACGTTGTCTCTCCTGAATCTATTTTCCAGGTCAGTTGTTTTTCCAATAAGATATTTCACATTATCTTCCATTTTTTGAATCTTCTCGCTATGTTCTGTGATATTTGTCTTTCTCACAAAGTCCTTAGTGTCCATCTGTGCTATTCTAGTTTTGAAAGAACTATTTTCTTCAGTGAGCTTTTGAATCTCCTTTTCCATTTGGCTAATTCTGCTTTTGAAAGCATTCTTCTCTTCATTGGCTTTTTGAACCTCTTTTGCCAATTGAGTTAGGCTAGTTTTCAAGGTGTTAATTTCTTCAGCATTTTTTTGGTTCTCCTTTAGCAGGGAGCTGATCTGCTTTTCATGCTTCTCTTTCATCCCTCTCATTTCTCTTCCCAGTTTTTCCTCCACCCCTCTAACTTGATTTTCAAAATTCTTTTTGAGCTCTTCCATGGCCTGAGCCCATTGGGTGGGCTGGGACACAGAATCCTTGATTTCTGTGTCTTTGCCTGATGGTAAGTATTGTTCTTCCTTATCAGAAAGGAAGGGAGGAAATGTCTATTCTCCAAGGAAGTAGCCTTCAATAATTTTATTTCTTTTCCCTTTTCTGGGCATTCTCCCCAGCCAGTGACTTGACCTCTGAATATTCTCCTCACACCCACCTCGCCTCCTGGTCCTCCCAGCCAGTGTTTGGGGACTGAGATTCAAATGCTGCTTCCTGCCTTAGGGCTTTTGGCGGGGGCAGGGCTGCTATTCAGTGTGAGAATTAAGTTCAGGTGGTCAGGTCAGGGCAGGGCCGCCTCTCAGGCTCAGTTCCCTCAGGTGGTTTATGTACAGACCTTCCACAATGGATCCAGGCTCCCGCCCACTTGGGGAGCCCCTGTCTGCAGCCGCCTCTCAGCTTCTATCTCCCGTGGGAGCCCGAGCCATGGGGGCACCCCACTCCCCTCTCGACCCGCCAAAGAGACTCTCTCACCGACCCCCGTCACCTGTGGGTGGAGGGGCTTGTGCAGTGCTGGAGATCCCGTCCCTGAAGCCTTCTTGGATCTGTACCTCTCGGAGCCACGGCCGCCGCAGGTCTGGGCTGGGCTCCGCGTCTGCAGCGCGACGGACCTTCTGCGAGAAGTTTGCAGGTCCCTCTGTGGGTGGAGGGACCCGCGTAGCCGCAGGATATCCCGTCTCCGTAGCCCACTCGGATCTTTTCCTCACGGTGTCGCGGCCGCTGCAGGGCTGCCCTCTGCTCCCAGTCCCGGCGCCCAGTCCGCAGAGCGAAGGACCCCCGGCGAGAGGTTTGTAGGTCTCTCTGGAACAGAAATCTCCCTCGCTCTAATATTCCGTGGCCTCTGGGTGCAGAATTCACCGTGAGTTGGTCCCCTCTAGCCGTTCTGTGGGTTGTGGGTTCGGAGCTATGTGTATGTGCGTCTTTCTACTCCACCATCTTGGCTCCACCCCTCTGGAATACTATTGTGCCATAAGAAATGATGAACAAGAAGACTTCAGGGAGGCCTGGAAGGACTTATATGATCTGATGCTGAGTGAAAGGAACAGAACCAGGAGAACTTTGTGCATAGCAATGACCACAGTGTGTGAGAGTTTTTTCTGGTAGACTTTGAACTTCGTAATAATGCAAGAACTTAAAAAAAAAAAAAATTCCCATTGGTTTTCTAAGACAAAATTCCTTCCACACTCAGAGAAAGAACTATGGAATTCATTTGCATAATGTAGCTGATCATGTTTGTGTGTGTGTGTGTGTGCGTGTGTGTCTGTGTATTATGTTTTGATTTGTTATATGATTTCTTCCATTTAGTGCATCTACATAGCATAACTATAGTGAAAACATATTCAATAGGAAAGTATATGTAGATCCTATATAGAATTGTATGTCATCTAGGGTAGGGAGGGGGGTGGGGTGTAGGTGTGGGGGGGTAAAAATCTAAGTTTTATGGTAGTGACTGTAGAACATTAAAAAAAATAAAAAATAAATAATAATAAAAACAATACAAAGGTGACTTTATGGTGAACAAAGCAGAAGAAGTTCAGGTCTTCAGAAGTTTACTTTCTCTTTTGAGTGAAGGGATAACATGGACAGAAAAGTACAATAGAGAGCAGAGTATGATGGAGCTAAAGGAAAACTCCATACAAGATGTTAAAGAAAAAGGGAGAAAGTCAAATGTAGAGGCCCTGAAGAGGAATATTGCGAAATAAAAGCAGAAATGTAGAACAGACCCAGATTGGGAAGACCTTAAGTATCAGACTAATTAACATCTCTGTATTAGGCAATAGAGAGCCACTGGAGCATTAGGCATGGTTATCATCAGGGCTGTGCTTTAGAAGCACATCGTTATTACATATCTCACAAATATTTCTTTTGTGGCATGTCTGGATTTAAGAGTCAGAATGCATAGTGCTGTTTATATAAAAAGTGGGCTTCAAAATTAGTAGCATGTCAGATAGTAAAACCTTGGGAGAGTCATCTCATGGTCTTAAATTGCTGGATTAATAACTTTAGCCCAACTCTGGAGGATGCTAAAACAATGAATTTACCAAAATTATATCTCCATCTTGAATCTCAGTGTTGCCCTGGAGAAAAACTGTAATCACCCTTATTTTCCTCAGTTATGCCTGGGGGCTGAGAAATCTGGACAACTCAACATAAACTGTTTATAAGTAACTACCTTACTAGGTGAGAACAAGTGTGCCTAGAATTTCAATTGCACAGATTCCAATCTGCAAATTCAATCCTTTTCTTTAAATGGGTTGGGTCAAAGTATGCAAAGGCCACCCAATTGTTTTTGGAGTTATCTATAAATCCCTCATACTCTTCTCACTTCTTTGACAATAGGTCCGAGCAATAGATTATCAATAAAAAGCAATTTTTTTATTGATGTGCTTTATCATCCTTGATTCCTTTATATATGAACCATCTTAATATATTAACAAACAGATGTAAGCGCCAAAAAGGCTAATCCAACACTGAGCAGATGTTTCTCTTGGACACTTCATTCAACAGAAATATGTATAGAGAATAGACCAGAAACATTTTCCCAAATGTCTTTCATCTCTTTTCCACTGTGTCCATGACAACACTTTGCAACTATATGTTCTATGCATCAAATATCAGGCTACTTATTTCCAATACTAAGAGGAACAAATGGTCCTCTGAAAAAATCATGGGATTTCATACAACAGTAGCATTATAAATACATGAAAATATAGCTTGGAACATGACAATATTTAAAAAGAGATTAATGGGTTTTGATCTTGAGTTTTTAAAAATTGGGCCTCTTCATTTCGTATTCCTCATGGAAAAAGAAGAAAATTGATCATATGTGAATCCTGGCAGTTATTAGGCTAATCATTTAATTTTACGAGGTTACAAGACAGAAGATGCTGGTAAATTGCTACTGCTGAGTCCTTGGCATGGTGCTGAGTACTTCTGGGATTTATTATACATTGCAGATATTTTTCTTGCTATTTTGTAACCTCAGGAAAGACAGGGACTATGTCTTAATTACCTTAGTAGTTCCTTCAGCCTATAGTACAGTGTTTTGTACTTAGTGGGTGCTTTATAATTGGCTGTTGAATAAATGAATGAGTAAATGGAATAATGGATGAAGAAAATCTCTGCAACAAAATTTTTTGTCATTCAATGGTCTCAAAGAGAATGGCTGTAGAAGATCTGACATTAAAGCCTATTGTTAATGGCCTTGTTTGAACCTCACACTTTGATTTTTTCCTTAGATTATAGAGGCAGCTAGGTGGCTAGTGCCTAAAGCAGGAGTCAGGAAAACCTGAGTTCAAATCTCATCTCAGACACTTGACACTCACTAGCTGCGTGACCTTGGACAAGTCACTTAATCCCAATCGCCTCATGCTGGGTTATCTCCAGTCATCCTGATGAATATCTGGTCACTGGATTCAGATGGCTCTGGAGAAGAAGTGAGGCTGGTGACCTGCACAGCCCTCACTCACTCAAAACAAAGTCAAGTGCAAGTCATGTCATTATTTCTCTGATGGCACGGTCTTCTTCAGCAATGAAGGACAAAAACACACAGATTATAGAAATTTTAATCTAGAATTAAACTGGAGCTTTGGGACCCTCTAGTTCAACCTCCTCAGTTTCCAGGTAAGGAAACTGAGCTCTGAGACTTGAAGAGTCTTGCTCAAGGTCATGCAAGTAACAAGTAGCAGGAATTTGAACTCAGGAGCTATTTTCATTCTTCTTTCCACTGAACCTCATTGCCTCCTGAGCAAGAAACCCTCCAGGCCAGCTTGTATCTTACCCCAACAAATAAACAACCAGTAGACTTTTTTAAGCTGACAAATTTATATAACTTACACCTCAATTGCGTAGAGTCACTTGAAATTCAATAGAGCTCCAAATAATTCAGATAGGATTAAAATAGAACAGGAAGGGGACCATTCTATCATTTTGTTATAGAGAGGATAATGTCTAAGCCACTGTTATATCAGTTTTCTTTATATGGGATTTATTAGTCCAAAACAGTCATGAATTTCTTTTTAGTTTTTTTTATTTTTAACTCAAAGGCCAAAATACAAATACAGAATACAGAAAAGGAACAAAAACATATTATAAACTTAACTATTGGAATTTAAGTACAAAGTAAGAAAGGGAAAGAAAAAGCATGTTGTGTGCATAGCAGAATATAAGAGAGGATTCAAAATATGTAACAATAAATTTTCATTTTTAAAAAGCCTATATGATGAATAATAAATGTTGTGTTGAGAATTGTCTAGCTATTCTTTGCTTGTTTGTGAGTTTGCTTTGTTCTCTGCTGTGCATTTATTTTACTTTGTTCTTTCTTCCCCTCCCCCAACTCCTGCAGAAGGCTACAATAAAGTTTAGATAGATTACTCTATAGTTATAGATACGTATGTACACATATGCATAAATGCATATATGAATATATACTTTGCTGAACATATTTCACTCCTGATCTTTGTTTTTATGTTAGTACATATGTCCTATTTCCTATCCCTCTTACCTTCTCTACTTTACTTCTACCTACTATCTTGCCCTCCTATTTCTTGCCTATCCCCCTCCAAGAATCCCTCTCCTATCCTCCCATTCTCATAGAGCTAAACACCTTTCTATACCCCTCTTTTTATCTATTCCCTCGCTCTCCTGTGTAAAGAGTTCTCCCTTGTCTTCTCCCTCCTCCCTATGCACCTACCATTTTATTTACTTTGAATTTAAAATATTTTTATATTATTCTAAATATATATATGTATTGTTCCCTCCTGATGAAAGTAGGTTACCAGAACTACCAGCCCTCCTCTCCCATCTAATTCCTCTGTTTCAATTATTCTTGTTGCACCTCATTTGTATAAAACAATTGTTCTTTTTCAGCTGTTCCTTACTCTTTAAATTAAAATCATAGTCAGGTTTACCCTAATCTTTGTTACTAGCTATCCAATTATAATTAAGAATCTTAGACATACATTTTACATATATAAAAGGTAAACAAAACAGTCTTTCTTTATGAATCCTTTGTAACCAATCATTAGTATATGCCTTGTAATTCTCTTGGTTGTCATATGTTGAATCTTCTATAAAGTTCAGGATTTTTTTTTAAAGGAAATCTTGAAAGTCTGAGAGATTATCAAATGTCCATTTGATAAGGCTCCAATGCTGAGAACCTCCCTGAACTCCCCTTGAATCTCCCCACTTAACCTGACCTTTCATACTCAGATTTGTAGCCAGGTACCCCTTGAATCTTCCCACTTAATCTGGCCTTTCATATTCAAATCTGATGCCCTCAGCTTAGCCTGACCTTCCATTGTCTGATATCTCCAGATTGCCTCCAACTGTTTCCACTGAGGTCCTCCTTGGACTTCTCCTCAAGACCCTCCTTAAACCCCTCCTTCCATCACCCTAGACCACCAGGCCACCCCCAGATACCTTCTACAGTCTTTCTGTATTTAAATTCCATCTCGCCTCCATGAAGGCACTCAGATTCAGTCCAGCTCAGACTCTATCTAGCTGAGATTCTATCTGGTCCACTTGTGAATGCAGGCCTTATAAATGCTTAGGCTCCTTAAGTGTCAATCCAGTATGGTGAATTTTTAATAAACTTTGTTTTTCTTTGCCTTTAAGAAGACTTGAGTCAAATTCATTCAAGCAGGACTTGGGGTGTCTGTATTTTGGGGTTCCCAGCACCCCTGAATTGCAACACATTTTTTTCCATTCAGAACAATACTTAACTTTGCAGGGTATGATATTTTTGGCCAGAGCCCTAGTTCTTTTGTTCTTTGATGTATTTTATGCCAAAACTTGTTGTCCTTTAATATCTCTGCTGCTAGGTCTTGTGTGATTCTAATTTTGGTTCCATCATATTTAAATTCTTTTAATCTTGATGCTTTTTAATATTTTATCCTTTAGCTGGGGGTTTTGGAATTTGACTGATATTCTTAGGAGTTTTCCTCATAGGACCTCTTTTAAGTGGTAATGAATGGATTTTTTTTTCTTTTTCTACTTTCCCCCCTTGTTCCAATGCTTCAGAATAATTTTCTTTAATTAATTCTTGTGTTATAGTATCAAGATTCTTTTTTTATCATAATTTTAAGTTAGTCCAATTAATTTTATATTTTCTCTTCTTGATCTATTCTTAAAATCTGTTGTTTTTTCTTATAAGGTGTTTTACTTTCTCTTCTGTTTTTCATTATTCATATTTTGCTTAAAATAGGCAAAATATTTTGCTCGATTTCTTATAATTTCACTGGCTTCACTTTGCCCAATTCTAATTTTCAACGTGTTATTTTCTTCCTTAAGATCCTGTATCTCCTTTTCCAATAGGTTGACTTTCCTTTCATAACCTTCTTCTTTTTCTTGGATTATTCTTATTTATCTATCATTTATTTTTTTAGCTTTTTCTTCCATTTCTGTCATTTGATTTTTAAAGTCTTGTTTAAGGTCTTCTATAAATTCTTTTTGGCCATGTGACCATTTGATGTTACTCTTTGGTGCTATCTTTATGTCAATATCCTCCTCTGAAGATGAGGTCTTCAGTCATCTCTATTCTGGTAATGACTTTCAGTGGTTGGATTCTTTCTCCTTTGTCTATGCTGTTTTTTTTTTTTTATTGTGGTAAAAGCTTAATTTATGTAATCACCTTTAGCCCTGGAGCATGGGAAATGGTGCCCCTTACCCCAGATCTTCAATTTTCTCCTCTAGTTTGGAATCAAAGGCAAATCTCTAACCTCCTGTAAGTACTCCTAGCAGCTTTTTGCCCCACTGCTTCTCCACTCATGCAGCATGTGCTGGTTCCTCCTCAAACCCTCTGATCTTCCCAGCACAGCTGGATCTGGCATTTCTTATCAGTAGAGATTCCTTCAGTCTTCTCAGGCTCAAATGCCCAACTCCCCCCACTCTCTGGGGTTAAAGTTCTTGTTGCTGGGGCATGTACAGCTTCCCAACCCAAATAACCTCAGGACTTGCTGCTTGTTGTTTAAGCAGCTTGCAGCTTGTGGTTTAAATGGAACCTAGCCTGGAGGGGTTTGCTCTTCACAGGAACCAAACCTTGTCCTGAGATTTTTCTTCAGATTTTCTGAAATTTTTCCAGGAACACCCTAGTTGTGACCCTATTTTTATTTACCTCCACCCACACTTTGTTCACCCTAAGTTACTAGTTTGACTGTTTTGTGGGGGAAGATCTTGAGAGCCTAGAATTTTCTGACCTAGTCTACCATCTTCCTAGAATCCTCTATCCCATCATAAAAGACTTTTAAATTATTGCCTGAATACACAGATTTATTGAATCAGACCAAAGAATTGTGTTGTTGTTATGTTTGTCCTTCATTACTGGAGAGGACCATGACATCAACATGTTGACATGACTTGTACTTGACTTTGATTCTAGTGAGGAAAGGTTGTGCAAGGTCACCAGCCTCACTTTCTCCTCCAGAGCCATCAGGGTTCAGTGGCCTGATATTCATCAGGATGACTGGAGACAGACCAGGATGCAGTGCTGAGACCTTGGTCACTTTAGGCTAAGGTCTTATCAGATTCTCACTTTGAATAAGATAAACCCACTCAACGAATACGCCTCTTTGTGTGGGTACTCAAGGGATGGTCCCTTTTAATAAAAGAAAAAAAATAACCAAAAAATCAAGCTGGGAGGGGAAGACCCTCAGGGTTCCTGGGTAAAAGAGAAACAGTTACTATTTAGTAATTACATTCACTTTGTGCTAGGTGGGTAGGGACCTGGTGTCCAATCTATGAGTTCCAGAATGAATTGGATTTAAACTTTGTTCTTTTAGCATGAAATGTAGTCAGTAAACTCAAAGGAGAAAAAGCAGGTTTTAGCAATGGAGGTGTATCTTCCCCTGGATAGAGTACGAGAGGAGAAGAGAAGAGAGGAAAGAAGAAGGGAGGGAAGGGCAAGAGAGAGGAAGGGAGAGGAGAGATTACTCACTGTCCTGTTGAAGAGGACCATGATGGCATGACTTCCAGTTGACTCTCATTTGAGTGAGGGATGGCTGTGCAAGGTCACCAGCCTCACTTTCTCCTCCAGAGCCATCTGGATCCAGTGGCTTGATATTCATCAGGATGACTGGAGATGGCCCAGGATGCTACTGGAGTAGCTTTCCATTTTCTTCTTTAGCTCATTTTATAGGTGAGTAAGCTGAGGCAAGTGGGGTTAAGCAACTTGCCCAAGGTCACACAGCTAGTAAATGTCTAAGGCCATATTTGAACTCAGGACCATGAGTCTTCCTGACTTCAGGTCTGGCAGGCACTTCATCCACTGCACCAACTATATATATTAGCTATTATTTAGTTAACATATAGATGTTAGCTATTATTATTATTTTTATTATTGTTGTTATTATTATTACTCCATGAGTAATCTCTTGCAACAAAGTAAAACAACTAAGCAAAATTAATAATTTAGTGACCACATCTAAAGCTGTATGAAACATTTTTTTTGTATTTAAATGGTTAATTTTTATTAAGATCATTTAGGACCCCACCAAAAATCCTGTCTTTTTTTTTCTACTTGAAACCCCTGGAAAATGTGAAAAGCTGTACTTAAGTTACTTCAATCAATTAATCAGCATTTCCTGAGTTCTTACTAAATTCAATGGAAATAATGCAAAGTAGTATAGAGGATGAAAAGAAGAATGGCACAGGCTTTTCCATTGAGAATTCTACTGTCTAGCCAGAGAAAGAAGTTATGTATTTATGAAAAAATTCTTAAGCAATACAAGATATAGTTTATTTTTTTATTTTTAACCAAAAATGACAGCATCGTTGATCAATTATTATATGAAAGGGATGGTTAGGAATGAGAAGAAAGAAAAAGGAATAAGCAATTATATATCACCTGCTGTGTCAGATTTGGGATAAGCACTTTACAAAATTATCTGATGTGAGTTCATTATTGATTTGAATAGGGTGTAGGCCTGTGATTTCATTTTATAGGGAACTCCAAGCTAAATTAACTCCCTGTATAAATGCATATAGGCATCTTATCTACAACTTAGAGTCTTAGAGAGTTGCTTAGAACACATAGTTTATGTGACTTGCTGAGGATCATACAGATATAATGCATACATTGTAGGTAGGAAAAGAAGGGAAGTGATACATGGGGGAAGCGGGGAAAACTTTGAATAAAACATTAATATATTCAAGGTACTATGTGGGCACTAAAGATATGAAAAGTGAATCAGTCTGGAAACTAGGATTTTAAAAGCTCCATAGTTCTTCTGTCAGAAAAGACTTGAATGAAATTCACATCTGCTGTCTGTCATTCATCAGTTGTTCCTCCTCTAAGTTTCCCAAAGCTGTGTCTGAATCTTTTTTATGATCCTATCACTCTTTAACATGATGCATCTGTGTAAAACCTATAGTTGCAGTCTGAGTAATAGGAACTATATAATTTTACATCTTTGTAAAAGCATTGTTGAGCTCAGGAATTTTCATGTACACCTAATGAATATTTTGTGAATTCCATTCAATTGAAGTAAACTTCTAGTACACACACACACACACACACACACACACAGACACACACACACAGACACACACACACACAGACAGAAAAGCAAATCAGTCATTACTCAAGGCATTAACCTGAGTTAAATCTAGTAAAATAAAATGGAATAAAGGCAAAAATAATAACAAGATAATAGTTTTAAAGCTGGAAGGAAACTTAGACATCATCCAATTGGCCCAAGCAGGTTAAATACCTTGTCTAAAGTCTTGCAGATTATGAGGCGAAACCAAAATTTGTCTCCAAATCAGGGTCTCTTTCTATATTAAGATTAAATCAATCTCACAACTACAAGCTAAGGGATGAGTGGTTAAACAGTCAAATGTGAAAAAGTTATAGGGATTTCAGTGGTAAAGCTTAATATGAGTTAGTAGCATGATAGCATGGTGTGTGTGTGTGTGTGTGTGTGTGTGTGTGTGTGTGTGTGTGTATTTTTAAGCTCATTAAGAGATATGTAGTATCCAGGAGAAAGTTAGAAGTCTCATTATACTTAGATTGGGTGCAATAAGATCAGAAGTTCGAAGGGCAAATGTATTCTCTGTAACAATCTTGGAAGAACATTGATAAAAAGCTGTATTACATCCAGAAAACAGCCAAGTTTGAGAATACACTATAAAACCATGTCATATAAAGGTCATATTATGGAATTAGAGATGTTTATTGTGGAAAGAAGGGGACACAGAGGGGATTAAAATATTTTTAAATATTTAAGGAACTTTCCTGTAAAAAGAATAATTAGAATTATTTCGTTTTGGCCTAGAAAGGATATAAAAAGTTTCATTCATTGTCACTAGCTTAAACTTTTACTACAAATCTAACATTCTCACCCATCATTGCTCAAGCAACATTTGTAAAGACTCCAACGCAGTTTTTCCACTGGAAACCTTTGTTTGTGAAAAATTCATTGATTTTAAGAAATATATATATATATATGTCTGACATAAAGTAACAACTGTCCCATGTTAGTAATAGCAGTTATTTCATCTAACTGAATTGCAAACTTTGGGCTGCCTTTAATTCTGGTAATAAACTCCTGGAATTGGTCATTATTAATTTCAGAAATTCTTTTGGAAACAGTATCAGTCATGATTTTATAATTCCATAAAGGAATTTTATTAATTTCATCCCCATACTTTTTCCCATGAACTACTTCTGATATTTTAATAGCAGCAGGTAACATGAGGTCTTCTCCTATCATGTAGGGTTTTTTAATTTTTGCAATTAAATAAGAAGTTTCATAAGACGAAAATAAATGCTTTTCATTGACGAACAAGTTTTCAAAACATTATTTTTCTTTATTTGAAGATAAATATTTGGTTTAATGTAGTAAGCTTCATGCTTGGTATTAAGATGTTGTTTCAGTTTGGCTGGTTTTATACAATCCACAGTCAAAACTTCATTACAAATTAAGCAAAAAATGTTTTCCACACCTTCATAATTATTACAAGTAAATCTACACTGCAAAATTGTTCAACATATTTTCTTCTTGTTGTCAGTTTAGGTGTACTATAAGTAGGTAGGGAAGACTCTGTCCCAATATTATCAGCATTTTTACCTCTTCTGTCTAAATTTAGCCACTTATCCATAAATGAAAATACTTTTGTCTTAAAATATAACTATTTCATATAATTTCTCAAATAAATTCTAGCTTTCATTTATAAATTGCATTTGTGTGTACTTAATTTTAAAAATTGGTATTTCCACTTACATATGCATACAATGATTATAGTGGAGAAATATTATCAAACAGTTCTTGTCTTTACTTGCTGCAGTTAAACACTGATATTACTATAAAAGAAGAAAATAACAGCAATTTTTAAAAAATCAAACATTCCAACACAATAATGCAAAGATATACTAATTTGATATTTTCATGCTGAAGAATGATGGTAGGAAAATATTAAAAGTCTTTATTTTCTATAATTAACTATTATGTTTCTTTAAGAGCAGAAAATTTTGTATGTACAGTAAATCACGACAACTCATAACATGCGATAGTCTTGAATGTGAGCCAAGGTGTTTCTGGCAGCATTTGTTGTTGTTGCATGGTACACTGTCATGTGCAGTGCAAAGTATGCATGTTCTGTGTTCAGAACCAATGACCCAGTGAAGCTCCATGATGCAACATGGGCAAGCACTTCCATAAACACCTCAGATTTATTTGATTTTAAATTAATTTTTGGTTATTGCATATTCAGAAACCTTCTACTGTTTATAGATTAGGAAACTGAGGCAGACAGAGGTTAAATGACTTGCTCAGGGTCACATGGCTCATAAATATCTGAGACAAGATTTGAACTCAGATCTTCCTGACTCCAAGTCCATCCTTCTATCTACTATGTCATCCGCTTTCTGCTTGACACATAGTAGTTAATAAATGCTCATTGATTGACTGATTAGGCTGCACAATGATGAACCTGTGGTCCAAATTTTACTGATACCACTAACCCCGACACACCCAATTATTTTGGATATGCCTCTGTCAGTGTTTTCCTGAACCTGGAAGTGGGATATTACATAAGTAATTGGAAGAAAGCTTTAGACCCTATGTTTAAACTATTCACACAGGTTATAAAAGTAACATTCTTGATGTTTATCATCTTAACAAAAGTATGTTATCATTATCTCATTCTGTACTAGGGAAAGGTAATTGTAATATGGAAGATTCCGTGCCAAGTATAATCATATCTCTAGTATTTACTTTCTGTGTGATCTTTAGAAAATCATTTAAACTCTCTCAAGTCTCAACTTTCTCAAATAGAAAAGAGAAAATGCTGTCCTTCCATGCCAATTCCAACTCTAATTATCATGATCCTACTAAACCTGTGGTAAAGTCCCTGTAAGTACAAATAGAGTAGTCTGTTTCAGTCTCTGGTATTAAAAAAAGAACTTATTCTGTTAATTTCTCTTAATAAATGAAGAGTAACATGTGCAACTAGAATCAGCATTTTAAAGGTATCCTACTGTAGAATAATATGGAAACATGGAAGACAGGTGAAATATAGAATTACAGAACCTAGGAGAGAGAGCAAAATAATAGTCATGGAAGCTACACAGAACTATAACATGAAAAAGGCACAATTTCTGTCTTGTAGCACATATGTTCTTGAGAAGTTGGATATAAATCATATTTTGCAGTCAACATCTTGACTATATTGGGTATCTTCTAATTGAATGTTACCATATAGATTTCTATGCTATGAATAAGCACTCCCTCATTTTTTTTTTTTTACATAAATATGTTTTCATGTGCCTGGTATATAGAACAATATATGTCTTTTTTCTTCAGTCCATTTCCACAAAATGAAATTAAAAAGAAGAAATAAAATTAAATAGAATCATGAAGAATCAAATTTCCACAAAAGAATTTCCTAAACATTATGGTTAATAATTATTCTTCAACTGGACTTGAGATTTCTTTAGTGCAGAGAACTCCAGGTAAGGAACTTCCTCTTCTCAGTGCAGATTAAGCCCTGCTGCAATGTGTCATCTTGGATAATCGCCAGCGGGCACTGAGATGGTAATTTAATCTTACACACACAGTATCAGTATGTGGCAGAGATGGCTTTTGAATTACCACATGAGATTGCAGAATCTTCTTGTTTGGAGATCTTAAAGAAGCAGCTACATTTGCTGAGTAAGCAGAAATACTTGTGATGCTATGATATGACGGATATAGCCCTGGATTTAGATTTAAAATCAGAAGACTTGGCTCGAATCCCAGCAGCGCCACATTTTCTAGCTGCTTGATAATAAGCAAGTCACTTCCCTCTGCCCTCCAGAAACTTCAGTTTCTTTATCTATAAAATAAGAAAGATGATATTTTTACTACTTATTTTATAGAATATTCTAAACAGTGTGCTTTGTAAACTTGTAAATGCTAGAATCATGCACAATATTATTCTTATCCTATTACAAGAGCTTCTATGATTGACTTCTTAAGGATTCTTTTTATTCACATGTTAATGGAATGTATTCTGATAAGCATTCTGGAATTATGATTCCCAAATGACAAGGACTTAGAGATTGTTCAGTGTTCTTAATTTGTCTTCATCATCTGTTAAGGGATATGTCTTCATAAAATATGGTGTTTTATCTGCCTGTTTGATCTCTCTTTGGTGTTACTTAGCATGCATTTCCCAAGTCCCTCAGCATATTAAAAAAATGATTGATATTGTGGCCCAAATAGTATTTCATCCGTATGGAATATATACTAAAATATTAATAGGTATTATAATTATGCTAACATGTTCACACTATTAATGACCTAATGCATCACAGTTGAGGAAAAATTAGGAATATTAATTATATTTTGAGTGAATTAGAATAATGTTTTGTAAGATGTTTCAGAATTTCATGTGGTTATTTCTTACTAATGTATGTCTTCAGAAATTCAATGAATGATTAATCTTGTCAATTCGAGTTCTCTCTCCAACAGTGAAGACAGAAACCTATTCAGATCAATTTAATCTTTAATCTTCTGAGGTTTCTGTCAATATTATCCCATAAATTTTCCAGTGTCAGGTAGCAGAGATGATAGAGAATTGGGACTGGAGATAGGAACACTTTAACTTGAATCTGGTCTCAGACTTCATAGTTGTGAGACTCTGGGAAAGTCACTTAACTTCTGTTTGTCTCAGTTTCCTCAACTGTAAAATGAGGATAATAATAGTGCCTGTCTCACAGGGTTATTGTGAGGATTAAAAGAGATACTGTTTGTGAAGGGTTTAGAGCAGTGAATGGCATATAGTAGATGCTTGCTTCAGTAAAGATCTACCCAAAGCCCAAGGGATCTTCCTCTAAGTAAATGTTTGGTGAGTACCAGTGTAGCACTTCAGTTGTCCATTATGTTCCCTTCCTTTTCCTGACTTCCTTCATGCTGTACATCTCCTAGATAATATCATTTATGACTTCTCTTGGGAACGAGTTACTGTTGATAATATTCTGAAAACTACTTCTGCCCACCATTTTGCCCTTTGGGTTACCTGAAACTTAGATTACTGATTAATTGTTAGAATATATATTTTATAGTGATATAGAACCTCTAGGGGGAGGGAAATAAAGAACCTTATAGCAATATTTTTTTTCTTTTGATGAAGAAAACCAAATTATTGAAAACAGTGTATAATTTTCCATATCTAGCACAGCTAACTTTTTTTTCCCTATCCAATTCCAGTCCAAGTTCATTATCCCTCTGTACTGCATCATCAAAATATATGTCCTCCCAATGGCAAATACCAATGGCAAATAATTTTGGTGAACACAAATTACCAAATACCTTGCATGTTATTAATAGTCAAAACTTTGTTATTAAATATGTGGTTGCATCTCAAGAAATCATATACAATACATACAATGAATGTTGAAACACATTTTCATTCTTTTTGCAGTGGGAAGACTAAACGTTGTTTTTTTAATGTCCAATAAATAGTAAATACTGTGCATTACTCTGTCTCTTGACTTTGTTAGGCTCTAAAGATACATCGTAGAAACCATGTGCAAAATGCTTCCTGCTATTCAATAAGTACCTGGACAAGGATTGAAAATATTAAAGAGAACCTCTCAAATTTTGCCTCACTGAGTGATTACTACAAATACCTGGTGATTCAGAGGGGGACACATTGTTCTCCTGGATGGAATACAGAACTCATTGAAAATCTCAAAAAAGCAAACAAACCCCAAACTGGAAACCTTGGGGATGCAGATAGTATTTTCTTCACAGTTATTGACCGGAGGTGAGGACTTCAGAAAATAAAATAAGACATTTGAAAGTGAACCAAGGTTTTAAAAGATAGTGTCTGATATTGGAATTTGGATTAAGGAATCATGATTTAAAATAAAAAATGATGAAATCCTGTCAGAGTTAGAGTTCAGTTAGTGAGACATGATAAAAGTTCAGAAGACAAAATTTAAGGAAGGGATAAGCAGTAAAATAATAAAAAAAATGACGGGAGGTCTATATATAAATATAAAGAATATGAGTAAAAAGCGAGATGATCTAGGGATCTTACTTCAAAGAGATGCATTAGAACTCATAGAAATCATTGAGATTTGATGGGTTTGCAAGGACATAAAAGAAAAAGGAAAAAGACCAATATGCATGAAAATATTCATAATGACTTTTTTTGTGGTGACAAAGAATTGGAACCTGAGGAGATAATCTTCAACTGGGAAATGGTTGAACAAGTTATGGTATGTGAATGTGATGGAATACTATTTTGCTGTAAGTAATGATTAAAGGGATGGTTTCAGAAAAACCTGGGAAGACATATAAAATGATGTAAAGTAAAGTGGGAGGAACCAGGAGGACTACATATAAAAGTAACAGCATCATTGTAAAAATAATCAATTGTGAAAAACTCAGTAATTCTGGTAATATGTTAAATATAACCACATATTATAATAATTATTATGAGTAATAATTAACATATAATTAATAAAATAATCTATGCCATAGGACACAAAATGAAAAATACTATCCCCCTGCTGAATCTGAAGAACTCTGCAAGTTTTCCTTTATTTTTCTTGCTTTTTCCCCAGAAATTTTTTAATTCAGAAATATATTTTACATAATTTCATATGTAAAATGGGTATTATACTTCTTGCCTTCTCAATGAGTGGGAAAAAGGGGTGGAGAAAGAGAAAGCATTTAAGACTGAAAATAAATACATTTTTTAAAAAATTCAAAATAATAAAGTTGTCGGACCAGGACCAGGAGGTAACATGACTCTAAGAGCATATAACTTATTTTGGACAACAACAATAACAAAAATAAGCATGTGAAAGGGGAGAAAAATCCTGTATATTTTAAAAGTTAAAAAAATGTGGGAAAACAGTGAATAGATGACTTAGATGTAGGAGTTAAGATTATCTACGTTCAAGTCTTGCTTCAGAGCAAACCACTTGAGATCTCATTGCCTCAGGGCATTTATGAGACTAAGTTATAGGCAAGTTAAAGATCTGAGTCTCCCCATCCCAGCATTGCCTTGTTGTCCACAGGGGCTTGTATAGTTCAATGAAACTATAAGATACACATTTCAGTGTTACCCAAGATGGATAGGTCATACTGAAGAGTTTTGATAAAATGTGATCCACAGGAAAAGAAAATGAAAACCACTCCAGTGTCTTTGTCAAATTAAGAAGAAAAAAAGGACAGTATTAAAATGATAAAAGATGATGTTGGAAGATGAGCCTCACAGGTCAGAAGCTATCTAATAAATTATTGGGAGAGAGCTAAGTACAACTACAAGTAGTTCCAGTACTAATGAAATAAGTAGGGCAAAACTGAAATGAAGTTTAACCTAGTCTGATGCTGTGGAGGTAAATAGGAACCTGGAATGTAAGATATATGAAATAAGGTAAACTGGAGGTGATCAAACAAGAGATGCAAAGATTAAACCTCAATATCTTGGGTGTCAGTGAACTCAAATGGATGGAAAAGGGGGAAATCAATTCAGATAATCACTGCATATACTACTGTGGGCAAGAATCCCTTAGAAGAAATGGAATAACCCTCACAGTCAATAAAGGGATGAGAAAAGCAATAGTGTCAAAAATGGCAGAATCATAGCTGTCCAAATTCAAGACAAACCATTAATACCAATTTATGCTCTAACCACTGATACTGAGGAGTCCAAAGTTGAACAGGTCTTTTATGAAGACCTACACCTTCTAGCAATCGCATTAAAAAAAGTAAGACTAAAGCATTCATCATAGGGGATTATAATGTTAAGGTAGGAGATCAAAGGATAATAGGAATTATAAGCAAGTTTGACTTTAGAATACAAAATGAAGCAGGGTAGAGGTTCAGAGGGTTTTGTCAAGATAACTTGCTGGTCATAACAAATGCCTTTTATCAAAAACCCAAAAAGTGACTCTACACATTGACATCACCAGATGGCCAATATAGAAATCAGATTGGTCACATGCTTTGCAGCCAAAGATGGAGAAGCTCTATATACTCAGTTAAAACAAAACTTGGAGCTGACTGAAAGTGCAGAAAACCATCAGACAGTAGAGATATGACCTAAATAACATCCCTTATGAAAATGAATACAAAATGGAAGTGATGAATAGATTTATGTGAATAGATCTGGTAGATAGTGTACCTGAAGAACTATAGACAGAGTATTATAGAATATTGTACAGGAAGCAACAATTAAAAAAAAGGCAAAAACATTCCATAGGAAATGAAGAGCAAGAAAACAAAATGTCTTTCTGATGGAGCTTTGCAAAAAGCTGAAGAAGGAAGGTGAAGAGAAAGTAGGAAGAGAAGGATATACTCAACTGAATACAAAATTCCAGAGAAAAGAAAAGATAACAAGATTTTCTTAAATAAGCAAAGCAAAGAAATAGAAGAAAACAACAGACTGGGAAAGACAAGAGACATCTTAAGAAAAATTGGCGATATCAAAGAAATGTTTCATCCAAAAATAGGCATGATAAAAGACAAAAAAAAGTTAGGTATTTAACAGAAGCAGAAGAGATTGAGAAGAACTTGCAAGCATATGCAAAATAACTCTAGGAGAAAGATCTTAACATCACCAATTTCTGATGTTCTAGAGGATGAAGTCAAATGGTCTTCAGCAAGCATGGCTAACAATAAGTATTAGTGGAGGTGATGGAATTCCAGCTTAGCTATTTAAAATCCTAAAAGATGATGCTATTAAAAGGCTGAATTTAATATGCCAGTAAGTTTGTAACATACAACAATGACCACTGAATTGGAAAAGATCATTTTATATCCCCAAACTGAAAAAGGCCAATGGCCAGAAATGCTCAAATTACTAAGCAATTGTGCTCCTTTCACATTCTAGTAAGGTTATGCTTAAGATTCTGCAAGCTAGGCTTCATCAGTATGTGAGCTGAGAATGACAAAAAGAGCAGACTGGTTATCAAAGAGACAGAGGAACTAGAGAACAAGTTGTCAACATTTGCTTGACTATAGAAAAAAAAAAGTACCAGAAGGAAAAAAAAAATTCTATATCTGCTTCATTGGCTACATACTAAAGCTTTTGGTGGTGTGGATGACAACAAAATATATAACAAGTCCTCAAAGAGATGAGAGTACCAGATTATCTTAAATGTTTCCTGAAGGACATGCATGTAAGCCAAGAAGAAATAGATCGAACCAACATGGAACAAGTGATTGATTCAAGATTAGAAAAGGAGTAAGCCAAGGCTTATGCAGAATACAATATGCAAAATGCCAGACTGAATTACTTTTTTCACTAAACTATATGTAAACCTGAAGATAACATAACATTAGTTTATTTTGGTCCAAAATATGAGCAATAACTGCTTACATTGAAAAGGGAAGTTCAGTGGTTAGCAGGACTGATATTTGTCACCATACAATTTTAATTCTGTTTAGTTTACTCAAGTTGCAGTATGTTATATGAATGGTTCAGCTTACAAGAGAAAAATAATACTTATGCATTTTTACTGTTACTTTAAAGTTGGAGTTGAATGATCTAATGCCAGAAAACAAATTATATGATGTACGAAATGAGAAGAATCAATATGATTGTTTTCCAAACCTTATAGGCATGTATTCTTACTTTGTGAGAAGACTCTCGCTATTTAAAAAGGAAAGGCTGATTTTGAAGTCATGAGAAACATTTCCACATTAACAATGTTATAAAATTAAACATACCTAAAAATAAGAAAGGCAGAGAAAATGAAAAAAAAAAGTAATCTTCAATCTACTCTCAGGTTTCATCATTTTTCTCTCTGGAGATGGGAAGTTTTTTACACCATAAGTATTTTGGAATTGTCTTGGATCATTGCTATGATCAGAGCAGCTAATTTTTTTCACAGCTAGTCACTATAGACATAAAAAAGGAAAAGGACCTATTTGTACAAGTATATTTACAGGATCTCTTATTATGGTGGTTAAGAATTGGAAATCAAAGTGATGCCCATCAGTTGGAGAATGGCTCAACAAGCTGTAGTATATGATTCTAATTGAATATTATTGTGCTATAAGAGATGACAAGCGGGATGATTTCAGAAAAACCTGGAAAGATTTACATGAACACAAAGTGAAATGAGAAGAACGAAGAGAATGTTGTACAAAGTAACAGCAATATTGTATGATGAAGAATTGTGAATCACAGCTATTCTCAGCAATACAGTGATCCAAGACAATCCAAAAAGACTAATGATGAAGCATATCATCCACCTCCAGAGAAAGAACTGATGTGATTTGAATACAGACTGAAACATACTATTTTTCACTTTCTTTCTTTAATTCATTTTCTTTTATTCAAATCTTCTTGTACAAAATGACCAGTGTAGAAATATTTTACATGAATCCACATGTATAATTTATATCTGATTGTTTACAGTCTCAGGAAGAGGAGAGGAAGCAGAGGGAGGGAAGGATTTTATTTGGAACTCAAGCTGTTTTATTGTTTAGTTTACTTTTATTTCTTTTTTTTTCTTCTTTCCTTAGCATTTTTTCCAATTACATGTAAAGATAGTTTTCAACATTCATTTTTAAAAATTTTAAGTTTCAAATTTTTCTCCCTCCCTCCCTCTCCTCCCCCATCTCCAAGACAGAAAACAATTTGATATAGGTCATAAGCAGAACAAAAGAGGAAAACCATAAGAGAAAAAACAAAAAGATAAAAATGATTAAAAGAGATAAGCAGGAAAACTATATCTTGCTAATTAAGGCAACATATAGACAACTTAGCAGGGGTAACACAAAATAAGCATATCAAACAATATCTTAGGCAACTAGTGTCAACAGAACTTTGCAGCCATAGAACACAAAATAAGCACATAGAACAATAACTTAGTGTGGGACTTGAGCACAAGCACCCCATCATTCCCCCCTTGAAGGAATGAGGCCCAAACCCCTGAGGAAAGGGGTGAAGATTTCTTCTGTAACTACTTCCGGCTGAGATTGGACATAGAGCTGTCCCTGCCCCCAAGAAGTCCCATTCAAGAAGTCAGTTCTTCAACTGGCATCCAGGGCTTTGTCAAAGCCAAGTCCAGGGGTGACATATCACTGCCATGCGCAAAGGGGTGATATCTGGCTTAAGCAATCAGCATCTGCAGGTAGGGGGTATTAAACCTGCACAAAAAAATCTGAGAAACAAGATGAACAGACAAAAAGCCAAAAAGAAACAAGGAGACAATAATCAGAAGCAGGGTAGGCATAGGGTCAGCCATGCTTTTGGAGTCCATGAACCCGCTATCATAGTGTCATTCGTTATTGTTAACTGTTTTCTAATTTTAAGTTTTGGAGTCATCATTCTGGCTAGAATAATTTCTTTATTTCTTTATATTTTCTTTATCCTGATCTGGAGCCTTGCCAATCTCTCATTCTCCTTGCAGGCATGAAGAACTTGGATGCAATGTTTCAGAAGCATCTGTACGGGTAGTTCTCATCACCCTGCTCAGTCTAATATCAAGCTTCTTGATACATTTTATATAGTTCATTAGTTGGAATGCCATCCATCTATTATTCCAAAAATCTACTCCTGCTCTCAATAGGGAAATAAACAATTATTTTCTTGTCAATCTATTCTGACTTTGAATCTACTGGCTATTTACTCTTCTCTCTTGAGGAAATTTATCTCTTTCACTGATTCTCACCGTTCAAGGTACCAACAATTCTCCCATCCTTTCGGTAAACCAACTCAAAATATTTGTGACCTCCTGCTGAGTAAAATCTTCAATTACTTCCCCAAATGGTGGGTAGCCCCCTTGATTTTCCCATTGTGCTTCTGCCTGAGAAGCCACCCATACACCATTTCTCATGATACTTTTTTGGTTCTTTTGTGAGCTAAACCAATAACAACTTTTTCTTCTACCACCTGAAACTTTGAGACCTTGAGAGTGTGAACGCTGCAGCATAAGAAGCCTCTCATGCAAACCAGCCAACTTCCTTTCCATCTAAGCCTTCTTCTCCAGAGCAGCTTCTCTCGGCTTTTACATATGAAGTGATAACTTGTTAGCAAGGCCCAGCCTCTCCTACACACTCTTCCCATTTCTTTCCGTGGTTCTGTTGGTATTCCCTACAAACATCTTTTTGAGTCTCTGGGCTCTCCCTTCTGTAGCCTTGGTTTCCAGTTTTCACAAAGCCCTGTGCCTTTAGTCCATTCTCTTGCTAGGGAGGAATAAGACAAATCCTCCCAGCCTGGGACATCCATTTCTTCCTCTGTCTCCTCTGCCTTTCTGTCTCCAAACAGAGATCTGTTATTTTGCCATCACTTCTTTGCCATTTGTATTGCCAACACAATATTCATAGCACTTAAGGTGACAATGACTATCCTGGCAAAATTCTGAATTGCAAAATACAACAGACTGTCCACATACAGAATCAAAACATTTATTCAGACACCGGAAAGTCTAAAGACAATGCCATCCCTAAGTCTTTCCCCTGCCAGGCCTCCCACAAACCAGCTCCTTTAAACAAATCACATGCAGGATGGTTAAAAATCACAAACATGCTATTTCACTCACACTAGCCAGCTTCCTGTTTGCCTTCATCCTTCCTAGCTCTGACTAGATTGATGAATTTCCTCTCAATTCTCATAATTCTGCCACTTCCTGTTCCACCCTTCCTCTTCTACCAGTTCAGCAAACTCCTCATACCACAGGCTCCAAGTGACTCAGATTGCCTATTAATGGGAAATATCTTTCCACTTAAATTACCATTACACTCCCTTTATCACCCATTAATTTTGTTTTGGATTATCCCAATAAAATTGACTCATTTACCTGCCCTTCTCTCTATACAGAGTCTTTCTAACTGACCTAATGATAAAATTTTTAGTTATATGTATCATCTTCCCATACAGGAAAAAAAGCATGCAACCCTATTGAGTCTCTTATGATTTATTTTTCATGTTTAGCTTTTTATATTTCTTTTGAGCCTTTTACTTGAAAGTCATATTATCTATTCAGTTCTGGTCCTTTCATTAGGAATACTTGAAAATCTTCTATCTTATTTAATTGCCCTCTTTGTTTCACCTGAAGGATAATGCTCAGTTTTTCTGGATAGGTTATTTTTGCCTATAATTCTGGCTTCTTTACTTTCCAGAAAAACATGTTCAAAGCCCTCTTCTTCTTTTTCAGGTTAGCTGCTAAATCTTATGTAATCCTGCCCATGACTCTATAATATTTGAATGGTTTCTTTCTGGCTGCTTACTGTACTTGTCTTTGAACTGAGAACTCTAGAAGTTGGCTACAATGTTCCTGGTACTTTTCAGTTTAGGATTCCTATCACGTTGTGATTTTTGGTTTCTTTCAATTTTTATTTTAAACTCTGGTTCCAGGAGATTGGTTCAGTTTTCTTTTATTATTTCTTGAAATATGATGTCTATGCTGTTTCTTTGATTATGAATTTCAGATAGTCTAATAGTTATTAAGTTATCTCTCCTCAATCTATTTTCCAGTATAGTTGATTTTGCAATGATATTTCACATTTTGCCTTTTTCTTCGTTCTTTTGACTTTATTGTTTCTTGATACCTCATGGAATTATTAGCTTCCACTTGACCAATTTTAACTTCAAAGAAATTATATTCTTCAATGAACTTTTGTACATCATCTTCAATTTAGCCAATTCTGTTTTTTAAGGAGTTATTTTCATCAATGAAGTTTTGTATCTGTTTTTACCATTTGCTCAATTCTGTTCCTCAAGTCGTTATATTTTTAAGTACTTTTATGCCTCTTTTATCAAGTTGTTCTTTTTTCATAAACTTCATAACTCATTTATTTATTCTTTTTTATTGTAATCCATTTATTTGATTTTGAAAAGCTTAAAAAATCTTTCAGCAATTCTTGTCCTTCTTTTGTTTGATTCACATTTTTCTTTGAGGTTTGGCTTGTAGCTCTTTCAACATCATTGTTTCTTCTGAATTTGTGTCTTGATCTTCTGTGTCACCATAGTAGCTTCATATGGTCAGTTTTATTTTTTGGGAGGAAGAGTTATTTGTTCATTTTCCCAGACTATTTATTGACTTTGTCCTTTATGGTAAAGATGGGCTCTGTTCTCATGGGGTAGACAGTGTCTCAACTTTCACATTTTGAGAGTTTTTGCACTGTTTTTTTTTTTTCTGAGCTAGATATGAGTATTTAGAAATTTTCAGTGTTTTTAAAATGAAGTGATCAAGGGAGAGATATGATTATTGGTCTGCTGGTCTAATCCTTACAAGAAATTGTACTTGATTCCTTGGGATAACAACAGTTACTGCTTCTTGGGGACTCTGATCCCTTGGGACCATAAGTGATACTGTTCCTTAAAGTCCATGCTCCCTTGGGATAATGAACCACACTGGTCCTGATGGTCCCTGCTCTCTTGTCACCAAAAGTTTTTCTCTCTGCCCTTCAACTGTGATGTGGAAGTGGCTATAGGCAATGGAGTTGCCAAACAGCATTTGGTCTATGTTTCCTGCCCGGGTTATTCTGCTTTTTGGGGGTGGGGGGGCTGAGTCTCTCTCTTAGATACTGCTGGTAGAATTCTTGCTAGAGTACTCCATAATAGGCTAATCCTTCACCTGGAAGAAGGTCATATACCTGAAAGCCACTGTGGCTTCAAAAAGTGCCGAGGAATGGTCAATATGGTGTTTGCTATCCAACAACTCCAGGAGAAATGCCAGGAGCAGAACAGAGGTCTATACATAATGTTTGCAGATCCACCCAAGGCCTTTGACACTGTGAGTCATAAGTACTTGTGGAAAATTTTGTCAAAATTTGGCTGCCCATAGAAGTTCATTGGTATTGTACATCAATTTCATGATGGCATGTTTGTCCAGGTTTTGGATAGTGGACAAGGCTCTCACGCCTTCCCAGGCACCAATGGAGTGAAACAGGCCTGTGGGCTTGCTCCCATGCTTTTTAGCATCATGTTTTCAGTTATGTTGTCAAGTGTTTTCAATGAGAATGAACACAGCATCAAGGTCAACTACTGTACTGATGGTAAGTTCTTCAATTTGAAAAGGCTACAAGCCAAGACCAAAGTGGAGGGAGTGTTGGTGCATGATTTTCTGTTTGCAGATGATTGTGCACTCAATACAGCCTCTGAAGCTGAGATGTAACAAAGTATGGATTGATTCTTTGTTACCTGTGCTAATTTTGACCTAATAATTAACACCAAGGAAACGGAGGTGTGCCATCAGCCACCACCACACCATCTATAACTGGATCCATTGATTACAACAAATGGAGAAGTTTTGAATGCTGTGGATAAGTTCACATACCTTGGTAGTGTACTCAGGGATGTACACATTGACAATGAGGTTGATGTATGCATTTGGGAGGCTCTAAAGAACAGTTTGAGAGGGAAGAGGTATTAGAGTGACTACCAAACTGAAGGTCTACAGAGCCATTGTGTTGACCTCATTGATGTATGCCTGTGAAGCATGGATGGTCTACCAGCTCCATGCCAGAAAACTGAATAGCTTCCATTTGAACTGTCTTAGGAAGATTCTGAGGATCACCTGGCAGAATAAGGTACCAGACACTGAAGTCCTTGCTTGAGCTGAACTGCCAAGCAATCAAAGCATGCTTCAGAGAGCACAACTCTGATGGGCTGACCACGTTGTTCAAATGAAAAATATGCCCTTGCCAAAAAGACTATTTTATGGAGAACTTGAATGGGGCAGGTGATCACATGGCGGCCAGAAGAACCAATACAAGGACACTCTCAAGGTCTCTCTCAAGAACTTTGGATTTGATTGTGCTACATGGGAGACACTGGCACAGCACTGCTCAGCATGGCATGCCCACATCAGAAAGAGCACTGTGCTCTTTGAGAAAAGCAGAATTGAGACAACACAAAATAAATGTAGGATGATCAAATTTGGTGTATCCACCCCAAATATTCACACAGACTATCTGTACCCAACCTGTAGTAGAGCATTCCAAGCTAGTATTGGTCTGATCAGTTACAGCTGGATGTACTGATACTTCACTTTACCATGATGATGTCATTTAGGTCCTCTTCAGAAATGAAGCTCAACAACCAACCCACCACAACTGAGGCTGGAACTGACACCTCTACTCTGATTTGCTGAGACAAAATCTCACATCTATTTGCTTCTATATTTGCCCTTTTTTCAGGGTACACGCATTGGCCTGTAACTACTCCATGCTGTAGAATACTACTCCTAGGATTGGGTTGCTAGTGCTGGGCATGCTAGGTTTTTGATTTGTAACTGGGTACACTGATTGATAGAGCTAGTGGGCACATGTTCCTGCATCCTGTATAAGCTCAGGCCTCTCTTTGATAAATCCGTGACCTTTTCTTTTTCTGGTTCATAGTTTGAGGCTCCTTTCAGTATCTGTGCTGGAATATTCTATATGTGTAGTATTAATAGACATTGAGCCATTAACTTTTTATTATGCTTTGATTCTTACCATTCAATCAATTCTATATCCATCTTGTATTTTCATCTAGCTCACTTCTTTCCACATGAATAGCTTGAAATTATCCAAAACTTTGATAAAAATCTAAATTAATTATGTCTATAGAATAACTTTGACTAATCTACTAGGTTGTCCATTCTTTCAGAAAAAACCCCAGCAGACTCACTCTCTCTCTCTCTCTCTCTCTCTCTCTCTCTCTTTCTCTCACTATACATATATACATATGTATATATATTCATATACATATGCATAGACATATACATATACATAATACAAATATAAAACATGTATATTGTGTGTATGTATGTATGTATATGCATATGTATGTATGTGTGCATGAAAAATCTGGATGTTGAATGAAATATTCTGAAGGTGTAGAGTCCCTACCACTATCTTTTCAGAAGATTGTGCATCTTCTCTATTTCCATCTCTAATTTGAGGTCTTAGATACATTAAAAACCTTAGAAAATGTCTAATGATTTGACAGGGGGTGAAATTTATATTTCTTTCATGTCCTCCAATGTGTCTTGGGGAATACAGAGTGCCCAGTAAATTCTATATACCAAGTTCTTCCTTCACTCACATTTTGCGTGATCAGTCCATAGATCCTAGCAAACCATAAGTGAAATGAGATGTGAGCTATAAAATTGTTGTCCCAGTAAGACCACGGATTACATATTTTATCTCTTCAATATATAAACTTCACAAGTTAAATTTCATGTTATATGAAATTCCTGCATAATGCTTTGCTGTCCAAATGTGTGAAGTGCAAAATGACCATAATAATGAAAAACCCTAAGAAAGTATAATATAGCATGAATCTTTACCAGAAGTTATTTACTTTCTGAGATATAATAACTAGAATTATTCGATAGTTTCCTATAGCAAATATAAAAACAGTCAAGGAAAAGTATTTATACATATATGTATAAGAATATCTATACATATATATGTATATATACACGTATCCTTATATGTGCACATACACATTTGAAAAAAACCTAAGAATGTCATATATTTCTTGTATGGGTGCATATATATGTACACATATAAATATGTATAGATACATACATATACATATATACATACATGCATATACATGCATATTGTATGTGTATATCCATGCACTCACACACATATATTTATGTTATTGTGGGTTTACTTCATCATTTTCATCCACATCAGACATGCCAACTTGTAAGCTTCTTTGGACTGCAGATGAGTTAGACTACAGACAGACTGATGATGTTTTGTTGCCACAGGTCATGTGATGAACAGGAGAGTACACAGTGGTAAACCTACGTTTTTTTTGTGAGTGGGCCACCCAAAATCGTTTGGCAGGCCACAAGAGAACCATAAGTGCAGCACCAATGTGATATTCACAACACCGAAGGAGGCCATGAATATCCTGGTGCAATTCTGAATCATGAAATATCAGATTCTCCACATGGAAGGCAGAACCAAAACATTTATTCAGATACCAGAAAGCCAAATCCATCATAACAACAAAAACCTATACAAAATAATGAATGCAGAATGCAGAGGACAACAGCAGCCCCAAACCTTCCCCCTGCTAGGCTGTCCACAAACCAGCTCCATTAGACAAATCATAAGCAGGCTTCCCTGAAACAAATCACAAACAAGTTTTTCTTAAACAAAATGCCCACACACTCAGTCAACTGCAAGCTTACCTGCATCCTTCTGTTCTGACTATTCTCTCACTAACTTCCTCTCAGCTCTGCCCTAGCTCAGCCTCTTCCTGTTCTACCTTTCCTGTTCCACCCATTAAGCAAACTCCTTCCACCACAGGCTCCATAAGTCTCAAACTCACGTAACTCAGTCTTCCATGTGACCCAGGCTGGTCCCATGGGCCTATTAATGAATAAGAAAGATCTCTCCATTTAAATTGCCATTATTGTAGGCCATATGTTGTTCAAGCCTGATCTATATGACTAAGATCAATCAGACAGAAAGGGCTTTTTTTTCTAGGTGAAAAGAATTTATCTTTGCACAAAATAATGATGTATCCAATATACTAGCTACATTTATTCTAATGAAATGACACACAATTTTTAGACTCCTTTTTAAATGTGTTCCTATTCATCATTCATTTTCTCCTGAACATCTTCCAAGGTGTTAGTCTTAAAATCCTAAATATAGCATTCTCTATCTCTCTTTGAAAATTGTCAGAGAAGTTAAATAGGCTTCTTTTACATAGAACAGAATTACCTTCTTCCTTATCAGTCTCCAAATCTCATTGGTGCCCTAGAGACATTCCCTCTGGTTTGCATATTACTGTTCCACCATTTGACATTAAGATATATAAGATTATCAGATATAATTGGCTTTTACAACTAATTCAGAAGTCAGGAAAGCCTGTTTTTTTCATTATTGTTTATGATTTTCATTGCATTATAAATACCTGTCAATTACTTACAATAGAACAAAGTCAATTTATATTAACAGAATCAATGCCTTTTCAATAGGATTTATGACTGAGTGTTCTTGAACCTGGAAGATGATAAAGTATAATGATATCCATTTTAGTTTTTGACAACTTATGTAAATTTCAGTAAAAAGCCTAGCTTCCATTGAACTGAAAGATCTATTTTTTAAAAAAATTATTGTTCAAAGGAAGCATGCTATCAATCTTCTCTTTTTAATCTATAACTGAATGCATTTATATAATCTCTGAAGGTATCCATTCTTAAAAACTAGTAAGCTAGCTTATGGCTCTATTCTAAACACACCTATTTTTATTTATTTATTTAATGAGTGGAAGACTAAGATTTAGCATTCTAGCAGCTACTGCACATTAAAAATTCAGAATTGTAATGCTCTGCTAGCACAGATCATTAATGAACCCAACTGACATGCTGGGGTCCAGTCTATTTCCTTTCACTGGATATGGCTGCTTAAGGAAATATGCCTGCTTAACTCAGGCTGGGGGACTAAGATTTACATCTAAAAAACTGAATGTTTAGAAAGAATGAAATCCCTAGGCTAGAGCCCAAAGCTCCATAGTCTGCTAGTTTGTTATTACATTTAGAATTTTCTTTGAAATTTTACCAAGTACCATAGACTTCGTTAAGGCTTTTAAAAGACATGGCAGAAAGGAAAGTTTATTTTGGTTAGTTGACTGCATTTAATACCAAACCATATAATTTAGATCTCAAATAGAATTTTAATGACTTCAGATAAATAGAATTGGCATGGTTTGGGGTTGTGAGGAATCCTGAAAATGCAGAGGGAATGGAATATAACCACTATAACTAATTTGAAAAAGTTGCCCTCCTAGTGAAGGAGTTTTAAGATCATGCCACCTGAAGGTTGATTCAAGTAATGGTTGCTAGTAGCCTTTAGAAGAAAACAATTTTGGAGAGGTATTACAAGGTATCTGTTTTCAAATATTTGAATGGCTGAAATATGAAAGAGGGATTTTACATTTTCAGTTTATAATTGTCATGTGGAAGTAGGAACCATGAGTGGGCATTGCAAAGGAGAAAATCTAGGTTTAATATGAAGAAAAAACCAAACCTCCTTTAAATCATTTACTTCTCAGTGAAATAGGTTGGTTTGGTAGCTACTGGGCTTGTCCTCATTGAATGCCTCCTATCAGTGAAAAAAAAATATGACCACTTAATTATTTTTTAGAAGAGATAATTTTTCAGGTATTGGTTGACATGACCACTGAAGTTCTTTTCAGCTCTGAGATTATATGAGTCTCTGTAAACAATAACATTGGAACTAATAAAACAAGTTGTGGTGAGAACACAAGAGAGAGAAAATGGAAATGCTATATTGATTCAATAGCAATTGATATGCATCCTCAGAGTACTATCTTTTAGACACTAACTTGACAATCACTGATAGAAGTAAGGGAGTTGAAATGATCCTTAAGGTGAAGATGCATTAAATTTGGAGCAAATATATTACTCAACAAAGAAATTGAGCTAAGAATTGATATATTCTTTAAAATATTGAAGGATCCAGTTAAACAATGTCTCAGAGGTGATAATGCCAAGAGAAGGGAGAAAAACAGTTTACCAATAACTACTCATTGATATACATATATTCTTATATTCATCAACTCTTAAGAGAATCATCTATGGTTGAGTCATGGTTATTCTTACTTAACAAAAAAAGACACGGAAAGGGAACAAGTGATTGTTGCAAGTATAATTCTACAATAAACTCACCCTCTCAAGTGTTTTTAGATTCCCTACAGTAATCAGAATAATAAGATAATGCATATATGGCAGGGTTTATTTAACCTAATAAAAATAAAAGATGAGTTTAGACTGGAAGCCTTCAGTAATCAGCAACATTTTCCTCTTTGGCAAAGAGCACCAAGGGGAAAGTGAATCCCACAGTTAATACAGATGTAGATGAGTTGACCCTAGAATTGAATAAGAAGAAAAAACTCAGCTGGATTGTAATTTAAAGTATTCATAATCCTTTCAGTGATCCCAATCTTCCTCTCAGCGGAAAATTCAATAGCTTTAATACAAATACCTTTCCATCAATTATATATTATTGCAAACCTTAAACTAACACGTTATTTAAATATTCAACATTTACATTCTAGTTGACTTAAAGTAATGGAATAGTCAAAGGAGGACACAAACAGGTTGCTATATAACTATTAAAAACAGCCAAGTAGCAGCAATGGTTGAATGGATATAAATTATACCCCTCCACACACACATACACATAGGTATACATATACCTACATATGCATATATATGCATATACATATATATACATACACATGCACACACATATGCACACATATATGGTACATAACAACCCTAAAAAGAAATGGCGCCTTTCATTGGGAAGAAAGAAGGAACATCAAGACAGCCTGAATACTGCATTGATACCATCAAAATATTCAAGGACATAGAAAAAGCCCTCAAAAGTTCTGGGTAGATTACTTATTGGAAGTTTCCCTTCAGAAGAGGCAGGAAGGACATGAGTCCTCTATGTACCCAGGTCTCTGCCCTTCCTACTTTCATATGAAGTTAAAAAAGACATTATTTACTTGACTCTTCCTCTCCACTGTACCTATGCATTATCAGGTGCTTAAGGCACCTTGGTTCTCCTACCTACTTGTTGCATCCTCCTGAATATGAATATGAGAAGCTCTGATTGTCTGACCTACTCTTTTTTCCTCCCTGCCTATGTTTAGTTTTGAAAATCAGAAGAAAATTAGATCTTGGTCAGTCACACTCTATTCTGCTCCCAGGCATGCGCACGCGCGCGCACGCCCGCGTGCGCGCACACACACACACACACACACACACACACACACACACACACACACACACACACACACCTTCTTTCCTCAATCAATTCAATGCCTAGCTCACAGTCTTTCTCTCCTCCCTAACTCTTACCTTCTTATTAGAGACTACAAAATACATGTTGGTACTCCTTAAACACTTTAACATCTCTGTTTCTCATTATACTTATTTCCAGTGATCTGCTTCTCTCTCTCACTTCAGGTATATGCAAAGATGACTATATTCCTGATCTTTCCATCAGAAATTAAACCAAAATGAAAAAGCTTGTGAACTTTGAAATTCCCCTGTCTGACCAATCTGTTGTCATTTCACATCTAACTGTGCACTGTAACCCTCAAGCTGTTCTTTGTTCTCACTGCTACCTGCAAACCAGCCATCCCCTCAGTTCTTGTCCACGTCCTAATCCCCACATTGATTGTATGTTCTGCCCATCCACGTTTTGATCTCTTGATGAACCGGGTTACCTCTGCACTCTTTCATCCCATACCCCCTGAACTTTTGCTGTTTTAGCTTTACCAAGTCTCAGTTTTAGATTGCTCACACCATCTGCTGCCTTTGATCCTAACCATGTGTTACTGAAAGATTCTGGAGAAAATAACCAAGTTTACTGACTTAGAGCACTATAAACTTATGCTACATAATCTCAACTGGGTCCTCACTGTGTCAAAGCACCCCTAATTAATTCAGTATCCCACTTTTCAAAATCTTTTCATCCCTCCTCCAATTTCTCATGGCTCTCCCTCCCTTTATTCTGTCAACTAGGAAACTTGCCTTACGTTTCACTGAAGAAAATGATGGCATTTTTAGAAAACTCCCTTTTCTCTTCCTCATCTCACATCTCTCAGATGTCTTTTGTCACTATCTCTTCCTTCACCAATGTTTCAAATGAAGAAGTAGTTCTTGTCTTTGATGAGCCAAACTCCTCTACGTGCATAGCTGATCCCATTCCCTCCATTTACTCTGGGAAATTGTCCCCTCTATTTTTCTCTTACTCTCACTTATCTTCACCCTCTCCTCAACTACTGGCTAATTTCCTATTGCTTACAAAGACGCATATGTTTCCTTCAAAATCCAAAAACACCTTTACTTGATACACTTATCCTTGCTTGATATTTTATATTTATCCTCCTTTTTGTAGCTAATCTTGAGAGGGCAATTTATAATCAATGCTTCTGGTCTACTTCCTTTTCTCTCATTCTCTTCTTAACTTTCTACACTGTAGCTTCCAACACAATTCTACTAAAACTGGTCTTTTGATCTTGCCCTACAGGAAAATAGGAAGGGGATGGGATAAGAGAAAAGGGGGAATAGAAGGAAGGTCAGATTGGGGAAAGCAGTAATCAGAATGCATGCCATCTTGGGATGGGAGGAGGGGAGAGGTGAGGAGAAAATTTGAAACTCAAAATCTTTTGAAAGTGAATGTTGAAAATTAAAAATAAATTAATTAATTTAAAAAAGAAAGTTACTAACACTTTCTTGCTTGCCAAATCTAATGACATTTTTAACAATATTATTTGGAATGTTTGCCATTCAATTTTATTTTTAGTTTTATATTTTCTCCCACTCCCATCCATTGAGAAGAGAAGAGAGAAAACCCATAACAAATATGAAGTCATGCAAATAAATTTCCTGATTTTCTATGTTAAAAAAAAAGAAAGAATGAAATATGCTTCAATCTGTACTCTGAATTCATCAGTTCTCTATCTGGAGATAGTATTTTTTTTAATTCACAATCTCATGGTTGTCATCATTTTATTGAATATTTTTATGCCCTTTAAAAAGTAATTAATTTTTAGTTTTCAACATTCACTTCCATAAGTTTTAAATTTTCTCCACTTTCCTCCTCTGCCCCATCCCCAAGACAGCATGTGATCTGATATAGACTCTACATATACATTCCTATTAAACACATTTTTGCCTTAGTCATGTTGGATTGAAGAATTAAAACCAATGAGGAACCATGAGACAGAAAAAAATAAACAAGCAAAATGAGCAAATGGTATGTTTCAATCTGTACTCAGATTCCATCGCTCTTTCTCTGGATGTGGATGACATTTTCCATCATGAATCTTTTGGAATTGTTTTAGATTCTTGCATTGCAGAGAAGAGCTAAATCTATCAAAGTCAGTAATTGCATACAGTGGTTGTTTCTGTGAACAATGTTCTCCTGGGTGTGCTCAATTCACTCAGCATCATTCATGTAAGTCTGTCCAGGTTTTTCTGAAGTCTGCCTGCTCATCATTTCTTACGGCACAATAGTATTCCATTACATTTACATATCACAACTTGTTCAGCCTTTCCCTCAATCTTCCTCCCTTCTATCATCCCCCTCCCTTTTCTTTCCTTTTCCCTTACTACTTCTTTCCTCCCTTTTAGCCACTCTCTCCCTTTTCTCTTCCCTTTTCCCCTCCAACTCAGTTCAAGGCACGTTCATTTTCTATACCTGAATATGTTATTCCTTCCTTGAACCAAATCAAATGAGAGTAAAGTTGAAAGAATTTTCGTCTCTTTCCCTTCTTTGCCTCTACTGAAAAATGTTTTTGTGCTTCTTCATGTGATGTAATTTACCCTTTTCTGCTTCCTCCTTTCCTCTTCTCCCATTACAATCCCTTTACACACCTTAGTTTTTTTTATCATCACATCAGTTAATTTATACCTACACTCTTTGTCTATGTATATCCCTATTAAATGTCATAATAAAGATACAATTCTCAAGATTTATGAGTATCATCTTGCCATTATGAGAAGTAAACAGCTTGGCCTTATTGAAGAACATGTTTTTTTTTTTTCCTTCCCTGTTTACCTTTTTATGCCTCTCTTTAGTCTTGTATTTGAAGATCATGTTTTCAATTGAGCTCTGGTCTTTTCTTCAGGCAGGTCTGGAAGTCTCCTATTTCATTGAATGTCCATCTCCTTGCCATTTTGCTAATTTTGCTGGGTAGTTGATCCTTCATTGTTATTCTAGCTCCTTTGCTTTATGGAATATTGTATTCCATGCCCTCCAATCTTTTAATGTAGAAGCTACAAGGTCTTCCATGATCCTAACTGTAGTTAGTTCCATGATATTTAGATTGTGTCTTCCTGGCTGCTTGCAGTATTTTCTCCTTGACCTGATAATTCTGGAATCTGGCTGCAATATTCCTTTTCATTTTCAATTTGTGATCTCTTTCAGGAGGTGATCTATAGATTCCTTTGATGAATATTTTGCCCTCTAGTTCTAGAAACTTGGGGCAGGTTTTCTTGTCAATTTCTTGGAAAATGCTGTCCAGGTTTTTTTTTCATCATGTCTTTTTGTTTGACCAATAATTCTTAAATTATCTCTCCTGAATCTATTTTTTCCAGGTCAGTTGTTTTTTCATTGAGGAATTTTACATTTTCTTCTACTTTTTTCATTCTTTTGATTTTGTTTCACTTATTCCTGATGCTTCATAGAGTCACTAGCTTCTACTTGCCCAACTCTAATTTTTAAGGAGTTGTTTTCTAACAAACTGCACCCAATCTTTCTGCTGGCTCCACTGTTCCAGGATTTTTCCTGGGGTGGCATTCTATGAGTTTTTCAAGGTCAATAACAGAGAGTGAGACCTACTTACTGCTTACTTTGCTATCTTGGCTACCAGAAGTCTATTTCTATTGTGGATCGTATTTATTTATCATAAGTCATTTGAACTGGTCATTTGGTTGATGAGAGTTATTAAAACCTTTGCATAGTTGATTATCTTTACGATATTGTTATTATTGTGTAAATTGAGCTCTTGATTTTGCTCACTTTAATTTGTATTAAATAATATGTCTTTTTAAGTTTTTTGGAAACTGTCCCACATGTGTACACACATAGTGTAATATGATATGATATGGTATGATATAATGCAATTTAATGTAATGTGATATGATATATAAAATAAATATGCTAAATATGCTATATACATTATGAAATGATATGCTATAATATAATATAACAACATAACATAATATATATAATAAATACGATCTAATATGATATAATATTTCGTTACATTTATATACCATAACAATGAATAGGCATCAAATGTCCTTTTCTCAGTTGTTCTTGAAATTCAGTGTCTTTGGCAATATTAATAACCCTCTTCTCCTTAATGTTATTGTCTCTTTAAGGTTTCATGGAAATTCTCTCTTCTTGTTCTCCCTCTACTCTTCTGAATGATTCTCAGTCTCCTTTGGTGGATCATCATCCAAATCATATAAACTTAACAGCTTCCAAACTTAACACATTAGCTTTCCCCTAAAGTCCTTATCCCTTCCTAATAAGCCTATTGCTCAAAGGTTCTACCATCCTCTTTGTAATCTAGGCTTATTAATTAGGTATTATCCTGTACAACTCAATTTCTTTTAACCACATGCAATAATAATAATAATAGCTAATATTTATATAGAATTGTGAGGTTTGCAGTGTTTTATAAATGTTGTCATGTTTTATCCTTTCAACAGCCTTAAGAATCAAGTGACATTCTTGGGAATAACAACAAAATGGGAATATTTTAAAGGTGAGAAATAGTTCATCATTGTGCCCAGGATTACATAGCTACTAAGTGTCATTCATCAGATTTGAACTTCTCTTCCTAACTCTAGATCTTATTCTTCAGCCACTGTGCCTCTGAGCTACCAATCTGTTGACTAACTCTCTCAGTTTTACTTTTGTAACTTTTGTTCACCCCTTTATCTACACTAATATTGCTTCCAACTTGATACATCCCCCCTCCCTACTTCCATCACGTTATGCCTGGACTACAGCAGTAGCCTGCTGGTTATTCTAATCTATTCATTATTTAGATATGAAATCTATCTTTATAAAATGTAGTAATTTTTGCGCTGAATTTTGTTTTTCTTTTCTTTTTCTTAAATTTTATTTTAGACTCAAATGCCAGAGCACAAATACAAGAGAAAAGAACCAAAAACATATCATAAACTTAAATACTGGAACTTTAATATAAAGTTGAAAAGAAAAAAAAACATGCCATGTGCATAGCAGAACATGAGGGGATCCAAATTATGTAACAATAAACTTCATTTCAAGAAAGTCTAATGGCAAGTAATACTTCTTGTGTTTAACATTGTCCATCCTTTCTTTACTTCCTTGTGAGTTCTTTTGTTCTCTACTGTGCACCTTTTTACTTTGTTCTCTTTTCCCCAAATCCCCATCCTCCTAGAAGGCTTTAATAAAGTTTAGAAATGTTTCTCTGTAGCTATAAATATAAAAATACATTATATATATACATATATACATATATACGTATATATACACATGTAAACATATACTTTCCCAAACATATTCTGCTCCTGACCTCTGTTTTTTATGTTTGTGCATATCTCTTGTTTCCTATCCATCTCTCCTCAACTTTACTTCTACCCAATACCTTGCCCTCCTATTACTTGCTGAGGCCCCTCCAAGGATCCCCTCATACTCCCTTTCCCATAAATCTAAACACCTTTTTCCCTCATCCTCCCCTCTAAACATCCCTCCATTGTCCTCTCCCCCTCTCTAAGCTCCTACCATTTTATTTCTTCTAAATTTGAAGACCTTTATAGTCTTCTAAATATATATGTATTGTTCTCTCTTAAACTCATTCCCAATGAAAGCAGATTGCCAAAAATACCAGCCCTCCTCCCCCATCTAATTCCTCTGTATCAATTCTTCATCTTCCACCTCATTTGTATAAAATAATTAGTATCTTTTGTTCTTCCTAGGTGGTTTTGTTTTTAAATTCATATCCTTCTTAGGTTTTCACCAATCTTACTTATGAGCTACCCAATTATTAATAAGAATCTTAGACATACATTATATATATGTATATGTATATACACACATATATGTATTTATAGATGTGAGTGTATATATATATGTGAGTGTATATATATATATGTATGTGTATATATGTGTGTGTGTGAATATATATATGTATGTATATATACCTATATATACATATATATATATTTTTTTCTTTCCTTATGAATCTCTTTTAATCAGTCTTTGGTATCTACCTTATATTTCTCTTGGTTTTTGTATATCAAATCTTCTATTCAGTTCAGGTTTTTAAACAAAGTCTTGAAAATCTGAGAGTTTATGAAATGTCTATTTTATAAAAAAAACATTCAGGATAAAACTTAACTCTGCAGTTAAGTGACTGCAGTTAAGTTAACTCTATGATATTTTCAGCCTGAGCCCCAGTTCTTTTGCTCTTTAATATATTATGTTGCAAGACCCGTGATCCTTTAATGTCCTTCCTTCTAGTCTTACATCAATCTATTGGGGCAACATTATATTTAAATTGTCTTAATCTTGATGCTTTTAATATTTTATCCTTGAACTGGGGGTTTTGGAATTTGACCATTATATTCCTCTGAGTTTCTCCCATAGGATCACTTTTAAGTGATGACGGATTGATTCTTTCTATTTCTATTCCTCCCTCCCCTCCCCCTTGTTCTGATGTTTCAGGACAATTTTATTTAATTATTTCTTTTATTATTGTGTCAAAATTCTTTTTAAAATCATAACTTTCAGTTAGTCCAATTATTTTTTATATTTTCTCTTCTTGATCTATTCTCCAAATCTGTTGTTTTTCTTATAAGATGTTTCACTTTTCTATTTTTTCATTATTCATATTTTGGTTAATTATTTCTTGATCTCTTAAAATTTCACTGGCTTCACTTTGCCTAATTCTAATTTTCAAGGTGTCATTTTCTTCCTTAAGATTCTGTATTTCCTTCTCTAATTGGTTGACTTTCATAGCCTTCTTATTTTTCTTGGATTATTCATGTTTCTTCTTTAGTTTTTCCTCCATCTCTGTCATTTGGTTTTTAATTCTTTTTTAAAGATCTTCTAAGAATTCGTTTTGGGCAGATGACCATTTGACATTACTCTTTGGGGATTTCTTTACTTCACTATCCTCCTCTCATGAACTCCTCTCATCTCTGTTCTTGTAATAGCTTTCTATGGTTGGATTCTTTCTCCTTTACCTGTGCATTTTTGTTGGAATAATTTAATTTTTGTAATCACCTCTACGCCTGGGATTTGGGGAATATTGCCTCTTGTCCCAGATCTTCAGTTCTCCTCTCCTGCCTGGAACCAAAGCTAATCCTCCAACCTCCTGTAAGTTCTGGCACTTGGATTTTTTGCCCCACTGCTTCTGCCCTCACCAGGCATATCCTGGATCCTTCTTGCCCCTGTGGCTCTTCCCAGCACAGCTGGATCTGGAGTTCCTTATCAGCAGAGGTTCCCTCAATCTTCCCCAGGGTCAAACGCCCAACTCTCCTCACTGTCCCAGTGGGGAAAGTTCCTGTGACTGGGGTCAAGGCAACTTCTCAAACCAACTAACCCCAAGGACTTGCCACTTGTTGTTTAAGGCTTGATGCTTTTTAAAACATCCTAGGCTGGAGGTATTTATTCTTCACAGGGAACAAACCATATCCTGGGATTTTTCTTCCAGTCTTCTCAAATTGTCCCATGAAGACCCTGGTTGTGCCTAGATTCTTATTTTTCTCCACCCACACTTTTTTCACTCTAAGGTGCTGTTTTAAACTCGTTTGTAGGGGAAAACGTTGAGAGCTTGGAATTTTCTGACCTTCTCCATTTACTTCCCAGAATCCTCTCTAAAATGCAGTTCTAACCATGTCACCACCACCACCACCATCACCATCACCACCACAACCACCACCACCACCTTCAGTAAACTCAAATGACTCTCTATCACTTCTGGTAAACATACACACACACATACACATGTGTATTCCCATGCATGTACATACATGGTTGTGTGTTTATGTATATATATGCATACATTTATATTTGTACTATAATATATGGTTATAAATATACACACATATGAGTGTATGTGTATATGCACATATATACACAATTCATGTATGTATGTATATCTACATATACACAAGTACATGCACAGATATGAGTATATATATATGTATATATGTATACACACATACACATATAAATTCCTCTGTTTAGCTTTTACAAACATTTATAACCTTTTCTACCTTTCTGAATTTCTAATTTCTTACTCATCCTCTATTACCCTGTGATCAGTGACACCAGTTTCTTTGTTATTCTTCAGAGGATACTATATCTTTCAATTCCAGTCATTTTCACTGTGTTCTTAATGTTGCAACTTTTTCCCACTATGTCCCTACTTCCTGATTTCCCCATCTTTCTTCATAGTTCACACAAATTTCACCTTCTAGCTTTCCTTGATCTATCTCAATGCTTGTGTCTTCCTTCTGTTCATTATCTCTTGGTTATTCTTTATACATCTTGGGTGTATGTCATTGTTTTCATGTTGTCTCCTCATTAGACTGTGAGCTGCTTAAGAGTATGGGCTATTTTTTGAATATCTTTGCATTACCAGTACAGTGCCTGGCTATAATAAGCACTTAATAATTACTTCTTGACCCCATGAAGAACACAGATGAAATGAATAAAAGAGGAAATACAGACTAAAGAAAGAAAGGAAAGAAGGATGGAAGAAAGGAAGGAAGTAAAGGAGGAAAGAAGGAAGAAAAGAAGGAAAGAAGGAAAACCTCTCAGGGTTTTTTAAAGAGATTGGATTTTTCAAAATTCTTACATGTTTACTGACCATGTACACAATTATTTAGTAATTTATTGAACTGAATGGTCAAAAGACAGATAAGGTTGTTGCTCTGGGGAAAAAACCAACTTTTTATAGACGACAGACTGTAATAAAAGGAAATTCTAAATTTCTTGAGAATTTTCCTGAACTGATTTTAGCATACCATGTAAGATCAAAAACTTTGGGCAAATTAAAATATCTTTTCATGAACAATTTGACATAGAAGAGAATTTAAATGAACATGCAAAAGGACAATTTAAACACAAAAAAGTAGGTACCAGTCTGAAACCTGAAATCATTTAAATATATAGACACAAGCATCTCCAGTGGCCCTCCTCTGAAATGTACCAAATTCCTGGCTTTTCTACTTCTGGTTACTTTGTCTGCTACCATGGAAACATACATTCGATTTCTGAAAACAAGGAAAGGTATTTAAAACTAATCACTATGTTTCACCCAGATTGTGTGAGTATCTTTCATGTAGGCAGGTGAAAAGGAGCAAAGGAAAGTCATGCAAATGCATTTTCTGTAGCTTCAAGTCTCTCCAGTACAGAAATCAATGGACACTGAAGCAAAGATAAAACAAGAAAAGAAGCCAGTGTTCCTAGAATGGAGAATTCCCTTTGCTACATGTGTGAAAACATATAGTTAGACACATTTCAGACATCTCATAAAATTATTACTTTCCATCAAACTGCTGACCACTTTTAAGAACCTAGTGCCTGTTTCCATGGCAAACAAGGCTGCAGAATCCTTTTGTGACACTAAGACAGAGTGGTAGAAATATGGCTCTCTCATGGCCCATTTAGGTTAGGAAGAGCACATATGGATAGGATCGCTTTTCATATCTTCTTAACAAGTCGGTTCCCAAGAGGTGCACTTATCCAGCCACTCCAGGATGAGTCTGTGAACCCAGATCAAAGTGCAGAGTTGAAAAAATTAAGCACTTTAAACCAAACTAGAACATACACCTGAATTAATAGGCAATTGAGACCATTTTATTTAAACTAATGATGTTGTATTGCATTCAAAGAGTGAAGATCATGGAGATCAGATAGAACTGAGGAATGGAGCTAGGGAACACAAGATAATTTGGGTTAAAAACTTCTATCACCCCGTTTTGTAAATTAAAATATATCTATGTCTATACCTGTGTCATTTAAATAATATAAATACATAAAAGTTTAATCAATGCTATTAATCATCATCATTCATTAAGTGTCTACTGTGTATCAGGAGCTGTGATAAACAGTGGAGACACAAAAAGAAAACTGTAGCAGTCTCTGACCTGAAGACACATATTCTTTGGGAGAAAACTATATCGATATCTAGATAGCTACATATCTATATTTATATGTATGTATATATGCATACATATGTAAATGTATATATATACAAACACGTATATGTATTTTTATATTATGTATGCATATATATATGTTATATGTATATTTATGCACACACATATATTTGAAGGGTTACTTATTTTAAATATGTAAAGGATTGCCACTTCATTTGTAATATATAATTTCCCTGTATGGTGAAGAACCTTTTGTTGAAGGACATGTGAGTGGAGGGGAGCTCCTACACTCTCATCTAAGGGAGGGAATGGTACACTATGAGAGTTGCTCCTTCTTGGGTTTAACTGTCATCTTTCTCATGGTCTCATCTCAATTATTTCTAACTTTAAAAAAGTATATAGATATATGTTGACCAGTAAAAAATGGTTTGATTGTTATGGTCTTCACACCACAGGTTGAATGCTTGCCAAAGATAAAATGGAAGTAGTTTCTGAGCCTAGTTTTGAAGAAACCAAGGGATTCCAAGAAGTAGGAGAGATGAAAGACAGCATTCCAGGAATGAGGGACAGCCAGTACAAAAAACACAGAGATGGGAGATCAGGTGGTGTATATATGAATCAGCAAGGAATTACTCTTAACTGGACAAAAGATTGTGCAGAAGGGAATGATGTATAAGGAGAATGGAAAGGTTAGGAAGAAAGTTAAAGGCAAAACAGAGGGAAAAGGTTATAGTTGGTCCTAGATGTAATAGGCAATCACTGGACTTTACTGAGTGGAAGAAGAGAAATAAAATGATTCCTATGCTTTGGAAAATAATTTTAACTCTTCTGTTAAGGCATACTAAAAGCATTTTTAAGTACTTACCTTGTGTCAGATACAATGAGTGCTGGGGATACAAACATAAGCTAAAGAATGGTTGTCCCTACTCTCAGGAAGCTTATAATCTAATGGAGAAGATGTCATAAAACTGATCTGGAAAAGGGTTGGTCTAGAAGTGAGTAAACTTTCAAAGTGCAGAGAATCAGATGCATAGGTGGGAAGGTAATGAAACACGAGTAGCTTGGGCTCATCCTCCAAAATGGAAAATTCCCAAAGTAACCCACCAGTGGGATAAAGGGACTGGTGTGGTGTGGTGGAGGGAAGTTCCATTGTGAGAAGACTTTCAGGCACTGAGGGAAATTACAGTGTGAGAAGGCAGAAGAGTCATATAGATAAAGTCAGAAGAATTAGAAGCACTAGCTATGTTCAAAGTATATTTGTTGATTTGATGTTGTCCAGATTAGTTACCTGTTTTGACTGAAGGAAGGAAACAGGCATAATGGAACCTGAAATTCCAGTACTTACTACCTGTCACATGATGCCTAAAAGCTCTGCTACTCTTACATCAAGATTGTACATATGATATAAAATGAATTTTAGGATACATAAAAATATTTCCTTTCTTTAAATCTGTATTTCTCTGAATTCTTTAGTTCTACAGGGAACGAAAAATAAATAAAATCTCAAAGAGCAGTCTGGAAGTCTCTCCATTAGTAAAGGCAGAAACCCATAATATTCTAACTCAATGCCACATCCAGGAAATATATTTGAAAATAATGTTTAATCATCTTAGTTATTTTGAATACATGTTGTTTCCTCATTCATGTAAAAGAAATTATGAAGTCTTCTTTGTGGATTAAAGATGAAAATGAGCATAAAGATTCTCAGAGAGAATATAAGCCAGTGTTATGCAGCAGTGTGCTAAAAGTACCCATTAATAGCCATAGAACTGGTATGGGTATTTTATGAACAGAATGAAAACATGCATTTTTTGTAAGTGCACCCTTCATTGGTGTTCTCTTATCTATCATATTTATTAGATAAATAGAACTATGTAAAACATATAAAATGTTGATTTATTGACATTTTAAAGGTAGCCAAGTCATGTAGCTGAAATTCAATATAATTGTTGGCTCTTTGAGACCCCATTTGTTCATTTTACCTCTTAAATTTAAGAAGCACATAAATTTCTTAGCACAATAACTGGTGAGAAAATGTGTTGTTTGGAGAATGGAAATGGTTATCTTGAAGTTATTTATAGAAACATAAACTTTTTAGAGCTGGAAGAAACCTTGGAAATCACCTAGTCCAATGTGCTAATTTTACAGATGAGAAATCTTTAAGATGAGGCCCAGAGAGGGAAGGAGATCAATCTAACCTCATAGAGCTATTAAGTAGTGGATAGAGAACAGGTATTTATGTCTTCTGAGTCTTGGCTCCATTCCATTACTCTGAATTGTTTCCCTATACCCATCCATAGCCATAACCACACCCAAACCTCCCCCTGCAATGTGTGTATATGTGTGTATGTTTCAGCAATGAAGTGATTTGCTTATTTTTTAGTGATTTGATGTCATCTGTTAAGAACAATGACTTACAAACCTTAGATTTTAAGCTTATAGAATTGGCCATTCATATGAGAATTGATCAGAGTAGAAGGGACAGAAATTAGGAAAGAGATAGAAGGAATATTTAGGAAATTATTAAAACAGAAAAAAAAGCATCAAACAATCCAGAGAAATGTTGATACACATAATTTATAATATCCAATATTTCTCCCTTTGCTTGACTTGTATTCATTGTGCTTTTCAGGTTCAGTTGCCCTGATGAATTCTCAGTCTCCTCTTTCCTTCCTCAATTTCTTCTGGGCAAGATATGTTTTAACACTTTAAAGATTTCACAGATGGAGGGACTCCCATCCCCAGAAATGATAGTTAGTTCTCTATAATTTATTTAATTCTATTTGAGAGTTTTCATAATTAAAACTTTTATCATTATGCAGCCAATGTGGTGATGAGACTCTTTGATTTTATGTTCCAGCTCAAAATATAGGCATAATGGCCATCACTGAGCATATCCTTAGACAAGAAGATCGTAAGCTCACATATAGAGTCATAGGCCCATAGAGATCATTAGGTTCTCCTCTCGTTTTGCTGATGTATAAATGGAAGGAAAAGAGGAGTTAAATGCTTTAGCAGGGTTACAAAACTATTAGGTATCTAAGATAAGATTTGAATCCAGCCCTTTTACCATTGATGAGTAATATTTCTCAGAGAAGTCCATCTTGGGCAATGTATATTTGACACCTAAGGAAAATTTCAATAAGAATTTTAAAATTTGGCAGGGTATAACAGTTCCATTATAGTCTGTGCTAAAACTTTGTCTTTTCTTTCAAGCTTGCTCTGCTGCTGTTCCTCTGTAGGGACCAGGGAGTAGGTGTAATAGACTATACATCTATGCTATATGCACTCTTCCTCATCATTGTTGATGGACTTGATAAATTCAGCATGGAGTCAAACTAGATTCTGAAGACCATGTTTTTCAAAGATACCATTCTATGTCTTTACTTAGTGATTCTTGTGGAAGGAATTTTGTTGTGATTATTTTGAGCCACCAGTCAAGATACTTTAGAAACCTTCAACATATGACAGGGACCAGAGGAATGGGATTTTTCATATCAATAGCAAATAAGATCAACAAATATTTATAAAAAGTGTACTGTGTTTACTCTACACAGAGCACTGAGGAGGACATGGAGGTAGAGGTAGAGATATATCACTTAGATTAGTCATGTCTTCTACTTTCAAGGAGTTTACAGATAAAGTTGAGACCAAAAAACATCCATAATGTACAATATTAAATGTTAAATGCATTAGAGGGGTGCAAAATCAAACTTTACCTGAAGTTCACAGATAGAAAATGTTACTCATTGGGGAACAGAGAAGTTTCCTCAAAAGAAGTGCTAGGTTCTTATTTAAAGAAGAAGTAGAAATTCACTAGGTGGAAATGGAGAGGGAAGACATCTCTATCAGATTCTAGTATATCTAGTATATATGTATCTCCTGATCTGAGATGGCCCTTTGCTTTGGTCTAATCTTATCTGAATGCTTTCTCTAGGTGGCTTAAAATGATTTGAAAAGAGAATAAGGGATGAGAAAGACATGGTTTTGGGTGAGTGAGTGCATGAGCTTTGGGGGGAGAAGATGCAAATGGAAACATGATAGCATTGTTGTGAAGGGAACAGCTTTCTGGACCTGCATTTCTTGTTCTTGTTCTTATTATTAATATTATAATAGTTATCTCTAGGCAGTCTCATTTTGTGAGTACAAGAGAGACTTGGGATATGGCTGGAGCAAAGTATCTGGTAAAATGGGCTTGGTCAGAAGAAGAATCTATATAAATACTTGCTGACACAGCATATTGAACCTTATCTTGGATAGTAAACAAATGATGGAGATCAGGTAAAATTTATGATAATCCCATATGTATTTTGCCAAATGTATTTTATATGAATATTTTAAATAGTATTTGGCATGCATTTCAAGAACCACATTTTTTTATAACTGGCAAAAGAAATATAATATATGCTGTGATATTTTTGTCCATCCCACTCCCATTTCACAATAACTGGAGGAAATAAAATGTGTCTGCTTCAAAGCCTGCAAGATGGTGTGGTAGAACTGATAACCAGGAGAGACTAAAGATATAAAATATCAGTACATAGGAATCTGGGACAATTGTGTCCTTATCTTAAATGAGAGAAATGACAATGAAAGATGAGAATCACCTTTTCTAAAAAAATGGTGAGCTAACTGACACTTCTAAGGAGTAGAAAGTGGCATTGAGAAATAGTTGAAATTATAGAGAGAGAAAATTAAATGTCACACAATGTCCACTTTAACCCTAAATGAATAATGAACAAATAAAGATCACACTAGGGGAAAGAATATTCTGAAGGATCCTCATATTTGGGAACGTGAGTTCCTGAGAATATTCAAATACATCTTTAGAAATAGTAGCTGTACTTTCAATAATGGCTGACCCATTGTTCACTTTTTTCATACTTTCCATCAAATTTTCTTCTGCCATATTGTTAACAATGTTCTTGCAAATCTGGAGTCAGTCTCATTATATTTGGTAATACTATGAATATACTTTGCCAGATACTTTTGGTGGCCAGGAAAGAAGAGTGTGACCACATTCCTCTAATATGGAGCCTTTGTGTCATGAGTATCTCAGGCAGAGATATAGAGAATGGATGTGTTAATGTTTTTGGTTTGAGCTTTTTTGTTTTCCTTTGAGATAAATTGAAAGGTTTTATAAATTTTGTGCTCTTAGCTTTGTTGAACATTATGAATCTTCTTTCCATTCTTTTAACATGGACCATTACCCTGTGCAGCAACTTGGACCTTCTCTCCCTCCTGCCCTGCTTTTCACTTTCTTTTATATGTTATTCTCCATTAGAATATAAGCTCCTTGAGGAAAGGAACCGTGGTTTTTTGTTTGTTTGTTTGTTTGTCTGTTTGCTTCTATTTGTATTTCCATCATAGCATAGTGCCTTGCATGTAGTATACACTTAACAAAGGCTTGTTGACATGGCTTAACTCAACTTTAGTGTTACTCAAGTAGGTTAGTTGTGCTATGGCAAGAAGAGAAGGGAAGAAAAGATTACCAAAGGATGTTTGAGGTGAAAAAAATATTTATAGATTTTAGAACATGAATGGAAATCTAAGCAAACTTATTTTTGGCAATTGGATGCCAAGGGAAAAGGAGAGGAAGCTTTTCCTCTCTCCTGTAACTTGAAACTATTGCTGCTTTTAATGTAAATGCATAATTAACTAGAGGGAGGGAAAGTCAGATGGAAAATATAATGAGGCAGATAGCTTCCTTGAACTAAGCTATATCATCACTTATACTATAAGACAGAGTATTAAAAAGAAAAGAAAAAAAAATTAACTCAGTTGACGACTCAATCCACATTTAGATGTAATTTTAGGAACACAAATGTCCCACAGCTTTGTAGAAGATGAATAAGCTTGATTGTTTAAGGGTGGTTCTTCACTTATTGATGCCATGTTTGCACCTGGGGATCTGTATTTCTTGATTCTATTTTGGAGGCAGTTTTCCCCAAAGGTTCCAGGTTCTCTGTGATTTAGGCTTGCACTTTACCTGTGTCTTTCTATTGACAACTGCTAAGAGATACATATGCAAGCGGCTCTATGCTGGACTAACAAAGGTCAACTCTATGAAAACCTGAACAATAAGGTAAAGGATATCTCAACTCAAGATTTTTTTCAGGCTCAATATTTTACAGGAAAAAGATAACCAGTTATCTTCAGGATTAAAGAATACCCACAATAGCTGATTAATACCATTAGAATTGGTTATAAACTGTCAGTTTGAGTTAATAATACAGATGATGCTACATACCAGGGAGTCCAATTATGGGCTATAGAAACATTTCAGCTGCAGCATAATTAACTCAGCAGTTTTTAGGGAGTTTGCCTTAACAAACTGATAGTTTATAAAGTACATTGTTATTTTTTAATGGAATCAAACAATTAGAGACTGGAAGCTCAAAGTTGTTCACCTATCTTCTTACAACTGATCTTTCCCTCTTTAGATGTTTATAATAAATAGATTTTAGTTTAAAATACTTTCTTTTTTCATAATTACTCGAGGTTACAGATGAAAAACTGCTGATCTTCATAAAAAGCATTAAGTTTTGTCATGTATTTATATCAATTGAGTCTCATAAGATCCAGGATAGTTATGTACTCTATTCTCACCCTCATTTTACAATGTAGAAATGCCAAATGACTCTTGCAACATAGCTAATAAACTTCAGAAATTCAAAATAGTGAACCAGAATTCCTCTGACTCCAAATCCAAAATTCTTTTCTCTTTATCATATTATAGAAAGCTATAGAAAAAAGTTCCCCAAATTTAAACAGAACAACTTTTCTTCCTCATTAGTTTTATGTTTAAATAAAGGTCTCTATATTGTTAATGATCCAAGGTAAGGAAAGCTGGAGAACATACGTATATAAATAGTCTTCCCAGATATTGCTTAGCTAAAATGTTATCTTCCATCTTAATCAATCAATATTTATTGAGTGCTTAGCATGTTTTAATCATTTTGTAAATTATTGGGGATACAAACACAAATATAAAAGAGCCCCAGACCTTCAAAAAGCTTCTATTTTTCTGTTACAAAGAGAGAAGTACATATATAGATATATACATAACAATAAGAATAGATACAAGGCAATTTATAGAGGTAAAAGGCACAAGAAGCCAGGGTGAGAAGGAAATGCTTCATGTAAAAGATAGTGCTTCAGCTGAACCTTTAAGAAAAATATGGATTTGAAAGTCAGAATTGGGGAGGGAATGAATTCCAGTGATGAGGGATAGGCAATGGAAAAGCACAGAGGTTGGGAATGGAGTATCATGAATGAGAAATAGCGAGAAGGATAGTGTGGTCGGATAATAGGCTGGATGAAAGGGGTACTATAAAATATGACTGGAAAGCTAGGTTGAGACAAATTTTAAATTACAAACAGAGGACGTTATCTGTGATCCTAGAGGTAATAGGAAGCCAATAGTGTTTTTTAAGTAGTAGAGTATGATAGAAAATCACATTGGTAAAAAATGTAGATGTTAGATTGAAGAAGAAAAATACATGAAGCAGGGGAATCCATTAGGAGACTATTACAATAGTTCATGTGAAGAATAATAAAAGACTATGATAGGTACATGTCTGTTTAAATAGAGCAAAGGGAATGGATGCATTGAAAACTATGGAAGTAGAAATGATAAGATTTGGCAATCCCACCTAACTTGTTCTTTCCAGTTAACACTCCAAAGTGATAGTGTTGTACTGTACAGAAAGTATTGTACTGATTCTGATTTCCTATTATTGTCCCTCATAAACTCTGGGTTCTGATAATTGGCCTGCTAGTTGTTCTCATATATATGGTATTCCATCTTCTACCTGAATGTCTTTTCCCATACTGTCCCTCTTGCTTGAAATGTGCTTTCTTCTCAACCATTATCATTCATAATTTCCCCTTCAGTCTGGTTATTATCTCTCCCTGCAGCCATTATATTTATGTTGTACATGTTCTCTACTTGCTTATCTGCTTACATGCTCTGTCCTCCTAAAGTGGATGTAAATTCCTCTTAAAAGAAATAGTGTCTCATTTATATGTTTGCTTGTTTTTTTATCCCTTCGTTTATTTGCTTTTTCCACTCCAACACCTGAAATGAATATAGCACATATTTTGCAAATTTTCCTCTTGCTTATTTCTTTTATTTATTTTAAGCAAATACCATGATTAGTAAGACATTCCCTGGCTTTATAATCTATTAATTGAATGAATAATATAATCACCTTTTCTCATTGTTTTGCTTAATAGACAGCTACTGCAAATGAGTGATAGATGAAAAGCACAAATTGAGAAAAAAGGCGTTAGATAGAAGCAAAATGATTAATGCAAAGAAGATGACGCATTAAACAAAAGTACTTTCTTTTAATCTTATCTATGAACTCAGTACAGGCACGATGTTCTTTATGTACTGACTTTTCTCATTCAATATACATTTTAAATAATGGTTAAAATTAAGAAAAAGAGAAGCAAAACCCTAGATAATTGGCTTATGGATGACCTAAGGTGAAATAAAATTTCAATTTTTACTTGGCATGGCAAATAGATAATGATATAGACAATAGAATAATTTAAGTGATAAATTGGGCCACAATAATAAAGTTCACTTAGCAGTATTATCTTTGGAAAGGAGTTAACATAGTTTTGATTGTCATTGAGCTAACCTTCATACTGGTTCTCTCTGATGTAGGATTAAATATTGATGGCTATCCATATTTCTGTTGAGGGTATCTCCATTCTTCCACTCAGGCACGTTGTAAGAGCCATAAACTTGATTCCTTTCTTTCCCCAACCCCTACATCTAAATCTTTCCAAATCTACCTCCAAACATTTCCTTTCTCCCCTCTCTCCTTCTACAGTTATTTTGGTTCATATTCCTGACACCTTTCACACTTTTAAACCTCAAAATTCTCTTCTTGGATTTTCAGTTAATCAATCGTTGGGTGAAACTCATTAGATAAAATGATTTGTCCTTTCCCAGGGTCAATCAAAGTTGAAATATATTTTCGAAAACAACTGTAGAAAGAGTATGGATTTGAATTATATGACGTGAGTGTGAATCATGGCTTTGCTACTTGTTGGTAACTGGGCAAGTCACTTAATCCCTACCTATCTGTTTTCTCATCTGCAAAATGTAATGATAGTTTAAAGGTTCCTTTAGAAGTAAATTCTATAAATTCCCCTTTGTTTGAGGTTACAACACTTAAATCTCAATGGTCAAATATTATTATGCATCCTACTTCCCTTCTGTGGAAGAAGGGTCAGTCCTTGTGAAGCAGCTTCTATGGTGTGTGTGTGTGTGTGTGTGTGTGACACATACATGTATATATGTGACTATATTCTAATGTACAGGGACATGTCTATTATACATAATATTCATGCTTATGTATATGCACGTTAAGTATATGTAGATATGTGTGTATTCACATATATCAAGCCAGTGTTAATTTTAAATATTTTTATCTGTTAACTAAACCAGAGTTCCTGGTGTTTTTTTTTTTAACTCAATTTGCTCTGTCACTGTCAGTACTTATTAAAAATCAGGAACTGTGCCTGTTTATGTGTTAGTGTCTTTATGTGCATTTATATATAGTTGGGACAGTGGATAGCATTCAGGAGAAGAGTCATCTTTCTGAATTCAAATTTGATCTCAGACACTTAGTAGCTATGAGACTCTTACCAAGTCATTTAACCCTCTTTTCCTCAGTTTTCTCATTGTAAAATTATCTGGAGAAGGAAATGATAAACCACTCCAGTATCTTTGGCAGGAAAACCCCAAAAGGCATCAGGAAGAGTTAGGCTTCACTAAATGACTGAAAAACAACAGAAACTTAGAAATTAATACCTAACAAATTATAATTAAAAAGAGATCCTATATGTTCAATTTCAATGTACAATTAACAGGTAGGTTGTAAATGAATGAATGCTTCCTGAGTGTCTTCTAAAGTGCTTGATAATTCATATTTTAAAGTAGACTAAACCTTTCTGAATTCTCTTTGACAACTTCTTCTGAATCCCAACTTGATCTTTTAAAAATTTTAGTGTCTAGTGAAAAAATAAACTTCATATTGACGGTCTAAAAATGTTATGAATTGAGAATTAATAGTGATTTTGATATTCTAGTTTAAATAATTTTTTTTATATCTAGTCAAGTGATTGATGATTGGTAGCCTTTTTAAGGCTACCAATGTTAATGTTATTGATAAATATATCAATCAAATATGATTTCAGGACTGTCAGGAAGGTAGAATCTGAATAGTTTTTTCCCCCTCATTACTTTCAATAAGATAGTATTAAAATTAGAAATGAATTATCTTGCAATAAAGTTTAACTTAAAAAATTACATGAATTTCTTTTACTTAACTATTCATATTTTTAACAGGTTTCATTTGTATTTTTTTCAGTTGCATGGGAAATGGGATGGAAAGAAAATAGATTTTTGTTCATGGAAATAAACATGTTTTTGTTATTTAGACATTATTTACATAAGATATGCAGTTTTCCGATATGAGATTAAAATTTTTATCATAGCAAAAATAATAACACTTCATATGGCTCTTGTCATTTACGCAATTTTTATACCTTCTTTTCATTTATGTTACTTTTATGATTCTCTGATTCCACTGATGTGGGGACTGCATCCATAGGTGCAGATAGCAACATACTAAAACATTTTCATCGTTTGTGATTCTTGTTCATTTCTTTCCATAATTCGCCCACAAGTAATCTAACCCATATATCAAAGGGTATCCTTAAGGTCTTTTAATAAGTGGCTGAAAGGTGTAATAGAGAGAGAACTGGTCCTAGAATCAGAAAGGCCTGAATTCAGATCAGCATCAGACACTTATAGTTGCATGAACCTAGATAAGCAGGTATCTTAATCTGTAAAATGAGGATAATAATAATGTCAACCTCATAGGATTATTATGACAATAAAAGGAGAAAATATTTGTAAGTTTTTTTCAACCTTTAGAATGCTATTATTATAATTATTATCATAATCATTTTATCATCATTATTAATAACACAATTATATTTTTGTGAGCATGTATCGTAACTAAAACAAAATTGTACTTCGGAATCTTATTGTGACTAGCTTCTCAAAGGTCAATGGAGAGCAAGCTTAATGGGTGCCATCCAACTCGTGAAGTGAGAACAAGTTCTGGTTTATACAAAACTGAAAAGATTTAAGCATCATCAAAAAAAAATTCAATTAATAAACATTTAGGAAATACTATTTTTAGGCACCTTGCTATGTGCTAGAGATTAAACACTCATTTTCTTCTTTCTTTCCTGGATAAACAAACAAATAGAATGGTATGAGATGTATTCCAAAGGAACTTACATTTTGTCAGAAAAAGGCATTTTCTATTGTTTAAGGTCTTGTCTAGGTAAGAACAGAAAGGATCATTTCCCACAGATGGGACACCAAATGATCAAGTCTTGGTGATCAACAAAACAAAGAGAAGAATAAAATTGCCTCCAGTCCTAGAATATCCCCTCATTTTTCATAGAAACAGAGTGGTAGATATGGGGCAAAAGACTATAAAAATATAGTTATTTGACTTTTTATAAATATTAATTCATTGGTTGCTACTCTAAATGTGAGAATATTGTCGAATAATAAATGGGTTGATTTGTTACCATGTCCACACTATACGTATACATATATATACTTAGAAATTTCCTATCTTCCCCAATAGAATTTAAACTATTTGTGAGATTGTTCTATTTTTTATATCTGTACCCTCAATAGTTAATAAAGTAGATACTTAATAAATTCATGTTGATTGATGGATAATGCAAAATTTTAATTCAAATTACAGGGAGAAGGCCAGGATAGGGTTCTAGTGGTATAGTTTTTAGAAGAATTCTAAACTTATGTGTAGAATCATAGCTATACAAGCATTGGCTGTTAGGGTGTGTGTCAAGCTTACAATCCAGGATATGCATTTTTGTCCTGAGTATGAAAATACTTAATTCCATGAACTGGTCTCATGTATTTGAAGTCACAATATTTGAGGTTAGAATTATGTAAGATACTACAATTTTTTCAAAACCAATAGAAATACGTAGTGCAAATTCAAATAAAGTGACCACTTCAGAGGATTCCTTACTTGTAGTTACTTGGATGTTTGCCATTGTTGTTCTGCAATTTCAGTCATGACCAATCTTCATGAATCCATGTAAGGTTTTCTTGGCAAAGATAATGGTGTGATGTGCCATTTTTTTAGACAATTCATTTTATGGATGAGAAAACTGAGAATAACAGAGTAAAGTAACTTACTCAAGGTCACACAGCTAATCAGCTAGTATCTGAGACCAGATTTGAACCGATGTCATTCTGTCTCCAGGCCCATTATTCTAGCTGCTGCAACACATTGATATCCCCAATGAGGACCTAGCTGCACCACAATTATCTGGGACTTTTTTAAAATTCTGAAAACAATGACTTGTTGAATAATAAATTTGAATCCTCTGTTTATGCTTTCTAATGTCTGAGCTATTCTAGTACTATCAACTCTATTATTCTTTTTTTAGCATCTCATTTCTTTCTCTCTCTGTCTAATATATATATATTTAGATCTCTCTCTCAGTGTCTCTGTCTCTGTCTCTCTTTCTGTCTTTCTCAAACAAAAATAAAATGACAGCAACAAAAACAACAAAAACCCAGCAAAAGCTGATCAACATTTGAAACATTCTTATTCCATGTCTTTATTTTGATGTGGAAGAAAACATCTTTTTTTGTTAGATAATCTTATACTCTGATTTATCTCTTCCTCATTTTTTTCTCTTGCTCTGTATTAGCTCCAGATTTAACCTGCATCAGAATGGATTGATGGCAATTGCAAGTGATAATGCAAGCAGAAGACTCCCAATTATGGCTAACTTCTATACTAATAAAGTGTAGGACTGTTACCCTGCTTGTATCTCAGACCACAAACCATGATTTCTGATGCCTAGTGAATTTGCCACAGTCTAATAAATTTTGAGAAAAAGTACTCATTTTTCTCAAGAGTGTCAAATTCGTTGTCTCACTTCATGAGTTGGATGGCACCCATTAAGCTGGTTTAGGCCCTAAATATGAATCCATGAAATATGATATGACTAGATCAGCAGCTGGATGCTCACATAGCCAAAATTGGTCCCTCCTATGTCTGAACCTTGTTTCTGAAAGACAAGGACACAAAAGAGAACGCTCTCAGTAGATCAAATGTTGACTCAGGACAAAGAACCATTAGTAAGGCCTCAATTTAATTTATTGGTTCAGTAAAGCTAAAAGAGAAACCAGAAATTGTTTTGCTAGAAAATAATCACTCCATTTGGTGTGGTATACCAAGTAGGCCATCTCATAATATATTAATTAGAGGTGATTTGATACATGGTAGAAAAGCAGAGCATTCAAGGTGATTCACTTTTAACACCTATTGGGGAAAACAAGATTATTTCATTTAAGAAAACATAAGGTAGTACACGATGTTACTGTAAAATTATAAGCTTCAAAGGAAATGATGTGTAAGGAAAGGTAAAAGTGATAATGATGTCCAGTGAACCAAAATGTCTTATTAATTAAATGGAATAGAGTTGACTAATGAAATTGTACAAGGTCAAGATAATGTAAACTAGGACAGTAATTTAAGGCCATGGAAGTTATAACATTGCCAAATATAGTTCACAACAAAACTTGATTGTATGCCTACATGAACATTGTTTTCTTTGTACTGTAGAAAATTTATTATAGAAGACAAGGAGGAAATAAACTTTTATATCATGCCTACTATGAGCCAAAGAGTGGACCAAAAGCTTTACAAATGATAATCTCATGAGAATATTTCTATTAAGTAATAAGTGTATCTTTGGTAAACCATTAAGAAACCAAGCATCCACTAAAAGGATAAGAATTAAAATATTCACAATATAATAAAGAAAATTAAGTCTATATAGAATGTGGAAAAAGTGATGTACTGTTCAATGAAGGTTAATGCCAATTATTTTGAATGCCTAATGAAATCCAGATTTTTAGGTCTTGATAAAAGGATTAATTTGAAGACACAGCAAACACAACAGAAGAATGTCATTGCATAATATTACATCTAGTTTAATATTCTTGTAAAGGAAGGCATACAATTTAATAAAAGTATCAATCTAGAGTGAGGAGGCAGGGGTCTGACAGTAAGTAGTTTGTGTTCAGTGCTGAGATAGGCAAATGAAGAGATTAAGAGGTTATTACTGAAAAATCCTGAGTCTCACCAAGTTGGAGCAAAGCAGAGTAAGTTATATTTAGTGTTTCTTAGTGCTCATTAGCAAAAAGCCACGGATTATGGGAGGTCAGGGAGCTACATTTTGCTGAAGTTCAGTGGGACTTATCAGCTTCTAAGTGAGTTTCCTAACATAAGCACACTTTAATCATAGCTGGTTGAAGCTTTCTTAGTTCACTTATGACATCACAGTATTATAGAACAAGAAAATATGCAAACCAGTAAAAGTAAAAGCATGTTGAAACAACACTGTGATGGTGTGCCTTTCTTTACAATGCCCTTTGATATTTATTATTTTTAATATTTATCTTTCTACTGTTAACAAGATGTGAGGCAAAATCTTTGCTGAGCATTTTTCATATTATTTTGGTTATTTGGAAGAGTTTTAAATGGAATTTAATATTTTGCAGTCCTTTAGGGAAAATTTGTTAATATACTTTGATCACTCATTTATTGGGCAGTTCTTGTCATATGTTTGCTAATTCCATATACATCTTAGATTTTTAATTTGTACTCTGAAACATTTAATGTAATTGTTTCCTTAATCAATTGCTTCCCCTATTTTAGCTTCGTTGTCACTGTAAAAAGTTTTCACTTGTAACTTAAATTACCTATTTTATAGGGTTGCAAAACTAAAAGAAAATCAAGACACAAACTCAGAAGAAGAGACTGATTGTAAAAATTCCAAATAACAAAATCTCAAAGAACAACATTGCAAGGGCATGAGTTCAAATTGAATTTCTAGAAGAAATAAAGCTGGAGTTTAGAAATGATTTATAGAGGAAATAAAAAGCTAGAAAGAACAATATGAAAAATAATGATAGCTATGTAGGAAAGATTTGAAAAAGAGTGAATAATTGAGCACAAAAGTTAGAAAACCTTGTACAAGCTGTATATGCCTTGAAAATTACAATGGATCAAATAGATACTAATGACTCTGTGAGACAAGAAATATTAAAAAATCAAAAGAAGAAAAGAAAAGGAAAAAAATATAAGGAATCTCATATAAAAAGCTGACCAGAACCAGATAATTTAAGAAGCATTAGACTATCTGGATGTGGTTATTGAAAAAAAGTTAAGATCTAATTTCAAGAAATAAGAGAAGAAATATGTGAGTATCTCTTTGAATCAGAGGAAAAGTAAAAATAGAAGACTCTACTAGTTAACTCCTAAAATAAACCTCAAAATGAAAACTCTAAGGAACACAATAGCAACAATTTAAAGCTTCTATGTAGAACAAACCAAAACAATACTGCAGGTAACCAGAAATAAAAGACTCAAGAATGCATGGATCATAGTTAGGATCATATAAGATTTAGCAGTCACTACTACAAAGGAGTGGAGAATGTGATTATGATAATTCAAACATTTAGATTTGTAATCTAGAATGATTTGCCTGGTGAAATTGAGGATTATCTATGGGGATTAAATTTTTCCTTTAGTAAAACAGATGACTTAAAAATAATTCACAGTGAAAAACTTGGAGTTGAATAAAATTCTTGAAATATCAATTGTGGAATCAAGAGAAACATAACAAGGTAAATACAAATAAGTACCCATAAAAGATTCAACAATGATCAAGTACACTCACTGAAAAGAAATAATACAAATATCCTTTCATAACTTTAACGCCGTCAAGGTTCAGAGAGTGAGTCAATACTGAGAAACAGAGGATGATTTTGACATATTTTCATTGTGTTAAAAATAGAAAAGGAAGGTAGATGAAAAGGAATATATTAGGGAGAAATGGGAAATGAATGGTGAGAGAAATTCTCATATAACCAAGTTATACAAGCAGAAGTTCATATGGGGAAGAATTAATCAAAGATTTGGATGAATGCACACAAATGGATAAAACAATACTTTTCTCTCAACATGGAAAGAGGAAGAAAAATGAGTGAGGATAGTGGGTAATAAAAGAGAGTGTTGACACAAAGAAGGATTAGTTACAAATTCATACCACAGAAGGTGCATGATGAAAAGATTTTAAGAAGAAAAACAAAATGATAAGATCCTAAGAGTGGGCTCGTAATGATGGAACACAAGAAGTGTAGTAAAACAATTAGTGCTTATACCTTGAGCACTAGTTCTAAGCATACTCTTCACCTTCCATTCATCTGTATCTATATCTATATTTTATCTACATCTATATCTACATCAATTTCTATATCTATATTTATATCTGTAGCTATAGCTATGGTTATATCTATATCTATAGCTGTATCTATGCATATCTATATCTGTCTATCTCTATCTATATACGCAAAAAGAGAGAAAAGTCAAGGAGAATAGTATGGAAAATAAAATTAAATGTCATAATTGTGAGTGAGATAAATTCACTTATAAAATGGAAGAAGATGGCAAAATGTATTAGAAAGCAGAACACACTGTTGTTTACAAGAAACATTAGAAACATAAATATTCATACCAAGGTAAACCATTAGACTGAAACAAAATTTGCAAGGCTCAGGTAAAAGTCAAAGTTATCAGTAGCAATCATGATACTAGATAAGGTAATTATAAAATAAACTTGGTTAAAAGAGATAAACAAGATAATCCATTATGTTGAAAACTACCATAGACTATGAAATAATATCTATCTATCTCTACCAAATGGAATAGGAATTAAATAGAAAAATATAAATTGAAATGAATTACAAGGAGAAATAAACAGTAAATAGATAATAATGGGGAACCTAGACAAATCTAACCAAAAAATAAACAAGAAATTAGTTACAAACGTGGACTGAATTTGAGAAAGAATGATACAATAGCTTTCTGGTGATTATTGAATAAGAATAATGAGTATGCAAATTTCTCACCTTTGCATGGCACTTTTACAAAATTTTAAATGTATCAGGGCTTAAAACCTCACAAACAAATGCAAAAATATTTACTACAGCTTTCAAATAATAATATGCATGGCATGTTATATTCAATAAATTTTGCCTAAGAAAGAATTCAACCACATTGAAGACCAAATAATTTAATCCTAAAAGAAGAATGGGTCAAACAATAATTCATAGAAGCAAGAGAAACTTTCATTAAACATAATGCCACCAATCAGAGAGTATTCCAAAATTTGGAGAACATAGACAAATTAGATTTTGGGTGAAAATTTATATCTCTAAACATTTTTATCAATAAGAGATAAAAAGAACAGAGCAGTCAATCAGGGATCCAGTTGGAAAAGTTTGAAAACAATTTTTAAAAAAAAAGATTAAATATGAAAATAGGAATCCTGAAAATAAGGAAGAGATAAATTTTTAAGTTGAGTCAAAATAAAAGAAAGATACAGAAAAAAGTAATGTTTTACTTCTGGTTTGTTAAAAAAAAAAAACAAGTGAAACAAATAATGTCCTAGCTAAGCTTTAAAGCATGAAAAAACATCCATGATAGCAGTTTCATAATTGAAAAAAAATAATTCATATCTAATAAGGAGGAAACTAAGGACATTATTAGAAGCTATTTTGCTCAATCACAAACCAATATATCTTATAATATAAATGTGTATTTACCAAATGTAAAATGCCAACAATAATATAATAAGAAATAAAAAACCTACTCTTATCTATGAAAAAAGTATTCAACAAACCATTAATGAATTGCCAAAACAAAAATCCCCAGAAATACATGAATTTACAATTTTGTATAAACCACTTGACAAATAATAAATTGCATTTATATATATATATATATATACATATATATATATATATATATATATTTAGGGGAAAATTAAATAAATTATTTGCAAGAAGGTTACATCAAGACATCGATAGATTATATAACATGGCCAGTTTGTAATTTTTTTCCAGGAATTCATGGCTGATTCCTTATTAGGAAAATAATGAAAATAGATCATATTTACAATAAAAATAACAAAAATCATATCATTTTATCATTAGGTGCGGAAAACCTTTTGACAAAATAAAACAGGCATTCCTATTTTAAAAAAACACTAGAAATCATAATACTATGCATATCTTATTTTAATAAAATAAGCAATATCTATCTAAAACCAAGGGATACTATTGTCATGAGGATAAAGAGGCCTTTCCAGTAATGGTAGGAATAAAGCATGGAAGTACATTATTGCAGTAAGTATTTGATATAGTACTAGAAATGCTCTCAGGCAATAATAGAAGAAAAAGAAATTAAGAGACTAATCATAGGTCAAGAGGAAACAGATTTATGAGTTTTGCAGATATTATAGAAGACTCACTGGAGAGTTTTAAAAAAAGTAACTAATAACTGTAACTAATAAATTCAGCAAATAAGGAAGATATCAAAAAAGTTATATGTTATCTGCATTTATATATATATATATATATATATATACACGCAACAAAGCTCTACAGAAAAAGATAGAAATCAAAATTCCATTTACAGTAATTATACAATATATAAAATATTTCTACATCACACTGCCATTACTTATATAAGAACTATATGAATATCAACATCAAACACTCCTTAAGCAAATGAAAACAACTAAAAAATTGGAAAAATATTAATTGCTCCCTGATAGACCAAGCCAATATAATATAAATGACAATAACATTTAAATTAATTCACTTATTCAGAACCATGCCATTCAAATTATCAAATCATTACTTCACAGAGCTAGTGAAAAATTACCATAAAGGTGAAAAACTCAAGAAAAATATTTAAAAGAAAGGAGGGGAATAAAGGGCATTTGGCAATATCAGATCTCAATATTTGCTATGAAGTTGTAATCAGAATGATTTGGTATTTGCTCAAAAGTAGAAAGATCAATAAGTGTAATAGATTAGGTACATTATATAAAGAAGCAAATGAGCAGGGTAGACTAATTCTTGATAAAATCATGGCTCTTAGTTACTATAGCAAAACCTCAGTATTTGACAAAAACTTCTGAGACCTGAAAGCAGTCAAGTAGAAGCTAAACCAAAATGTAAATATACCAGAGTATACCAAGATAAGTTCTAAATAACTTCGTGATTAGATATGACGGATAACACCATTAACAAAAATAGAGAGTAAAAGAAGCAATTACCTTGCAGATTTCTGGATAGGGAAAGAATTTAGGACAAAACAAAGATTAGAAAAGATTGCATCAGATCCATATTATAGTTTTCATTATATAAAGCTGGAAAGATTTTTTCACAAAGTGATGTAGTTAAACTTAAAAGGGAAATAGGCAAGTAGCAAAAAAATCTTTACAGCAAATTTCTCTGATAAATCTTCTCTCTCTCTCTCTCTCTCTCTCTCTCTCTCTCTCTCTCTCTCTCTCTCTCTCTCTCTCTCTGTCCCACATATATGAATTACACACATATTTGAATCATATTTGTATGTATATGCATATATGTATATGCATGCACATGTGTATACACACACACACATATACACACAAATGTGTGTTTGTGTTCATGATTCAAATTTATAAGAACTGAGACATTGCCAATTGTACTAATAATTTTTATTACTAATAATTCAATACATTTATAATTTTATATCTTTAATTACCTCTTTAAACCAATGTATACTTACCGTTTGATTTCTACAAAAGCACATGGGCATATTCTTGTCTTCTTATGAAAATTGTATTAATATTAGTAGTTTCAGTCCCCCCCCCCCCCCCACAATTGCATTCTGCAGAGAAATGAAGTACTGTCATTAGTCTTTTATGGTTCTGTTAACAGCTGTTAGTAGAATTGAACTACATTCTAGATTTCTACTCACTTAGAAAGTCAGAATAGAAAAATGATACCGTCTTTACCTCAAGGATATTACTTTCAAAAAGCACACACCAGCATGAGATATTAGTACAATGATTTATCTTTGAGTCAGAAAGATCTGGATTCTAGACCTGATTCTTACACAAACTTTGTCATGTGACTATGGTGTAAAAGCAAGGACCCGACATACTCTGGAGTGCGCGCCATCACAAGTTCTTAGATCTGCTTTTCTAGAAGGAAAGGCAACTTTTGAGGGGAAACGATTACTTTAATCAAGCACATATATATCTTTCACTTAGTTCAGAGGAAAAAGTTAGCACTCCGAACTTCAGAGAAAATAAAGAGAAACAGAGATCAACAGAAAGTGCTTCCAGCTGCTTGAAATAAGTACTACATACATCATAGGTCAATAGACAGATCCAACTGTCAGACCATTTCATATATACATAGTTACCAGAGAGAGAAGCACCAGTATCTCATCTGGTACACAAAACTATGCCCCAAAGTAAAACCTCATCTCAGACTACTTATACATTTTTCAGAGACAGAGGGCATCACAACCCTTGAGAACCAGAGCTTCTTTAACAAAAGATGTGGGACTTTCTACAAATCTTCCATTAATGGGTAGGGAAGATCTTCCCATTAAGAAACAAAATTATATTAACAATAACCAAAAATACATTATCAATACACATGGTCAAGTCACTTCTACTATTGGTACCTGAGAATTAATCTAAAAGTCAATTATATTGTAATTTTAAATCTTCCTAGAAGAGGGATATTTCTATTCTAAGAGTTTCCTATACTAATGAAATCACAGGTCTGGGCTAAAAAGCCAATTGCAACTTTTCATTCATTTTGAAATCTAATTATGTCATAGTAATCTTTTCATCTTTCTAGACACTTTTATCCAAGTTAATATTTTAAATTCTAAAAATAAATCACTGCAATTTAAATTACCTATGAAAACATTCTGTCAGTTTTTATTCAACTCTCTTGGTTGAATAGTGAACAATTGAGGGTTGTATTTTTACTGATTTAGGACAAAGTGAGTACTTAAGTGAAGACCGGAGATATTTCAAAAACACATATTTTAATGTCTTGAACTCATTTGTTTATTCCAACAATGAATCATTGTTTCTGAAAGTTACAAAAATAAAAAATAGAGTGAAAAATAAAGTTAAATTCTTATCTATTGCTGCTAGTCATGGCAGAAGTGATGGATGGTACTTGTAACTCACTGTAATACCCACCAAAATAAGATAAATCATTGCAGAAACGTACATTGAGTAGGTGACAAAATCAGTCATGTTTTGGATGAAAATTCATTAATCAATTTTCACCCTTTCTAAGTATCCCCCTGGATGATATTATTAGAAGACTTTTTGAGGAGGGATGGTGAAAATGAAACCTGAGCCACATGAAGAGACTGTTCCTCTTCCGGAAGAAACCATTGGCTCCCTCATTTTCCACATCCACCCTCTTGCCTACAGTGGACTCTGTTAATCACTTACTGAGGAGAAATTAGATTTGTGTTTCAGTATTTATCTTCATATTTTATAAGGATGTTTAATCTGAAATTAAGAACAGCCATTACAATTACTCAAAGGGTCAAACAGCACTTTATGTGAGATGTAAATGTCTCTCTTGTGTTCAAAGACGGAAATTTTTTCACCATGATATTCTTCTTCCTCTTGTGTTCAATGTTCAGAGAGTGATCTATAAATTCCACATGACATAAAACCAAAAAAAAAATTGATACTACACAGGTTTGAAATACAAAAGTACATTTAAAATGGAAATTAAAAAATATCAATACAATTTATTCAAATACTACAATGCAGATTTGAATTCATTCATACCTGACTCTCAGAGTGACTTTTGTGACCTCCCATAAATTCACCATATAGTACCCATCTGATAATGTATGACATTCAAAGGATACCAATGATGTATTAAGACTCTCTTTTGATTATCTCTCACTTGCATCATATAACTAACTGGCACATTTTTTTCAGCCTCATATTTCATCAATAACATTTTTTACTTGGTAATTCTCAGTTTATGTATTACAGGGTGCTCACAACCACCAGGCCTTCTGGTGATATTTGTTTTCATTTGTGCAGATACTGTAGTGTGCCATGTCTCGCAATCATATGACTTTAGTAGAATAATGATATTAAAATAGTCTTTTCTCCCAAAATGAAATTCAAAACTACTAAAAATAAATTCTTAATTTTCCTGCACAATCCAGTAGGGATTTGTCTACAACATCTGCCCAAGATATATAGAGCACTAGATGAGATGTCTAGCTCTGTTATGTTTTGTCTCACCTCGTTAGAATGGAAGTTCCTTGAGGGCAGGGTCTACTTTTCTTTCTGTTTTATTTTCATTCTCTTATCACTTATCACAGTGTCTGACACATACTAAGTACTTAATAAATGCTTTTTGACATGATGCAGCCTGACTCTATAGTATGATCCTCTATGCTTATTACAAAGTCTGAATAATTCTTCATTCATTTAGATTTACCTGAAAGAATAGTGAACCTAAATATTTTTGAATCATCATCAGTCTCATCCAGGAGAGGCTTCAGTGTTCTTTGACTTGCTGTTATCAGTGTAATACCATTTGTAAGCAGGACAACTAAAATGATCTCATATCTTTGCATTGGAATCTATAATATATCACAAGTATGATAACTGGGAATACCTATAGTGAGTATACATCTATCTACTTTTGTTATACCTTACATAATACCAATGATGAGTCTATCTGCGTCATTATATAATTCAAGAAATATTCTGAAATTATGATTTGTATGTGAAAGAAACCTTTTTTGAGGAGAGTTTTTAATGCAGTATTTTACTGTGTACATGTTGATTTATATTAACAAAATCAAGATAATGGAATTTTGTGTTTACTACATCTTTCAGTAAGTTTCAAATGCCAAAGTTGATAGCTACATTGTTATATCACTCCCAAGAATTTTGCTCTTCCCTTTTAATACCCTGATCAATGATGTTTTTCATGTCTATGCAGAGTATTCTCGTAATATTTTTTAAAATATTGAACAACAAGCATCTATGTAAGTTGTTATTTCCTTTTCCTTAGACATTTTTTGGTGGTGTTATATATCTCAGATTTATTTTCCCCCTATATATATCATTATTCAGATGCTTTGAGAAATCAATCCCACAATATGCTTATGGTTGTTTTGCCTCTAGCATTAACTTTTTTGTGTGTACACATTGTCTAGTTCAGCTGCTTTCTACATCTCTCCACAGTCCTTATCCATCTCTTGTATTGCTGCCTTTCCTTGACAGAGGAGTTTGTGTCACTCAATGAAACTATGGGGTGCTATGCAGAACTACCCAAGATGAACAGATCATAGTAGAGAGTTAAGACAAAAGGTGATCAATTGTAGAAGGAAAAGAGAAACCACTCCAGTTTCTTTGTCAAAAAATCCCCATAGGCAGTACTAAAATGATAAAAGAGATGACACTGGAAGATGAGTGCTTCAGGTCAGAAGGTGTCCAATAAATACACTGCTAGGGGAAGGGGAGGACAACTGCAAGCAGCTCCATTATTAAAAAAGTAGTTGGATCAAAGCTGAAAGGAAACTAAGCTGCAGATGTCTCTGGTGATAAAAGGAAAGTCTGACATTATAAAGAACAATATTGCATTATAAATCAAGGTAAGCTAGATGTAGTCAAATATAAGATGGAAAGATTAAATATCTTAAGTGTCAGTGAACTTAAATGGATGGGAATGGGTGACTTTAAATTAGATTATCAATACATGTTTATTGCGGGGAAGAGTCCCTTAGAAGAAATGGTGCAGCCCTCATAAATAATAAAAGAATGAGAAAAGCAGTATTAAGGTGCAATCTCAAAAGTGAAAAAGTGATATCTGCCCAAGGCAAATCATTAAACATCACAGTAATATGTCTATACTCCAGCAACTGATGGTGAAGAGGCCAGAGTTGAGCAGTTCTATGAAGACCTATAATATCACCAAAGAAGACACCATATTGATCAGGGATTGGAATGCTAGAGCAGGAAATCAAAAGATAATTGGAATTACAAGCAATATTACCCTTGAAGTACAAAATGAAGCAATGCAGAGATTAATAGACTTTTGCCAAAAGAACTCTTTCAACACAGCAAATACTGTTTTTCCACGACCAAACTGGTGACTCTACACATGGACATGATCAGATGGTCAATATAGAAATGAGATTGATTACATACTTTGCAGCCAAAAATGAAGAAACTCTATACAGTCAATTAAAATAAGACCTGGAGTAAATGTGGCTCAGATTATGAGCTTCTATTGTAAAATTCAGAGCTAAATTGAGGAAAGTAGAGAAAACCACCAAACCGTAAAGTATGACTTTACATCTTTTACAACTGTGAAGTAGAAGAGGTGAATAGATTTGAGGCATTAGATCTGGTAGTTAGTGCCTAAAAGCTATACTAGAGGTTTATAATATTGTACAGGAGAAAGCAACAAAACAACATTCCAAAGAAAAAGAAGAGTAAGAAAATAAAATGACTGTTTGATGAGACTTTATAAATAGCTGAGGAAAGAAGGAAAGGGAAAGGGAAAGGTGAAAGGAAAAGATATACCCAACTGAATGCAGATTCTGGAGCGTAACATGGAGAGATGAAAAGGTTTTCATAAATGATCAATGCAAAGGAATGGAAGACTAGCATAGAAAACATTATTTGAATGTTTCATGACCTGGGGGTGAGACATTCTAGCCAACCTACTGAAAGAGAGTTACTTGAAAGGTGAAAATCCTCCCCCTGCAATCAACTCTTCAATAGAAGACTTTCTGATTTTTGAACATTTAGAGATTTTGGACTTCTTTTGCCATCTGACGAGTGTTCCTGGAATATTGGTGATATGAGGCAACATCTGTATTATGAACTGAAAACAACCTAGACAAAATATGGAAAAATCTGTTTTGTTTTTCTATAATCAGCCTAGTACAAAGCTATACAAAAATGAGAAAACTATATGATCGCCCTGAAAAAAGAGATACATTTCAAGAAGAAAGACATTTTTGTTATCAAGTTATATTATTAATCTACTTTATATTAGATTCCTAAAAAATAAGATTACTAGGTTAAAATATATGGACATTTTAGTCAATTTAGTTGCATAATTGCAAATTGCTCCCCAGATATTTGTGTTAATTCAGAGTTCCACCAGGAATACACTTATATGTCTGTGTAACTAAATGCCCTCCAACATAATTATGTGACTTTAAAAGGTACAAGAATATTTTGAAATTTTTCAAAGATTGAAAGAGGCTATGTGAAATCAATTTATTCAGTACTTTAAGGAACTAAATTGTGTTCCTGTATTTCTACCAAAAGAAATTACAAATCACATGTTTAGTAGATGTTTTTCATTAGTTGCTGAGTCTAAAATGTTTGTTCTCTTGTGGCCAACTTGAACTAGATTTAACTTAATTGGATGGTCATCACATTCAATTATTGGATTCACAGGTTAAGTTTTTCCAGCTTGGTAAGGTCTGCACCTAAAGTTGCATTGGCTGACATAATCTTCTATATCCTAGGACAACTTTTACGTCATGAAAAGGTAATAGAGTATTAATTTTCTGAAGCAACAGTATGTTACTTTCAACTAAATTTAATAGTTCTTTCTCTATGAACAAAATAAAGAAAATTTTATATATTATTATATTTATGTTACATATTATGTTATATATTATATAATATATAATTATATATAATATACTATATAATTATGTTATAATATAATAATATAATGTATAACTACATAATATATAATTATAATATCATATCATATATAATATTATACTATATTATATTACTATACTATATCTTATCTTATATTATATTATATTTATATTAAGCATTACAATGGGTCCACAAGAAAAACTGTAGAATGAATGATTAAATGAATCACTTATTAAGTGCTCGCTATATTCTAGGAACTATTCTAAGAATTGGGAAACCAACAGAAAAGGAAGACTGTCATCTCTCAAGGAGCTCACGTTAAAAATGGGGAGATACTATATATGAAAGGTTTCAGCTGCATATCAGGTCCCATGCTCCTTAAGTTGCAATGGCAAAGAGGTGGTAATGCTACTTACTTAATGCAATTTCCACTAATACAGTTAATAGAAGTTTATGATGTAAAATCATTTGACGTTATAAAGGAATTTGATGACAAAAACTTTATTTTCTAGATTTTTAGTACATGTTGCCTTAGAAGCAAATGCTAGACTGCATCTCCATAGGAGTGCTTTTCAAGATGATGGCTGAGGAAACTAGTCTGGGAGAAAAAAAAGATTCCCAAGGCTCTTGGTTTCAGGACACTTGCCTTGGTTTCAGTATCCATAAATATCTGAGGGGACATGGTATTCATTAATTGAACAGTCTATCTATTTATCAATCTATCTATCTATCTATCTATCTATCTATCTATCTATCTATCTATCTTGGGGGAACAATTGGTCTTAAGTAGCTTGTCCTGCATCACAGAGCTTATAAGTGTCTGAAGCTGAATTTTAACTCTGATAATCTTGACTTAAGGGTTAGTGCTCTATCTATGTGAAAGCATATTAAAAATAACAGTGGTGATGGTGGTGGTTAGACTTATCTGACGTATACTATCTCCTATCTGTCATGCAGAACTTGATACTTCATCTAGGATTGCTTGTCTGTTCTGTGAATGGCATTTGGTTCTTAGTTGGTGTAGATAAGTGGTGTTTTCTCCATAGGAGGGAATGTGAGGGCTTTTCTTTTTCATAGGAAATATAAATATCTGGTTGATGGAATGATAAAAGTAGTTCCCTTCTAACCTTGGTTGATGAAAGTAGTTCCTTTCTAATCTTGGTTGCACTGGCTTTGTGCAAAAAAAACTTTTTCAACTTAATGTACTGTCTATTTCTTTCTCTCCATCCTATTTATCACCCCCTATTTATGCTTTTCTTCCTCCTTTCTTCCATTTCCTTCTCATGAGAGCTTTGCTTCTGATCACCTATAAGGTTAATGGGATATAAGATCTTCCCTGTTCATTAATAAGCCTCACAGGGAACCCTGGTGCAGCGTCATTTAGGCTTTGGGCCACAGGGATTCCCACACCTTTCCAATTAAGTGCTGATTTCCAAGTTTCTCAGGACTAAGGCAATCAAGTGCCAACTCTTTGATTGGAAACACTATATGTTGTATTGTTGAGAGGGAAAGATGTGAGAGGAGAGAGAAATGGACAGACAGAGAAACAGTTTGAGGGAAGAATTTGTGTAGGGGAACTTGCTCACAGGGAGTCTTGAGGGAGAAAAACATCTGTGGTCCCTGGATTAGAGATGAGTACCTTAATAAATTTTGCCTTCTGGTATCCCAGTAGGTATGTTTCAAACAAATATTTTGGTTTTGTTTTGGAGGAAGAGAGTTTGTTATATTCTGCAAATCAACCATAGAGATAGGCATATATATTCATAGCAGCTGGTATAGGTATTGCATTGGCATTACACTACCACTTCCCTCAATCTGTCTTCCCTTCTATCAACCTCTTCAATTTTCTTTCCCTTTTTGCTATTTCTTCCCTCCCTTCTGTCTACCCCTCACCTCTCCCTCCTCTTCCTTCTCGCAGTAACCATAGGGAAAGTTAGATTTCTCTACCTATGTTATTCTCTCTGAGTCAAATCCAATGAGAGTAATGTTCAAACAATACTTATTTCCTTCCTTTCTTTCCCTCTAATGTAATATTCTTTGGAATCTTTGGATGACTAATTTATTCTCTGGTTCTAGGACCTCAAGATAGTTTTCCTTAATTATTTCTAGAAAGATATTGTTCAGGCACTTCTTCATCTTGGCTTTCAGGTAGACCAGTAATTCTTCAATTATGTATTCTGGATTTATTTTCCAGGTGAGTTGTTTTTTCTAATGATGTATTTTACATTTTCTTCCATATTTTTGATTCTTTTGATTTTGTTTGATTTTTGATCTTATAGCTTCTACTTGCCCAATTCTAATTTTTTAAAATGAATTTTAATGAATTTTTTTCTTCAGTTAGTTTTTCCATTTTGCCTGTTGTATTTTAAAAATAATTGTTTTCTATAGTCATTTTTTTTCTTTCCCTTTCCAAGATGTTGACTCTCTCTTGCATACCTCTCATTTCTTTTCAATTTTTTTCTTCTACTACTTTTATGTGCCTTTCAAAGTCCTTCTTGAGCTCTTCCGAGAGGGCTTTCTAGGCTTGATACCAGTTCGTATTCTTTTTTGAGGTTTTGGATGTGGGTATATTGACTATGTTGTTCTCTTCTGAATTTTTGCTATGATTTTCCCTCTTGCCATAATAATTTTCTATGATCAGTGTTTTTCTTTGTTCCTTTTAGCTCATGGTGTTTGCCTTTTTTCCTGTCTTTTAAAGTTGATAACTGCTTCTAGGGTGCAGAGGACATTGCCCCAAGCTTCTTGTGCTGGGGCCCAGGGGTCTAGTCACTAGCTTTGTGTTTTGGGGCCTCAGGTGCTGGTAACTGGAGACTGTGGGGGTCTGGTTGCTTACTTGGTGTTGAGTTGGAGCTGGTGGTGGTGGATGGTGTGTGCTGAAACCAGGTGATGTTTCTGTGCACAAGGGGAAGGGGTTACAATGAAGCTCATTGTGTGTGTGTGTGTGTGTGTGTGTGTGTGTGTGTGTGTGCGTGTGTGTGTGTGTGTGTGTAGAGGTAGTCTGGCAGCTGCAGGAATTAGCCAGAGCACTGGAGATAGCCAGTTCCCCTTACTGTGCCAAGGCACATGTGTGTGGGGGTGGGTTGGGGAGGGATAAACTGGTGTTGGTGCTTGGCTAATTCACCACCCTGGGGCTCAGAATCTCCTACTGGTTTGTTGAAGTGGGGCTTGCTGCTGACTTGCTGGGATCACTCCCATCCTATACTCTTTCCCTTCCACTGCAGTGAGAGGGACCCTTCTTGTTAATAACCAATGCCTCTGGGGCTAAAAGACTTCTGCATCCCATCTTTCTGCTGGTTCTGCTGTTCAAGGACTTTTCCTGGGGTGAAATTTTGGGGGTTTTTCGAAGTCAATAAAGGGAGGGTGAGAGTGACCCATTGCTTACTCCACCATCTTGACTCTAGGGTGTTTTTGGATCACAGAAAAGAGGAATAAAAATTGTGAGATAAAAAATCATGTATTTCACTGCTGAAATTAACAGCACAATAGAAAATTATGAATCCATGCTGTCAAGTCTCACAAAAAAATAGAGGATAACTGATTTTTATACAAATAAATGGAAGTGAAGAACAATCTCGAAGAAGAGAAATCAAAACCAGTAGTAGTAATAGAAAGCACATTAGAAGGGACAAGATTTACAGGGTTATTGATAGAAACTGGAAAAGAAATCTCAAAATAAGTAGTTCAAAATGTTTAATTTTATGGAGAATGAAAATATTAAATACAGACCAAATAAATATAAGGCTCATGAATCAGAGAATAAAAGTCCAGAACAGACTGAAAGGGAAGATAAGTAATGAAGAAAATGAAAGGAATAAACATTTCTCTGTAAAAAACAGAAAATGAAATTTTAAAAGTTAATGAACAAAATGAGTTAGAGAATGGCAGAGGAAGAAGGAATCTACTTGATTATAGAGAAAAAGAAAAGAGGGAAAGAATTAAATAACTAGATTAAAGCAACTGCAAAAGAAGAAATTAATAAGCAGAACTTTAAAACCATGGAAAGAGTAATAAGTAGGATGGATAAAAGAGAATTTCATTGTGAGGTAAAGAGAGCCAGTGCGAATAGGACTGTCTTAAAATACATGATGCCAAAATAATTATATTCATGGAACAGTATTTACAATGAAAATGGGAAAAAAATCCTAATTTAAAAAAAAATCAGAGACAAATGGAGGTAAACTTAGACCTAACTCTTGTAAACAATTTAATTATTTGTAAATGGAGTGACAGATTAGATAAAAAAAAATCTACAATAAGTTACTTAAAGAAAACTGTTAAAAGATATCTGCAGAATAAAAATAAAGAGCTGCAGAATAGGTGGACAATAATCTGAAAGGGGAAGGCATTATCATGTTCAGTCTCTAAGCAAAACCTCTAGAAGAATGTGGGCTTTGAATTAGATTTTGAAGGATACCGGGGATATCACAGCATCACTGGTAGAACATTCCAGACGTAGAGGAGAGCTCATGCAAAGAAATGGAGATCAGAGGCAGCGTTATGTCCCACACATTGGGGGGAGACATTGTAGCTGAATCATCAAGTGTAGGGAAAGCAGCGAAGTGTATAAAGAGTTTCAAATGCAAAGAGAGAAGTTTATAATTAATCCTGGAGCTTCACTTCAGCCCACTGATAATGGGGGTGGAGTTGGTGAAGGATGTGGCATGGTCAGAGCTATACTTTAGAAAAATCACCTTGGTGGCTGAGTGGAGGATGAATTATAAAGAAGGATAGCTTTGAGGCAGGAAGATCAGTTAAAAGGCTATTGCAATATTTTAGGCAAGAGATAATAAGGGTCTAAACTAGGGTTGTGGTAATATAAGACAAGATAAGGTGAAACATATGAGTTGTGTCATAAAGGGTAAAACAATAAAATTTGTCCATGAATTGGATCAATAACTAGGATTCAGTCCTGGCTCTGAGGTTTACTTTTGATAAAATTTTGGAAACAATTTTTACTTTCTATAAGGCTTGGTTTCTTCATCTTTGAAATGAAAATGATAAACATTTTATTGTCTACCCCTTGAGAGGATTGTAGGAAAGTTCTTTGTTGCCTTAAAGAGCCTTAGAAATGCAAGGAGATAATAAACACCATCAGGGACCACAGCAATTATTATAAAGCATTTTTCTTTTAATATTGTCTATAGCATATTCCAAATAAGGAACTACATAGAAGATACAATGTAAGGATTGTCATTATAGAAATGTATGTCCAGAAAAAGAGATAGATGGTAAGAGCAAGGGATACCTCAGGTACAACTCACATGTTCCGTTGCTATGCAAATGCCTTTGTTCTTGTCATTCTGGTAGTGGTTGAAGTACCAAGGTCCACCCTCACCTACAAGTCCAAAGGGAACTCCCCCAGGTTCTTGGAACTTTGTGAGGCAGAATCTACTAAAGACCATAACTCAAAAATCTATCATGTTTATTTCTAATCATTAGACAGGATGACAGCAGTAACAGCAAATCAACCATACTGACACTAGCTATGATAACATTGCATTTTAAGGTTTGTAAAATACTTTGAAAATGCTGTCTTCTTTGATCCTTACAATAAATCTTTACAATATGTTCTATGATTATTCTTCTATAGATTAGGATCCTAAGGCTAAGACTTATAAAAGTAACTTGTCCAGGTTGATATTGCTAGTAATTCTCTGAGGTAGGGTTTGAAGTGAGCTCTTAATACTATGTCCAATATTCTTGTCATTGAGCATTCTCATGGATTCATAATTAAAGGCAAAGACATTTAATAACATAATATAATAATACGAGTAACAACAGAGCCCCACAACCCATAAATCTGCACCTATTTTACCACAAATATGCAAATACTTAGTAAAAATATTGGATATGTACAGAGTATATGTTAGTCCTGAGAGTAGCATCTAATTTATTTGGTTTCAATCTCACAACAAAATTAGGCACTCATAAGTCATTGACCAGCTATCGACTAAAGGTTTACTTTGCCCTAATACAACAGGGATATGCAATGAAAAATATAGTAACATTTAGTTTCTTTGAAGGCAGTCCCCCCTCCTCTCTTCATGAAAGCCTATCTTGTCAGAAGAACAAGGTTCATGTTTTATCAGCCTTTTCAAGCGATCCTCTAGACTTCAGTTCTTGTCTTCAGCCAAAGTGGCATCTTTAAGTTCTCCTGCTATCCTGCCCACCGCCTACTTAGGAATGCCTCATGTTTAGTCAGTCTCACCCCATAGGAGGAGAGCTGCATCTCTTCCAGCTCTCACTTTTAGCCATGACTATGAAACACTCTTTCTCTAAGTCAGAATAAAGGTGTTGAATTTAGTTCAACTGATCACAGAGAGGATCAGGTACTATTGATAAGATTGTGCATTTTTCTTGAACTGTTTGCTTCTCTTGATATCCCCTTCATTGGATTCACAGATTTGACCTCAACAGACATCTGGCTCTACCCATATACAAAAAGTTCCCTCTATAACATATCTAACAAATGATCATCAAGCCTCTGTTTTGTTTATTTCTCATTTACTTTTTAATTTAGAGAATAAAACAAATTCAAAAAAAGTAAATTTATGGAATCAAATATTTCCAGAATAAAGTATTATTTTTAAAAGAATTATTTCCTATGAAGCTGCAAATCTAGTGTGGACAACTTGCTGTTCCTTTTAAACATATGATAAAGTTATCATGTAACTTTTTTCATTTTTTCCTTCTCTCTTCTTTAACCTAGAGATTGCTACCATTAACTGTGAGGATTGGAAGCTCAATTCCGTGTGGACGGTCTTGGGCGGGTAAAAGTGGGACTTCTAAATCTTAGAGTCTTACGAGGCCCTCCATGAACAGTGGGGATTCGAGAAGGTCAGACTGAGCTAGCTCGGCTAGCTCGGGTATTTCCGCCTCTCCCCGGGAGATACGTGATGGGTGGAGTCTCCCTGCCCTCGAGGTCGTCCTGGATCTGGGCACACTATTGTTATCTAACAACACGGTATTTAGATGCAAACTATGCTGCTGGAGAGTTAAGTAGGATTGAGGAAGTCTGAAAGCTCTCTTAGCACGTGAGGAGCCAAGAGGACAGTAGGCTCCGTTTCTTTTCTTTCCTCTCTACCCTCCCCCTCTCTCCCCGCTTTTACTTCTACTTCCAATACCTTAAGATCTTAGACTCCTTAGGAAATCTCCCCCTCTTCCTCCTAAGGAAGACCCCCCTGCACTTGTAACTAGACCCTGAAATAAAGCTCAACCCTTGTTCGACTCTGGAACGTCCTTTCTCTCATATGAGCATCCGGTTTTGGCCAACCGAAGACCTCGGAGGTGAGGTAAGAAGACTCGGGTAGCCCACACAGGCCTCTAGGCCTGGCAATTAACCTCTTTAAAAAAACAAACAGACTTTGAAGATGGATTGTTAAAAAGTGAAAACAAAATAGTAAAAATACTCAGGAAAAAAAACTTTGAAGATTGAGTAATTTGTCACTTCTTGAAGTAATCTATTCCACTTATGTATAGCCTTTTAGGATTGTATTTTCTGACATAAAGCATATATTTTCCTTTTTGTAATTTCTACCCATTACTCCTATGTCATTTTTCTTACAGAACAAGTTTAATACCTCTTCTACATGACAGCCCTTCATATAGTCAAAGACGATTATCAGATCCCACTAACTCTTCTCTTCTTGTGTCTAAACAATCTCCTATTTCTTTAACCAATCTTCATATTACATAGACTCATGGTCCTTCCTTATCCTTGTTATCTTGCTTTTGATTTTCTTCAGCTTATCCATTTATTAATCAATCAAAATAACATAGTATCTTCTGTGCTATTCTAGCCACTGTGCTAAATTGTAAGATTCCTCAGATTTATAATTCTTCAGGTGGAAAATAAGTTTAGTGTAACTATAGTGAGGAAAATGCTTTACTATTTTTCATCATGCTCTATTTTATGTGAATGATAATGACTGGAGAAGAATATTAAAAGGCTAACAAATACTAACAAAGAGTGATATACATGTATGTTTGAGACATGATGGAGTTCTTCCTTGGACTCTTTGAAGTTATCCTGGAAAAGACTGAAGACTTGTCGAGTGATGTGCTTGTGAATGTAAACAACTGGCAATCTGAGAAAAATGTATGGGTGACACTTTCAGTTAAATCTGCATTATTTACTTTCTTTCTCTATCACTTTCTTAAGTGTCGATCAAAGGCAAAACAAAACAATAAACCAAATCTTGCTGTGCTGCATTTTTCACTTTCAGAATTGTAAATACATTGAAATTTTTACAATCTGCTCTCCTGAGTCAATTCAGTCTGCCTCCAGCACAATCCTACCTTTGTCCTACTTTTCCCTAGCAATATATCAAAGCCTGGAATTTCTTTAAATTATCAACATAATGTTAATTTCTGAAAGATTATTATGGGTGGTAAATATCAGAACCTCACTGTGCCTTTGATAGAAAATGATTCCCACTTTAAAGACTTAGGTCAAGTTCTGGGTTGGAAAGTTGCTTCTTGTTGAATAGCATTTAAAGTAAAATTTGTATTGTGGTTAGGAAGATCATGTGTCTGCCATTCTGGAATGTGTTGGGGGTAGGCAAGGGAGGTAGAAAGATTCCCTTTCTGACTGCTGTATTATTAAATTAAGCATCACAACCAATGTAAATTTTTCAGGATAACTTCGAACTTCTTATCCAAGGAAGGCTTCTATTAAATCTCAAATATATCTTTTCATTCCTGTACTGTTAATATGTGTTATCCTTTTAGCAAAACAATTCTAATGTATGTTGAGGGGCTCAAGTAAAGAAATGCCATTAAAAGTATATTACTTCTTTAGAAAGGGGCATAGTTCTTTTTCTAATGGAATGTTCAATGTAATAGAATAATAAAGACAATTGTACAATAGACATGCAAATTCTGTGAACTCAAGAGCTATTTAAGTAATGAAAGGGTCTAAGAACTGGTGGAGAGCTGGTTCAGTGAATAGCGAAATAAGGAATCCATTTCTCTCTCTCTGTCTCTCTCTGCCTCTCTCTCTCTCTCTCTCTCTCTCTCTTTCTCACACACACACACACACACACACACACACACACACACACACACACACTCACACACACACCCAAAAGATACAATCTTAGGTCTGAAAGAGAGCCTGAAATTTTCTTGTGGAAAGGTAGCACATTAAAATATTCATTATCTTAGCATAAATTAATTTATCTATACAAATAACCAAATCACATTGCAGAGTCATGAGGGAATCAGACACAAGAGGAACGCATTGATAATGAAAGAATGGGCAGCTTTTTGGGAAAACGAACAACACACAGAAATGGTATGAACCTAGCAGTATAATAAGGAACCCTGGGAAGAACAAGAAGAACTGAGGAAAAGGAATAGATATAACTCCAGAAAGGTCAGTCATAGGTAGAAGAAGATCATCTAGGAGAGGAGAGTGTATGAGAGAGAAGAGAGGTGAGGTCTATATAGTTATAGTTTGAGATGCCAAAAACAAACGCTTTTTCTTTTTGCAATGTTTGCTAAACCCAGTTCTAATTCTAGCTTACATTTTTAAAAAAAAAATAGAAAACGATAGAAGATTTATTTGGGGAAGACTTCCTGGAGGAAATGACCATTAATCTTGCTTGAAAAGGTTGTTTACACACAGTTCTGACATCTTCCTTGTCTTTCATATCATTCTACCATCTCCCTAAGCTATTATACCATATTTTGGTTTCATTTCTCATGACCAAATGGCTTCTATAGCCCTTTCAATTTATGTTTTCATCCCACTAGTGCTCTCTCAAAAGGTCCTGATGGTCTCTTATGTGAAAAATTGAAATATGTTTTCCAGCCTTCATCCTCCTTAGCCCAACTTCAAATTTTGAGCAGCCTTTCTTCATAGATATCATAACTAAGATTAAGAAGTTTTGCACCTGAGGCAGGCAATCAATAATCAGCACGCTTTTCTTAAGTACTTACTATATTCTAGGCAGTGGACTTAGCACTTGGGATACAGAGAAAAATAAAAATGAGCACCTGCTCTCAGGCAGCTCACATTTAAATATTGAAGATGTAAAAGCACAGAGTGGAAGGAAAAATCCTAGCAGTTGGGGGACCATGACAGTTCTCCTAAAGTAAATAATAAGAGTTGGAGACTGGAAAGGAGAGAAGTACAGGCTTGCAGAACAGTCAGTGCACAGGAAGAAAGAGAAGGCAAATGGAGCTTTGTGTGTGAAGTAAAGCAAATCCACTACTTCAATGTTAGAAGATTAGAAAGGTGAGAACAACTAGTTGTAAAGAATTTAAAAGCCAGAGATAATAGGGACCCATTGGAGATCATTAAGGGCAGGAGAGATGACTTGGTTAGTCTTCTGCTTTAGGAAAATTTTGGCTTGGGTCAAGTAGTATAAGAATTACTCTGACTTAGTGGGTAAAGTAGATAGCAGCCTAGATAATTGCAAATGCTGCAGAATACCATTAATTATTGGGGGACATGCTGAGAAAAGTACATTGGCCTTTTTAGTATCTTCCCATTTTATTATTGATGACTAACTGCCAAAGTAGACTGTTCTTTTTGCTTGCCATCCAAGAAGACTAATCCCTAGGGGACTGTGGTATAGTGTTAACTTTTATAGTAAAGAGTTATATATATTGGGTGAGGAACTAGAGAAGAGCTTGATGCCAACTGAATTTCTCCCTCCTTCTTTATCATTCACCACCTAAACTATCATTCTGTAACAGAATGTTAGTTATAAGAGATCTTGGTAATCTTCTAGTTCATCTACTTCATTTTGCAAAGTGAGGGGGGGAAATAAAGATAATGAAAGAAGTAAACAAACATTTATTAAGTACTTTTTGTGTGCCAAGCACTATATTAAGTGTTTTACAAATATTTAATTCTTGCAACAACCCTCTGAGGTAGGTTCTATTATTTTTCCCATTTGAAAGTTGAAGATACTAAACCAGTGGGAGATTAAGTGATTAGCTTAGGGTCACAGTTATCATGAGGGTTGTGTGTGTGTTTGTGTGGTTTGTCCAAAGAGGACCATGGCGACAAGGAGATGATGGCATGACTTGCAGTTGACTGATTTGAGTGAGAGAGGGCTGTGAAAAGTCACCAGCCTCACGTTCTCCTTCAGAGCCATCTGGGTCCAGTGGCCAGATATTGATTAGGACAACTGGAGATAGCCAGGATGCCATGGGAGAAGTTGACTTTTTAAGTTAAGGTCTTTTCAAATTCTAGCTTTAAGTGAGGCAACTCCCATTATGTGAATAGACCTCTTTAAGAAGGGAGTCAAGGGATGATCCCTTTAATAAAACCAAAATCAAACTGGGAGGGGAAAAGTCTCAGGGTTGCTGGCTCAAAGAGAAACCGTTACTGTTTACATTTACTCTGAGCCAGGAGGGCCCAAAAATAACCATTCAGTGGTGCTTGGGCAGGGATCTATTGCTGTCCAATCTGTAACGTCCAGAGTGAGTTGGGTTTAAGGCTTGGTCTTTGAGAAGGAAATCTAGCCTCTAAACATCAAAACTTTGCAGAGCACTCCTTCCCTCAGATCAAAGTCAATTGCAAGACTGAAGATACTGTTTTGTCCAAGGTTACGGGGGGAAAGAATCCCCATTCAACTCAACTGAAGTTGAAGTTGAGCTGAGGTAGAAGTCAAATTGAATCCAAATGTATTAATATAACACTAACATATTCAGACAACTGGAGTTGGAAGTGATCTTGGAGACTACCATGTTCTACCCAACTCTTTTACAATGGCAGAAATCAAAGACTCAGGATTACTGTCAGAACACAGATTAGAACAGCACTAGAAAGTCTTATGTCTATTCTCTCAGGCAATTTTCAGATTTCTTAAATCTGGTCTTCTGTGATATAATCATGGTTTACTTTTTTTTTCATGAAAAGGTCCTTTAATGTTCAGGGTGTTCCAAAAATATGAAGTTTTAAACTTTAGTAGATTGATTGGCAAACTACAGTTCCAAACTTGCAGTCCAGAGCTAAGAGTGTTTTTTATATTTTTAATTTTTTTTTTGCAAATTTATTTATTTATTTATTTGCATTCAACTTTCAACAATCACTTCCTTGAGATTTAAATTTTCCCTCCATCCCCAAGATGGCATGAAATCGCAGGTGGGCTTACATCTACACTCTTATTAAACACATTTTCACATTAGTCATATTGCATAGAAGAAGTAAAATGAATGGGAGAAAGCATAAGTAAAACTAAACTAAACCAAACATAATAAAACAGAAAATAGTCTGCTTCATTTTGCACTCCAACTCCACAGTTCTTTCTCTGGATGTGGATGGCATTTTGCATCATGAGTACTTTGGAAATGTTTTAGGTCCTTGCCTTGCTTTGGAGGACTAACTCTATCAAAAACAGTTCTCCCACACTGTAGCTGTTACTGTGTATAATGTTCTCCTGGATCTACTCACTTCACTCCGCATCAGTTCACATAAGTCTATCAAGTTATGTCTGAAGTCTGCCTGTTCATCATTTCTTACAGCACAATAATATTCCATTACATTCATATACCACGACTTGCTCAGCCATTCCCCAGTTGATGGACAATTCCTGGATTTGCAGTTCTTGGCCATCAAAAAAAAGCTGCTAAAAATATTTTTGTACATGTGGGTCCTTTTCCTATTTTTATGGCCTCTTTGGGATACAACCCTAGAAGTGGTATTGCTTGGTCAAAGAGTATGTACATTTTTATGTCCCTTTGGGCTTAGTTCCAAATTGCTCTCCAGGGTAGTTGAATCAGCTCACAGCTCAATCAACAATGAATTAGTGTTTCAGCTCTCCCACATCTTCTCCAATATTTATTATTTTCTTGTTTTGTCATGCTAGCCAATCTAATAGGTGCCATGTGGTACCTCAGAATTGTTTGATTTGCATCTCTAATAAATAGTCACTTTAAGCATTTTTTTCATATATCTATAGATAACTTTAATTTCTTCCTCTGAAAACTGCCTGTTCATATCCTTGAACCATTTAACCATTGGAGAACGACTTGTATTCTTGTAAATTTGACTCTGTTCTCTATATGTTTTAGAAATGAGACTTTTATCACAGATACTAGATGTAGATATTCTTCCCTAGTTTTCTGCTTCCCTCCTAATCTTGGTTGCATTGGCTTTGTTTGTGGGAAAAAAAGAAAAACCTTTCAATTTAATGTAATCAAAAGTATCCATTTTGCATTTCATAATGTTCTCTATCTCTTGTTTGGTCATAAACTCCCTCATTCTCCATAAACCTGAGAAATAACTATTCCTTGCTCCCTTAATTTGTTTCTACTATCAGCTTTTATACCTGGATTGTGTACCCATTTGGAATTTATACTGGTATATGGTGTTAGGCATAGGTCTACGTCTGTCTTCTGCCACACTATTTTCCAGTTTTCAGAGCAGTTTTTGTCAAACAGTGAGTTCTTATCCCAGAAGCTGATGTCCCTGGCTTTATCAAACAATAGACTGCTAGAGTCATTGACTACTGTGTCATGTGTACCCAACATATTCCACTGATCTACCCCTCTATTCCTTAGAAATTATCAAGTAGTTTTAATGATCACTGCTTTATAATACAATGCAAGATCTGGTAGGGTTAGGACACTTTCCCTAGCATTTCTTTTCATTAATTACCTTGATATTCTGGACCCTTTGTTCTTCCAGATGAATTTGATACTATTTATTTCTAGGTCTATAAAATAGTTTTTGGTAGTTTGGTGTGGCACTGAATAAGTAAATTAATTAAGGTAGAATTGTCATTTTTTATCTTACTAGCTTGGCCTACCTATGAGCAACTGAGGTTTTCTTTATAATTATTTAGATCTGACTTTATTTGTGTGAAAAGTCTTTGTAATTGTGTTCATATAGTCCTTGGGTTTGTTTTGGCAGATAGAATCCCAAATATTTTATAGTGTCTACAGTAACTTTAAATGGGATTTCTCTTTCTGTCTCTTGCTGTTTGACTTTTTTGATAAAATATAGAAATTCAGATTATTTATGTGGGTTTATTTTGTATACTGCTACTTTGCAAAAGTTATTTTTTATTTCAAGTAGTTTTTTTCTTGATTCTCCAGGATTCTCTAAGTATATCATCATATCATATGCAAAGAGTGATTAACTTAGATTCTTCTTTGTCTGTTCTAACTCCTTCAATTGTTTTCCTCTCTTATTGCCAAAGCTAACATTTCCAGTACCATATTGAATAAGTATGGCGATAATGGACATCCTTGTTTCACCCCTGATCTTATTAGAAATGCATCTGGCTTATCCCAGTTACATATAATGCCTGCTGATGGTTTTAGGTAGATGCTGCTTATTATTTTAACTTATGCTCCATTTATACCTATCCTCTCCAGTGCTTTCAGTAAAGATGGTGTTGTATTTTGTCAAAAGCTTTTTTTTCTGCATCTATTGAGGTAATCATATAGTTTCTGTTAGTTTTATTATTGACATGATCAGTAATGCTCATAGATTTCCTAATAATGAACCAATCCTGCATTCTTGGTATAAATCCTACTTGATCAAAGTATATTATTCTCATGATAAATTTCTGGAATCTTTTGGCTAATATTTTGTTTATTGTTTTTGCATGCATATTCATTAGGAAAATTGGTGTATAATTTTCTTTCTCTGTTTTGGCTCTTCCCAATTTAGGTATCAGCACCATATTTGTATCATAAATAGAATTTGGTAGGACTCCTAATTTTCCTAAATAGTCTATATGGTATTGGAATTAACTGTTCTTTGAATGCCTGATATAATTCTCTTGTAAATCTATCTGGTTCATGTAGATGTTTTTGTCGGGAGTTCACTGATGCTTGTTCAATTTTTTTTTCTGAGGTGGGGTTAAGTATTTTACTTCCTGTTCTGTTAATCTGAGCAGTTTATATTTTTTGGAAATATTCATCCATTTCACTAAGATTGTCAAATTTATGCCCATTCAGTTGGACAAAACAATTTTTAATTATTGTTTAAATTTCCTCTCCATTAGTTGTGAATTCACCATTTTCACTTTTGATACTGGTAATTTGGTTTACTTCCTTGATTTTTTTTAAAGCAAATTGACCAAAGGTTTATCAATTTTAATTTTTTTCATAATTCTAGTAGTGCTTAGTTTTATTTATTAGTTCAATAGTTTTCTTAATTTTAATTTTATTTATCTCTCCTTTGTTTTTCACTGTTTCTAATTTAGCACTTAATTGGGAATTTTCAGTTTGTTCTTTTCTAACTTTTTCAGTTGCACACAGAAGTCATTGATCTATTCTTTCTCTATTTTATTCATGTAAGCGTTCAAAGACATAGAACTTATCCTAAAAACTGCCTTTGCTGCGTCTCATAAGTTTGGTAGGTTATCTCATTATTGTAATTCTCTTGAGTGAGGTTATTGGTTGCTTTCATGATTTGCTATTTGACCCACTTACTCTTTAGGAGTAGATCATTTAATTTTTAATTAATTTTTAAATAATTTTCAAATTTTGGGGGTGGAGCCAAGATGGCAGAGTGAGACCAATGACTCACCTAAGCTCTTGAACAAACTCCTTCAGATACCTCTGAAAGGAGAATGTGACCAAATTTTGGAGGTGCAGAATCCAGTGGGAGACAGACTGTGACAGATTTGGAGCCCAGGTTAGACAGCAAGGTCCACGGGAAGGATCTGTTCCACAGGGGTGAGCCCCCAGCGCACAGCACAGCACAGTCAGCACAGTGGAGCAGAAGGGACCCAAGAAACCTGAGAGCGGCAGGCAGAACTAGAGGAGCAGCACCTAAGGTGGGAGACAAGCCAAACCAAGCCAGGGAGAGCCACTGAGCGCCAGATATCAGTGTAGCAGCTCCTGAGACCTTCAGCCCCAAGATTAAACTTCAGTAAGTCACCTACTTGAACTTCTGGGAGCCAGGATGGTGGAATGATTAGTAAATTCCCTCTCCTCCCCCCTTCATGACTGTGAAAGAACCATAAAATATTTCCCCAGAAAAATCCTGTCAGCGGGAAGAGCAGAAGGGGCAAATAGACTCATAACACCCGAGGCTAGGAAGATAGCTAAGGGGGATTCCTCCTACTGTGGCAGAGGCAAACTGGAAAAACAGAGGACCCAGGGCAGAGAAAACTCACACTAGGACCCAGGCAAGCCTCAGCTCCAGGAGAGGAGCCCCAGGAGGGGTGGGAACAATCATTAGCATCTAGGCTTGCTTCTGCACTCCAGGGGAAACAGGAAGACAATAGGGAATCTGGGATCACCAAACCCTGAGCTTGCCTTTGCTTCATTTCAGCTGAGGAGATCTCCTGTGACCAGACCATTCCTCCCACACACTTAACAAGCTAACCCCAGGGTTGATCAGGGAAACAAAAAACAAAAACCTGCTTTTAGCTTTTTCACACATCAGCTCAACACAAAGTTCTGTAGCTTCTGACTGAAAGAACCAGAAGCCACAACACTCAGACAACATTATGAACAAAGAAAAGGCAGATCAAGGGAGAAAAAAGCCATAACATCTTTCTATGGGGATAAGGATCAAAACACAAACACTAGAGCTCAGAGCTGAGACTGTACTTCCATCTAAAACTTCAGAAGGGACTATGAACTTCTCGCAAGCACAAGCAGCTCTCCTGGAACAGCTGAACAAGGAAATAGAAGAAAAACTGGCCAATGATTTTAAAATTATAAAAAAAGAATTCACTGATGAGAACCTCACTTTGAAAAGGAAAATTGAACAAATGGAAAAGGAAGTTCAAAAATTAACTGGAGAAAATAATTCCCTAAAAGGAACAGTTGGTCAAAGGGAAAAGCAAACCCAAAACCTAACTGGGAAAATTGGTCAAATGGAAAAGGAAGTACAAAAATTAACTGGAGAAAATAGCTCCTTAATGGGAAAAATTGGTCAAATAGAAAAGGAGATGCAAGTTAACTGAACAAAACAATATGATAAAGATTAGAATTGGGCAAGTAGAAACTAATGACTCAATGAGACAGCAAGAATCAGTCAAACATAATCTAAAAAATGAAAAGATAGAAGAAAATGTAAAATATTTAATTGGAAAAACAACTGACCTGGAAAATAGATCCAGGAGAAAAAATTTAAGAATTATTGGCCTGCCAGAAACCCATGATGGAGAAAAGAGCCTGGACAATATCTTCCAGGAAATCATCCACAAAAACTGCCCAGAAGTGCTAGATTCAGAGGGCAAAATAATCATCGAAAGAATCCACCGTTCCCCTCCCGAAAGGGATCCCAAACTCAAAACCCCAAGAAATATCATTGCCAAATTCCAGAGCTATCAAGTGAAGGAGAAAAAACTACAAGCACCAGAAAGAAACAATTCAGATACCAAGGACATACTGTCAGGATCACACAGCTTCTACATTAAAATATCAAAAGAATTGGAACCCAATATTCCATAAGGCAAAGGAGTTGGGACTTCAACCAAGGATCAACTACCCAGCAAAGTTCAGCATAACATTTCAGGCAAGGAGAAAGTCATTCAACGAAATAAGGGATTTCCAGAGCTTCCTGTCCAAAGCACCAGAACTCAATAGACAATTTGATCTTCAAATGCAAGTCTCAAGAGAATCATAAAAAGGTAAACAGGGGGAAAAAAACAAAACCAAAAAAACTTGTTACTCAATTACGGCAAACTGTTTACTTCGCTATAAGGGAAGATGATAATTGTTAATCTTGAGAATTGTGCAGCTATTATGATAAAAGGGAGATATACATAGAGGGAATGGGTATAAAGTAAATGATGTCATGCCAAAAATATGATTTAAGTATGAGAAGGGATAGTAATAGGATGTGTGAAAAGGAGGAAGCAGAAAATGTCAAATTATATCACAGGAAGAAGTACAAAATCATAGTAGAGGGAAAGAGGGGAGGGAGATGGGCATTGTTTGAGAGGTACTCTCATCTGATTTGTTTAAAGGAGGGAACAATAAACTTAAGTAGATAATCCTAACTAGCTCTATAGGCAGTAGGAGGGGAAAGGGGAAGAAAGGGAGGGAGGCTAAAAGGGAGGGAAGAAGCAAGAAGAGTATAGGGGAGTAAAAGGGAGGAAGGCTAAAAGAAGGAAGGGAAGGCTGCAGGAGGAGGTGGTGAAAAGTGAATACTATTGAGGAGGGGAAGGGAGATGGGAGAGCTAAAAGCACAAATGGTAGGAAAGATGATGGAGGGAAATACACAGATCGTAATCATCACTGTGAATGTGAATGGAAAGAATTCTCCCATAAAGCAGAGATGGATAGCAGAAGGCATGAAAAGCCATAATCCAACAATATGCTGCTTACAAGAAACACATTTGAAATGGGAATACACATAGGATAAAGGTCAAAGGATGGAGCAGAATATATTGTGCTTCAGCTCATGTAAGAAAGGCAGGAGTAGCAATCCTAATCTCAGACAAAGCAAAAGCAGAAATACATCTAATCAAAAGGGATAAGGAAGGAAACTATATCCTGCCAAAAGACACCATAGACAATGAAGCAATATCATTACTAAACATGTATGCTCCAAGTGGTATAGCATCCAGATTCTTAGAGAAGAGGTTGGGAGAGTTGAAGGAAGAAATTGACAGCAAAACTATACTGGTGGGGGACCTCAACCTCCCCCTCTCTGAACTTGATAAATTTAACCTAAGAATAAACAAGAAAGAGGTGAAGGAGATAAATAAAACTCTGGATGAGGTACATATGATAGCTCTTTGGAGAAAATTGAATGGGAATAGAAAGGAATATACCTTTTTCTCAGTGGTACATGGAACATTTACAAAATTTGACGATGTACTAGGACACAAAAGTCTCACAATCCAATGCAGAAAGGCAGAGATAATCAATGCATCCTTCTCAGATCATAATGCAATAAAAATTACATGTAATACAAGGCCATGGAAAGATAAACCAAAAATCAATTGGAAACTAAATAATCTAATCCTAAAGAAGGAATGGGTTAAAGAAGAAATCATAGAAACAATCAACAATTTCATTCAAGAGAATGACAATAATGAGACAATATACCAAATCTTATGGGATACTGCAAAAGCAGTTCTTAAGGAAATTTTTGTATCTTTAAATGCCTACATAAATATAATAGAGAAAGAGGAGATCAATGACTTGGGAATGCAGCTGAAAAAGCTAGAAAAAGAACAAATTGAAAATCCCCAAGTAAACACCAAATTAGAAATATTGAAAACTAAAGGAGAGATTAATAAAATTGAAATTAAGAAAACTATTGAAATAATAAATAAAACCAATAGTTGGTTTTATGAAAAACTAAAAAAAAAATTGATAAGCCTTTGGTCAATTTGATTAAAAAAAAAGAAAGAAGAAAATCAAGTTACTAATATTAAAAATGAAAGGGGTGAACTCACCTCCAATGAGGAGGAAATTAAAACAATAATTAGAAACTACTTTGCCCAACTTTATGCCCACAAATTCGATAATCTAAACGAGATGGATGAATATTTGAAAAAACACAAATTGCCCAGATTAACAGAAGAGGAAGTTGAATACTTTAACAACCCAATCTCAGAAAAAGAAATTGAACAAGCTATCAATGAACTCCCTAGGAAAAAATCTCTAGGGCCAGATGGATTCACAAGTCAATTCTATCAAACATTTAAAGAACAGTTAATTCCAATACTGTATAGACTATTTTTGAAAACTGAGGAAGAAGGAGTCCTCCCAAATTCTTTCTATGATACAAATATGGTTTTGATACCCAAACCAGGAAGAGACAAAACAGAGAAAGAAAATTATAGACCAATTTCTGTAATGAATATAGAGGAAAAAATTATAAATAAGATTTTAACAAAATGCATATAGCATCTTATCAGAAGAAAAATACATTATGATCAGGTAGAATTCGTACCAGGAATGCAGGGCTGTTTCAATATTAGGAAAACTATTAGCATTATTGATCATATCAACAACAAAACTAACAAAAAACACACGATTATCTCAATAAATGCAAAAAAAGCTTTCGACAAAATACAACACCCATTCCTATTAAAAACCCTGGAGAACATAGGAATAAATGGAACTTTCCATAAAATAATAAGCAGTATCTACCTATAACCTTCAGCAAGCATTAAAGACAATGGGGATAAGCTAGATACATTCCCAACAACATCAGGGGTGAAATAAGGATGTCCATTATCACCACTATTATTCAATATGGTACTAAAAATGTTAGTTGTAGCAATTAGACAAGATAAGGAAATTGAGGGAATAAGAATAGCCAAAGAAGAAACTAAGTTATCACTTTTTGCAGAGGATATGATGATATACTTAGAGAATCCCAGAGATTCAAGTAAAAAACTACTTGAAATAATAAACAACTTTGGCAAAGTTGCAGGTTACAAAATAAACCCACACAAATCTTCTGCATTCTTATATATTAGCAACAAAGTCCAACAGCAAGCGATAGAAAGAGAAATCCCATTTAAAGCTGGGGTAGACACTGTAAAATACTTAAGAGTTTACCTGCCAAAACAAATCCAGGGATTATATGAACACAATTACAAGATACTTTTTGCACAAATAAAATCAGATTTAAGTAAGTAGAAAAACATCAGTTGCTCATGTGTAGGCCGAGCTAATATAATAAAAATGACAATTCTACCTAAATTAATTTGCCTGTTTAGTGTCATACCAATTAAATAATCAGATAATTATTTTCTAGAGCTGGATAAAATAATATCCAAATTCATTTGGAAGAACAAAAGGTCCAGAATATCAAAGGGACTAATGAAAAGAAATGCTTGGGAAGGTGACCTAGCACTACCAGACCTCAAATTGTACTATAAAGCAGCAATTATCAAAACCACTTGGTATTGGCTAAGAAACAGAGAGATAGACAAGTGGAATAGACTTGGCACTCAAGACACAGTAGGCAAAGAATATAGCAACCTCCTGTTTGATAAACCCAAGGACCCCAGCTTCTGCGGTAAGAACTCATCGTTCAACAAAAATTGCTGGGAAAACTGGATGACAGTGTGGCACAAATTAGGCATAGACCCATGACTGACACTATACACAAGAATAAAGTCCAAATGGGTACATGATTTAGGTATAAAGATCAATACCATGAATAAACTGGAGAAGCAAGGAAAAGTGTATTTTTCAGATCTATGGAAAAGGGAAGAATTTTTTACTAAAGGAGAGATAGAAGGCATTCTGAAATGCAAGATGGATAATTTTGATTACATTAAACTGAGAAGTTTTTGCACAACCAAACCCAATGCAACCAAAATTCAGAGGGATGTAGTAAATTGGGAAAGAATTTTTACAGCTAATCTAGGGGATAAAGGACTCATTTCTAGAATATATAGAGAAATGACTCAAATGTATAACCATACAAGTCATTCCCCAGCTGATAAATGGTCAAAGGATATGAACAGATAATTTTTAGAGGAAGAAATTAAAGATATCTATAATCATATGAAAGCATGCTGTAAATCACTATTGATTAGAGAGATGCAAATCAAAACAACTCTGATATATCACATCACACCTATTAGATTGGCAAGCATGACAGAACAGGAAAATGATAAATGTTGGAGAGGATGTGGGAGAGTTGGAACACTAATTCATTGTTGGTGGAGCTTTGAGCTCATCCAGCCATTCTGGAGAGCAATTTGGAACTATTTCCAAAGGGCTACAAAAATGTGTATACCTTTTGACACAGCAATATCGCTACTAGGACTGTATCCCCAAGAGATCATAAAAATGGGAAAGGGTCCCACATGTACAAAAATATTTATAGCAACACTCTTTGTAGTTGCCCAAAACTGGAAGTCAAGGGGAGGCCCATCAATTGGGGAATAGCTGAATAAATTATGGTATGTGAATGTAATGGAGCACTATTGTGCCATAAGAAATGATGAAGAAGAAGACTTCAGAGAAGCCTGGAACGACTTATATGATCTTATGCTGAGTGAAAGGAGCAGAACCAGGAGAACTTTGTGCACAGAAATGACCACAGTGTGTGAGAGTTTTTTCTGGTAGCCTTGGAATTTCGTAATAATGCAAGAACTTATTAAAAAAAAATCTCAGTGGTGGTTTTCTAAGGCAAAATATCTTCCACACTCAGAGAAAGAAATATGGCAGTCATTCGCAGAATGTAGTAGATCATGTTTGTTTGTGTGTGTGTGTGTATCAAGTTTTGATTTGTTATATGATTTCTTCCATTTATTTTAGTTTGACTACATAGCATGAGTATAGTGAAAACGTACTCAATAGGAAAGTATATGTAGAATCTATACAGAATTGTATGCTGCCGTGTGGAGGGAGGGGGGTAGTGGGGGCAAGCGTGGGAGGGGATAAAATCTTAATTTTATGGCAGTGATTGTAAAACATTAAAAAATAATAATAAAATTAAATTTAAAAAATAATTTTTAAATTTTAATTAATTTTGGTCTATCTTTCCATAGCCCTTTATCACATGTAATTTTTATTGCATCATGATCTGAAAAGGATGCCTTTACTATTTCTGCCTTTCTGCACTAGATTGTGAGATATTCATGCCCTTTTACATGGTCATTTTGTGTATGTGCCATATGCTGCTCGTATAATTTTTCTGTCTTTTTTTCCCTGTACTTCCCTTAACTTCTCTTCTAAGAATTTGGGTACTATGCTATTTGGTGCATATATGTTTAGCAATAACAGTATTTCATTGTCTGTGGTGACTTTTATCAGGACATAATTTCCTTCCTTATCCCTTTTGATTAGATCTGTTTTTGCTTTTGCTTTGTCTGAGATTAGGATGTTTATTCCTGCTTTTTTTTTTTTTTTTTTACTTCAGCTAAAGCATGATATATTCTGCTCCACTACCTGGCCAGATATGACACTGAAGTCCTAGCCCCAGCTGAATTGCCAAGTATTCAAACTATGCTTCAGAGAGCGCAACTCCAAATGGCTGGCCACATTGTTCAAATGCAAAACATATGCTTGCCAAAAAGACTATTTTATGGAGAACTTGCATGGGGCCGATGATCACATGGTGTCCAGAAGAAATGATAGAAGTACTCTCTCAAGGTCTCTCTCTAGAACTCTGGATTTGACTGTGCAACATGGGAGACACTGGCACAGGACTGCTCATCATGGCATGCTCACATCAGAAAGGGTGTTGTGCTCTACGAGGAAAGTATAATTGAGACAGCACAAAGTAAGCATAGGATGCACAGATTTGGGATATCTACCCCAAATATTCACACAGACTATCTGAACCCAACCTGTGGTAGAACATTCCAAGCTCATATTGGTCTGATCACCCACAGCTGGACACACTGAAATTTCACTTCATCATGGGGATGTAACTTTGGTCCTCTGCAAACATAAGGGACAACAGCCAACCATCCCCCCATTTCAAATGTGTTTCTTATAAACAATATATTTTAGGTTTATGTTTTTTATGCTCCATTTTTCTGGGTAATTGCTCCTTGCTTTGCTTTATGGAATATTGTATTCTAAACTCTCCTATCTTTTAATGTAGAAGCTGCAAGGTCCTGTGTGATCCTGGCTGTAGTTCTTCAATATTTGACTTGTTTCTTTCTAGGTGTTTGCAGTATTTACTTCTTGATCTGATAATTCTCCAATTTATCAACAATATTCCTTGAGGTTTTCATTTTGGTATCTCTTTCAGGAGGTGATCAGTGGATTATTTTGATGACTATTTTACCTTCTAGATATAGGGCCTCTTCAATGCCTATAAAGCATGAATTGCTATATATTTCCTGTAGGATAAATTTCAAGCTTTACAATGTGGCAATTAAATCCATCACATTCTTGCTATGACATGCCTTCATACCTTTATGTTGCATTATTCTCTCTCATCCCCTTTGCATCAAACCAAACTGGACTGTTAGTTTATACCTGAATTCCACATTTCACTTCCTACCCTGATTCATATTTACTTAAGGTCATCCCAATGCTTAGAAGGTACTCTGTCCTCCACTCTTCCTCTTGGAGTCCTTCAAATTTCAGGTTAGGTAGCACCAGTATAGATAAATATCCTATGAACCCACAAGTTCTTAGTTCTTAGTTGATTTTTTTATTATACTTCTGTGTACACATGCTTTATCTTCACCAGTGAGATGAACATACCTTGAGTGCTGACACCATTTTATTTGTGTTTTTACCTCTTTTTGTAACTAGCACTGTTTCTTCTTTTTGCCAAATACATCAATGCTTTAAAAAACCTGAATTGAAAGAAATTGATTGAATTGAATTGTAAGCAAACTCAAAGGTGAAAACTATTTAATGCATAATTTGGGCAAAATTTTAGACCAAGTGAGGAGGAAGTTATTCTTTAAAATTCAACGTTCCATCTGGGATCAAGACACACAGTTTAAGAAGCTAGAGATATCTTTGAGTCAGGGGAAATCCAAGCTTAAATTCATAGTAACAGGACCACATTCCAGATATGAAGTTTCTGAAGATGCCAGTGAAGAAATTACATTGATATTCATTCTTTCATCTCTGAGAATTTTCTCTGGCTCCTCCCCATGCCTGGAATGTTCTAGTTCCTCACCTCCACCTACTGATTTCCTTTAAATCTCAACTCAAACAACTCTTCTACAGTAATCCTAGGTGTTTTAATCTGTTTTCTGAGAGCATCCTACTTCTTATTTCTTATAGAATGATGTTATTTTATCACAATCATAAACAATAACTTGTTCAACCATTCCTCAATTGACAGGAATCCTCTCAATTTCCAACTCTTTGTCACCATTAAAACAGCTACTATTAAATATTTTTGTACCTATAGATACAGAAGCTTAGATTTTTAAGGATTTCTGAAATTGGAAAAGGGGCAAATTACAGAAAAGCATAAAAGCAAAATATAGTACTTTGAGTTTCCTGTCAGGAGTAATAAATCTCAGAATGAATTAAAGATGTACAGGGAAAACTAAAAATAACAAAAAAATTTATTTAGCTAAACAGGGAAAGTAAGAGTGTGATAAAAAGTACAGGACAGCATTAAGGATGAAGACAATGCTGATATGTGTTAAGGAAGTCAGAGTTATTAACATATTGTTTTCCTTTTATTTTCTCTGCCAGGGAGAATGACCATTGAACTAAAAAGAATAAACAAATATAACCAATATAGGATTGGACAATACCCAAAATATAGTTACAAGTTTAGTTTAGATAGCACCTTAAAAGTTCAAATCATCTGTCACAGAGCAAGTATATTCACAACTCATGAAAGAACTGACAAATGTGACAACTGAAGTACTGTCAATGATCTTTGAAAGATAATAAGAAATGAGAGAGGCATCATTGAAAACAGATGTCCCATTGCTTTCTTTTTAAGTAAGAAAACAAAATCTATAAGCTATGCACTTTGATATCATTAATTCATTGTTCTTTAATTATTTAAGCAATATTTTCAGGGTTCATATTTGGTCAGTATGCAATACATATTCTACGTTCTAATAATCAAACTGACTGCTCTTTTCTAGCATAGTTATGTAGTTACAATACAATCAAAGTGCTTAATAATAATATATCCAACTCTACTATGGATATATAATATGGATGTGTCAGTATCCTTCCTTTTCACTCTGTCAGTAACATAAATTGTTTAGAGTATTATGTTGTGGTATATGACATATTCTTATCTGGACACACTAGTTGATACATAAATTGTTTCACATGAAGATAAAGATACCTTACTAAATAACAAAAATTTCAAAGTAAATGAAAATTTCCTAATACTAAAATCCCATCTTGAAAATGTTTCTATCCCTGTTTCCCTATTGAAAGGCCATTTCATTTTTTCCCTTAATATTTCTGTTTCTCTGGCAATGAATGGCTACAGAGCAATGTGTTCTGATATATGTGATAATACTAAAAAAGTGACATTTTCTGTGTTAGACTTGCACTGAAAAAAATCTCACTATAAACACATTCTTTTAATAAGTCTTTTTCCACCTTCTATTACATTTCTATAATATTACAATGTGCCCTGAAGTGGCAATTTCAAATGGAATTTAGAACTAACCTTAGTAAATAGTATTCTCTACTGAGGAAGCAGGTAAGAAAGTTTTTTGGTTATTAAAAAAAAGAATAAGAAAAGAAATCTGAAGCCAACAAAGCTTCTTTTATTAAAAAATGGATATATAAATTTAGGGGCTATTAGTTCATAGGATTCTGGGAAATAATTCCTAATGGAAAATAAAATGATATGGAGAAACTCTCTACATTTATGGTCTGTCATTACGTGTCTATAAAATAATAAGACATAGTGTAGCACTGCATAAAAAAAGAAAGGATTTTAAGTATAAAAAGACAAAAGTGATTTTGGAGAAATTCTCGACATTTCACTGACTATGATTTAGCAAAAGAATAAGATAAAAAGAGTGTACTTATGATCTTATGTCCTCCCCATATCTGGATCCAAGAGTCACAAAGTCACAGAAATATAGTCATAGCTGTTCTCAGCCACTCTCTGATCCAACCCAGCCATGTCCCTGCTACAAAGAAAATGGCATGATACATCTTGAAGAATACCAAAACAATACATTAGTAAAGCTCTAAAAATGTGCCAGAAAGAACATTATCAGTGAAAATATATGTTTCTCCATTTAGTCTAAGGTGGCACAAAAAGGCTATCAGAAATATGTATATACTCTAAGTAGCAGAGACAAATTAAAGCAGGAAGAAGGCACAGTGGCAAGCTAGAGCAGAAGACAAGGATGCATCATCACCAAGCAGAACATCCAGCCACCAAAACAGGAGACAAGTTCAAACCATTTTAAACTATTGGGTTAAGGATTATAAAAGGGAAAAACAGAATTAAACAAAGTCAGAATCTCTATTAATTGTCCAGGAACCTGAATCCAAATTTTCTACTGAAGATCAAGACTAGTCCTACCCACCACATCAAGCACACATAAGGATCTTCAAGAATATGGAAATGAGCAGAAAATATACCCTGTTCAAACATTACTCCAGCAACTGGAAATAATATTAAGTAGAAGAAAATGCCAAATACAATAATTGAATATTATAGATTGGTACAAAGAAGTCAAAGAGGTAAGGTTAGATAAAGAATTATCTCAACAATAATTCCATACAGCACAACCTAGAAAAGAATGACCTTACCATAAGAACTATAAGAGTATCTGAAATAAATGAACAGAGAGATATAAAAAGTATTTTTAAATGAAAGAGTAGAAAGGGAAGAAAGAATGACAGGGAGAATGAATAGCTTATCAAGAAGTGGGTTCTAATGTTTGGAAATGACTAAAGAGAAAGTTATGATTCTGTGAAATTAAAAGAAATAGCAAAACAAAATTAAAGAATTTTAAAAATTCAAATGATATGTCATAAAAATAAACTGACCTGGAGCAAATATCTAGTAGAGAGAAAAACATCAAGTCTACTCTCATCACATTCCACTAAAGGAAAGAATAAAATGCACACTCATTTTGGTAGGAAAACCTATCTCACAATACAGGAAAGTGGGGAATAAGGGGACAAGCAGGGTGGGGGGGATGATAGAAGGGAGGGCATGGGGAGGAGAGGCAATTCGAGGTCGACACTCATGGGGAGGGATAGGATCAAAAGAGAATAGAAGTAATGGGGGACAGGATAGGACGGAGGGAAATATAGTTAGTCCTATACAACACAACTATTATGGAAGTCATTTGCAAAACTACACAGATTTGGCCTATAATTAATTGCTTGCCTTCCAAAGGGAAGGGGTGGAGAGGGAGGGAGGTAAAGAAGTTGGAACTCAAAGTGTTAGGATCAACTGTCGAGTAATGTTCTTGCCACTAGGAAATAAGAAATACAGGTAAAGGGGTATAGAAAGGTATCTGGCCCTACAGGACAAAAGAGAAGACGGAGACAAGGGCAGAGAGGGATGATAGAAGAGAGATCAGATTGGTTATAGGGGTAATTAGAATGCTTGGTGTTTGGGGGGGGAGGGGAAAAAGGGGAGAAAATTTGTAACCCAAAATTTTGTGAAAATGAATGTTAAAAGTTAAATAAATAAATTTAATTAAAAAAAAAAAGAAGCAAGAGAAGCTTGAAAAGGTAGACAGGAAAGAGAAATCATAAAAGACTTTCTAAAGCTGAAGTGTTTACAGTCCTATACGGAAAGAAAATATTTATAATTCTTGAGACTTTTAGTTTTAGTTGAACAACATAAGCAAAGTGACAAAGATCAGAGTAAAATACATTGAAATGAAATATGGATGTTTCTTTAAAAAATAGGTGCTATTTATCAAAAGGTGTAATGAGAATAGCAAAAGAAATGAGAAACTGCCTTAAGCTTCATTGTGAAGCAGAGACATATGGTATACAAATGCAAAACCAATTTAGAATAAACATACTGGAAAAATCTTCAAGAGGAGGGTATTAAAAGATGATGAATTTTATTCTCTTATTGAACAGCAAGAAGTAATGGAAAGAAAAACAAGTTGAATAAAGCTTGGGGACAGACAGCAAAGTAATTCAAAAGATATCTAAAGATAAAATTTAAAGAAATAAAACAAACAAAAGCACAAAACAACAGTAATTATCTACACATATTGGTTTTTAATAGAAAATCCTTTTAATCATTAAGGATAACAGACTCACTTATTTGGGAGTCTTTATATGATGGATTATAAATGACAGCAAAGTAAACAAATATGAGGTGATCAGATGATATGAATTAAATACACACAAATATTTTTTTTTTTTTGGTTGGAGGCAACACAGTTGTAGAGCCTGGAAAAATCAATTCTTAACTGAAAATTCTGAAAGTGAAGAGAAGAGTGAAACTTGGAAATTAAAAAAAAAATGTTATTTTAGTCTTCAACATTTATTTCCCCAAGATTTTGAGTTCCAAATTTTCTCCCCATCTCTCCCCTTTCCCCACCCCCTGATAGCTTGCATTCTGATTACCCCTTCCTTTAGTCTGCTCTCCCCTCTTCATCCACCCCCATTTTTTCCTCTCCCTTTCACTTTCTTGTAGGGCATGATAGATTCCTATACCCCATTGCTTGTACATTTTATTTTTCAGTTTCATGTAAAAACATCTTTTTAACATTTGCTTTTAAAACTTTGAGTTCCAAATTCTCTCCCTTCCCTCCCCACTCACACTCATTGAGAAGACAAGCAATTCATTATAGGTTACACATGTGGAGTTATGCAAAACACTTCAATGATAGTCATGATGTAAAAGACTAACTATATTTCCCTCGATTCAAACCTATCCCCCATTTATTTTACTCTCTTCTTTGACCCTGTCCCTTTTCAAAAGTGTTTGCTTTTTACTACCCCCACCCCAATCTGCCCTCTCTTCTGTCATCTCCCTCCTCTTGTCCCCTTCCCTCTTATCTCCTTACCCCTACTTTCCTGTAGGATAACACCATGTTGACTGTATACTATTCCCTCCCTAAGCCAAATACAATGAGAGTAAAGCTGATTCACTTCCTCTCACCTCCCTCCCTTTCCCTGCATTGTAAAAGCTTTTCCTTGCCTCTTTTACGTGAAGTAATTTACCCAGTTCTGATTATCCCTCTCTCCTCCCAACATACTTCTGTCACCCTTTAATTTTATTTTTTAGATGTCATCCCTTCATATTCAACTCACCCTGTGATCTCTGTCAATCTCTCTCTCTCTCTCTCTCTCTCTCTCTCTCTCTCTCTCTCTCTCTCTCTCTCTCTCTCTCCCTCTCTGTCTATCTGTCTATCTGTCTATCTGTCTATCTTCCTTCCTACTACCCTAATACTGAGAAAAGTCTCATAAGTTACAAATATCACATTTCCATGTAGGAAAGTAAGCAGTTCAACTTTAATAAATCTTTTATGATTTCTCTTTCCTATTTACCTTTTCATATTTCTCTTGATTCTTGCATTTGAAATTCAATTTTCTTTTCAGATTTGGTGTTTTCATAAAGAATGCTTGAAATTCTTCTGTTTCATTGAATGACCATTTTTCCACCTTAAGTATTATACTCAATTTTACTGGATAGGTGATTCTTAGTTTTAATCCTAGCTCCTTTTACCTATAGTGTTTTATAAATGAGAGTAGATGTGATTTTACAATGAAGTTTTACTTTCTACACAAAACAAAAGAAGGGCATAGTATGTAGGATTAGGAAGGTCCCTCAGTATAAAGAAACACTTGATTTCACAATCAGAGCTATTCAAAAGGGTAATTGTCTTCCAAACAGAGTAGGGAGTTGCCTTGATTTGAAGTCCTTAAGTAAAATTTAGGCTTCCATTTGTCAGGCATGTTGTGATTTTCATGCATGAAATGAACATGTGTTCCAAGTCATTCAATCACTTAATGTAGAAACTGCTACATCTTCTGGTATCCTGATTGTGTTTCCACAATACTTTCTCCTTGATGTGGGTACTCTGGAATTTGGCTGCAGTATCTTAGAAGTTTTCCTCTTATTATCTCTTTCAAAATGTTATCAACAAATTCTTTCCATTTTGATTTTACTCTATAGTTCTAGAGTATTGTAATTTCTTGAAAGATGATAGCTAGGCTTTTTTTTTTCTTATCATGGCTTTCAGGTAGTCCAATAATTTTTAAAGGATCTCTCCTAGATCTATTTTCTCAGGTCAGTGGTTTTCTAATGAGATATTCCACATTGTCTTCTATTTCTTTTCATTCTTTTGCTTTTGTTTTATGTTTTTTTTCATAAAGTCATTAGCTTCCATTTGCTTCATTTTAATGTTTAAAGAATTCTTTTCTTCAGTGAGGTTTTGGACCTTTTTTCCAGTTGGATGATTCTTCTCCTCATAGGCTTTTTGCAACTATTTTGCCATTTGAGTTAGTATATTTTTTAAGGTGTTATTTTCTTCTGTATTGTTTTGGGCATCCTTTAGCAAGTTGTTGACTTAGTTTTCATGATTTTTTTGCATCATTCTCCTTTATCTTCCCAATTTTTCTTCTACCCCTGTTACTTGATTTTCAAAATCCTTTTGGAGTTCTTCCATAGACTGAGACCAATTCATATTTTTCTTGGAGGTTTTTGATTTAGGAGCTTTGACTTTGTTGTATTCTTCTGGTTATATGTTTTGATGTACCTTATCAGCAAAGTAAGATTGTATAGTCTATATTTTCCACTGTTTGCTCATTTTCCCAGTCAATTACTTGATATTTGAGCTCTTTGTCAAAGTAATTCTCTGTTTCCAGTCAGAGTGGTGGTGGTGGTGATGGTGTACTATTCCAAGCTTCAGGGGTTTTGTACAGCTGTTTTATAGATACTTCTAGGGACCTGCAAATTTTCAGTTCTTGCCAAATTGTATGATCTGAGGAGATGTTTACTTTTCTACTGGTCTGTGCTGTGGTCTGTGAGTGACCACTAGCACTCCTTTCTACCTTAGAACTGTGAGAATTCCCTCTCCACCAATGTCATAAGCTCCATCATAAGCACCACTCCCCTTTGCCCCAAGACTGCCACCCAGGACTGTGACCCAGATCCAAGAAGAGCAAAGCAAGAGAATCCTGTCTCAGCACCAATAAAGAGACCCCAGAAATCCCCCTCTGATCAATCACTAGATGGCTTCACAATCTGTGGGCCTACAAGCCCAGAAAGAGTCCCTACTGCTGCCCCTCTGCTGCTCTAGGGCTGGGCTCAGACAAAACTTCTCTCTCACCCAGGTCTGACAGAGTTTTCCCACTGAGCTTCTATGACGTCTGTAATATTTATGGACCAAAAAGTCAGTCCTGTAATGCCTGCTCAGATCCCATCTGTGCTGGCATAGCCCACAATGAACTGCGTTCCGTTACCAGCTCAGTGTGATAGACCTTTCTTCTCAACCTTGTAAGCTCTCTTGGACTAGAAATTTGTTTCACTTCATTGTTCTGTGGTTCTACAGCTCTAGAATTTGTTTAGAATCATTTTTACAAGCATTTGGAAGGTTTTGGAGGAGAGCTTAAGCTAGTCCCTGCTTTTACTGTGCCATTTTGGCTCCACCCCTCTGAACCTCAGAAATTGTTATAAAAAGAAAACAACAACAACCCACATACACACAAATCTGCAGGTGTATAAATATCTAACTCTGTAATTATATACATACAAATACATATACATGCATAATTAAATATTTGTGTTTTGTTGACAAACTAGATTAGTCACAGTTGCTTAAGAAATTTGTGCTGCCTTATTACTGATGGGCTCTCTCAAATTTAATAATGGAATTTTTATTCAGTTTCCTGAAATATAGTGACTTGGTTCTTTCTTATTAAGCTATCTCTTGAAGTTTTTCTTTCAAGTACTCATCTTTTTTAAGCTATGCTTTCTTCTAATTTAATTGTTTTTGACATCTTTTAAATATGTTAGTGCTAAAACTATTTTATCTACATAATTTTATTTTATATTGATTCTAAAATTTATCTTGTTCTTTATCAGTGGCATACTTTTGTTTTTTACAAATATTAAGTTTAGCTTTATTTTTCTTAGACTAACACTAAATTGTTGGTGATTTATATTATTTTCATTTTTATTTCTTAAGCTCTGGTTCAGGCTATTTTATTATTTATTTTTCTTTCTTTATTTGCATTCTGTTAAATTATACCATCTAGTCACCTATCCGAGTTTCTTTCTTCTATTTCTTTTTCCTTTTCTGAGGAGCTATTTGTGGATTTTTAGTTACCCCTCTCCTTTTATTATTGTTGACTTATATCTATATTCTTCTAAATATTTTAGGGGTGACTCAAATGTCTTGTTAATTTTCAATGTCATCTGGTTGTAAGTGCTCAACTTCAATGTCAAATTTATGAACAGTTCTTTGGATAAAACATTATATACTATTTTTGGTCTCAAATGGTGAAAGGTAACAAATGGGTAACTGAAATGAACCAGACTTAAATACATGTTTAAGATATCTTTTTCTCTAAGAAAATAGATTCCATATTGGATAGAACATAGGGCTTGAAGTTAGAAAGTTATGAGGCAAAATCTAGGCTCAGCAACTTGCTATTTATTTGACCCTTTTAAAATCATTTAACTGCTATTTTATTCTGTTTTCTCAGCTATAGATTCATGGTAGTAATAGCTGTATCATAGTAACCTCAACAGGGTTGTTGTTAAGATCAAATGAAATAATATTTGTGAAGCACTTTTTATGGTGCTTTTCATGTAATAGGTACATAAGTCCCACCTTTAATTCCTTCCTTCATCCTTCCTTTCTTCCATTCCTTCCTTCTTTCTTTTCTGTTTCCTTTCTTTCTTTCTTTCTTTCTTTCTTTCTTTCTTTCTTTCTTTCTTTCTTTCTTTCTCTTTTTTCTTCTTTCCTTCCTTCCTTCCTTCCTTCCTTCCTTCCTTCCTTTCTTCCTCCTTCCTTCCATATCAGTCCATGTAAGTAGCATAAAAATGCCATTCATGATATAATTTAATTGTTATAAGGAATTCCATTGTAACAATTCTCCTCTCAGTGCCAAATGATCCCTTCTCAGCATCTAAAGCTTTAAAGGCTTTCATAGAAGTCTGGGAGGTTAAAAGATATGCACAGAGTCAAAGATAAATGTCAGACATGGAACTTCAATCCAGGTGTTTTGGGCTCTGAAACCAGCTTTCTAACTGTTATGCAGTATTGTTTCTCATCATGAGTCAATGGGGAGGATAAAGAATTTTGTAGTCAAGACACGGAAACTATCATCAGCTTTTTTTTTCCCCCTTAATATGACTAGTTCAATTTTATTTATTTTTGTTTCTTCATTAGAAAGTCTATTTTGAATGACAGTATTGTATCATATAATATGTCTTATCAACATGAGAATTTAATATAATAACTAAGATTTTAGCTTTCTTTACCATTTGGCATCAAGTAAGTAAAAATAATTGCATAAAAACTTTATCTTAGAATCATGTATAGTTTTGAAAGATATTATGATAAAGTAGGTTTTCTACATGACTGTGCATTATAGTCATCACCTATTGTATTAACATATTGTGGGACTTTCAAAACACTGAATTCTGTGCATAATTATAAAAGGTCCAGCCACTTGGAAGCATTTACTTTTATTCTGAGTTGATGGGGAAGATTCATGATAAGCCTTAACTTTAAAGTTTGGGTTGATTCAATTAAATACTTATTAATATTCTGCTAGGTGCAAGGGGTGGAGATGTGACTGAATATTTGTTAAATTGAATCAACCCAAATATTTGAATTAATATATACCTTATTACCCTTTAGTTATAACAAATATGTTCCCCACTCTTTCAAAAGTTATAATGTAACAAATGAAAATACATAGAAAGCTATGGAATAAAGTTAAAATTATGCCTTCATTTTATTTGAAGCAGTGTGTTCTATGTCAATTTATATATACTTTTATATGTTCTTACATATATATATAAATTATATCAAGAAATAGGGCTCAAAGTCTTGACTCTTTCATTCTACTTTTACTGTGCATCATTTAGAAATCAATTTTCCTAAGTGGCAAGCCATGACAGGATTTTACATAGAAGAATAGACTTGCATACAATCAAGTGGCTAAATGTGATCTTGAAAAAATGCAGTCTATCCTTCTGCTCTCAGAGAATACTACACAGAAATTGTTCCAAATTGATAAAAATGATGTAGCACTTAACGGTACCCATTCATTACACATGGGTATTTTTTTTTTTATTTCGGAAACTCTTTGTAACAGTCCAAATAAGCCATCATTATTAGATTGTTAGAAACCTCTTGAAATTGTTCATATTTTGTAATTTAAATTTCATTCAGAATAACATTTCTATTTCTGATTCTATTTGGTTGAATGAATAGTTAGTATACTCAAAAGGGGAAAACACAGCACATTTGTGATAGCTACATAAAAATTACTGTTACACTTAAGGTAAGTGTGAAAACTGCTGACTTTTTCTAATGTGTGTGTGTGTGTGTGTGTGTTCAAGGGAGAATATGAGCAAGTTAAAAGGTTAATGAGTTGGCAAATTTGTTTGTACATATTAACAACATTGTTTTGCAGAAAATTTCTCTGTGGTGCTGAGAAAAAAACTTGAGACCTAAAGAGTATCACTTGTATGGGAAACACTTTACTAAGACATTAATGCCCTCTGGTTTTGGTGAATATACAGTGGCACAGACACAAATACATGTGTAACACAAAATTGTATTATAAGACCTAAAATTTTTTTTAAAGCCCATAATTTTATTTACTTTAGTGTCTTTAAAAATTTAAGTGTGAAGACAAAAGGCATCTAGCCAACATTAAGATGATAAATACTCTAGGTGATAATATTATTCAAATTAATTTACATGCACATGAATTATAATACTGATATCATATATTTAAATTTGATGTACATGAATATATTCCATACTGTTTTAATTTATCAACATGTTACAATAATGCTTCTGTGGCAAATTAAATCTTATATTTCACTGGTAGAGGGTATTCACAATGTGGAAACTTTTTCCATCAATGTACATGAGCAACTTATCTGTTACCTGGAGTTTGAGAAAGTTGTCAGAGAGCAATTGGATGGTTATGTGACCTGTACATGATGATGTAACATACAGACATCCAAGATAAGGCTTGAGTCTAAGTTTTCATGAATTCAAGAGTGTACATAACATACAGCAGTGCTTCTATATTAAAATACTTTTATTATAGAATATATACACTGTAAATAAATTAATATTTTGACATTATTACCTTACTATTTCCCCTACATTGTAAAACTACTCTGACTAATAGTTTGTATATATGAACACTACTTCCACAAACTTACTCTGTCTTTGATCCTATATCTTGTGACGTTTGCCCTACTTGTCATATTGAAAATTCATTTCCATACGTCATTTGTTCTTATTCTCCTTAAGGATAGCCTTTTCAATAATCAAATAGCATTTTCATTAAAGTCTCTTATGCCTTAGCTTCCATGAAGATGCATTAGCTCTTTAATTCTACCTTTATTAGATCCTATTTCTCCTCAAAATTCCCCAAATGTCATGATTGCCCCAAATTTTAGCCTCCCTCCTGTTTTTTTTTTTTCTATTTTCCTTCCAAACATTCATTGTCTTTTGACTTTGGAATGAGTTTCTTCTAGAGAGATGTCATTTGACTGGAATGTGGGAAGACAAATGGAAAAAACAGAGGAGAAAAAGATTTTCCTGCCATATTGACTGCAAGCCACCCTGATTACCCTTGCTATCCTTGAGAAAGCAGTGTGTGTTTGTGTTTGTGCGTGCGTGCGTGTGTGTGTGTGTGTGTGTGTGTGTGTGTTAACTGGGGGATAAGTATTAAACCCTTTTGATGACAATCATATTGTACCCTGCCATGTTTTATGGCATTGTTTACATTCTATCAGGAAAATGTGAAGTATTAGATGCAGAGTTGGCACCAGAACTAGGAAGACCTGGATTCAAATCTTGCCTTTGGAGAGAATTCTGAGAAAACAGAGTATGTCAGAAAATTCCAAGCTCTCCAGATTTCTCCTCCAAACAAGATAAAATAGTACCTCAGAGAGAACACTGAGCAGTAAAAATTAAAAAAAAAAGAGTTGAGGCAGAAGAGTAGTCTTCCTGAAAAAAATCAGAAAAGATCTAAAGAAAAATTCCAGTAAATATTTATAATTTTCACAAATTAACAGAGAAGGAAACTGAGTGTCACAGAGGTTAAATGACTTGTCCAAAGTTACCCAGGTAATGTGAAACATGATTTAGAAACAGGTCTTCTCTATCCATCACACTGTGTTGCATTTGAGGGAAAAGAGAGGCATCTTACAATCAGTTCAGGCAAAATATGATTATAAATCAATTACAAGTCATGAGTGCACTCCAGTGAGTGTTTTTTAGCTTCATTGAAAGCTTTAGTAATGAGGAATAGACATGTATTGTATCAACTCAAACAGAATTCTGAAAAATGCAAGGTTAATAGGAGCTAAGAAGGGAAAGTAGTAGCTCAAGACTTTGGTCATTTCAGTTAGGAAAAGAGGATTCAGTTATCAGCCAAAAACATTTATTAATCTCCTACTATTTGCCAGGCTCTGTGCTAAATATTTGAACATTTGCTGCCTAAAAAAGGCAAAAGATAATCCTTGTGCTCAAGGAGCTGACAAAATTTACAAACACGTATAAACAAAATATACACAAAGCTAGTTGGGAGTAGTCTTAGAGTAATGGGCACTAAAGGAAATGACATGATTATACCTCTGTGTTAGGATGATCTTTTTAATAGCTGAATGGAGGAATGATTGTAGGGTGAGATATATACAGCAGAAAACCAACCAGGAGGCTATTGTAATAGTTCAAGTGTGAAGTGATGAGGGCCTGCACTACTATGATGGCCATGTTAGAGAAGAAAGGAGGACATATATGAGAGGCATTGTGAAAGTCAAATCAATAGGATCTGAAAATAGATTGTGACTAAAATGTCAATAAAAAAGAATCATCCCCTTAAAGATTATCATCACATTCATGGAAGTTAATGTGGTCACAAAGTGAAATAGTAGAAAAGGAGAAGAGAAGTGGGCCCAAGACAGAACTCTTAGGGATATCTACAGTTAAAAGGCATGATTTGAAAGAGGATACAGCAAAGGAGACAGAGGAGTGGTCATATGTGTAGGAGGAAAATCAGGAGTAAGTGGCATCCTGAAAACCTAGAGAGAAGAATCAAGTAGGTGATCCACAGGTCAAAAGATGCAGAGAAATCAAGGAAAATGAGAATTGAGAAAATGCTGTTGGATTTGGAAACTAAGAGAACAATTGTAACTTTTGAGATGGTGGGTTCAGTGGAATGATAAGGTTGAAAACCAGAATATAAGCAATTCAGAAGAAGGGGAGAAGAGTCCAAGTGGAGGTACGTATTGTAGATGGTCTTTTTGAAGAGTTTAGGATGAAGGTTTTTTTTTTTTTTCAGAATTAGAAAGACATGAACATGTTAGTAGGAAGGAAATGAGCCAGTAGAAAGGGAGAAATTAATGACAAGTGCAAGAATGTCTATCATAGAGGGAACAATCTGTGGAGGAGATGGGACAGAATGGGATTGTTTAAACAAGCAGAGTCATTAGCTCTGGTAAGGAGTAAAATTTACTTCATTTGTAAACAAGGATAAAGGAGAAGGGCATGGCATAATGCACCTGTGTATCTGGAAATAAGGAACTGAGGAGAAGAGTGAGCTCATGGTGAATGGCCCCACTTTTTTCTGTAAATTGTGAGAGAAATCTCATCTGAGAAAGTGAAAGGGGGAGCCATTAGAGGTTTGAGAATGAGTAAAAATGTATATATATAAATGTAAAAATATGTATGTATGAATATAGGTGTGGAAATGCATGTATACATATCCATATAGAATTTTCCAAAAATCTTAGTACAGATTTAAGATATTAAATTGCAAAATTGCACTAAGACTTTTGGAACTCCTGGATAGTTTCTCTGTCATTCTACATATGGATATATATTTGTGTGTATACACACACACACATTCACACACACACACACACACATAAGGCCTTGGACAAATTAATTTATTCCTCTAGGTCTTAGTTGCTTCTTCCATAAGATGTAACTGGACAAAGTATTCACACTATGAATTTTGTAAACACCATAAATAGCTAAAATAAGAAAGTTACGCCCAACCCTAACTTAACTGTTTTCACTATAACAATGCACAAAAATAAAGGCATTTGTTGAGGTTTCCACAAAGCTATCATCTGTCCTTTCAGCTCATTCAGTGATCTCCCTTACAGGACCTTTGAGTACACCTAACTCAGCTGGTTTTCTCCCTCTCTGCTGTTCCCTAGGTATCAGGGGAAAGTCAAACAATCTACTTCAAGCATGCTGTTTGTTTTAAGTGGCCTCTACATGACTTTAGTTCAAGGCAATAGGCCTGGCTATGGGAGCCAAAGTTGGTTTGGGATCAGAGCTTAGAGCTAATCAAGTGACAAGAAGGCACTTCTTAAATGATTGTTGATTGAGTGATCCCAGGATCTCTGATTCCACTCAACACATCACTGCAGGGTCATCCACAGTTACATGTTCAGGGCTATGCATTGTACTATGCAATATTCTCTCCTTCAGTTTTCCCAACTAGCACCTCAACAGAAGACACAGCAGCATAAGATCAGGGTTAAATATCTGAGATACACAAAACTATGGTTGTCTCTAAGTTTTCTTTGTCTAGAACCTTCCTTCACTTATCCCTCAAACCAGATTTTTAAAACCAAATTTTTTAAAACCAAATAGTATCAAAGAAGTCTAAATGCCAACTGGTCTCTGCAAAATTTTTGGAGAGAAAAATTATAATTTACTACAAGAGTTTTCAGAAACAATAAAAACTGCTTTCCTTTATAAATTTTACTGTGAGGAAAAGATTCTGTTCAACACATAACTTCAAGCCAACTTAAAATAACCATATTTATTAATTCACACATTTACATTGGCAAAGTTGCTGTCACTTTATTTCTACAGTTGCCTATTTTTTCTAAGCCCATTTTCTGAAATATCAATGCTACACCCATGGGTATAGCAAACAGAAAATGCTTGTTCTTCATATCCTTACAATAGTTAGCAGTAGCATCATGAATCTGATTTTGAGTGCTATTGTGTGATGAATATGATAATGAAAGCTGTAATAATTTTTGCTTCCTGCTTCCAAAGAATTGTTCTTTAAGATATGGATATTTAGAAACACAGTAATAATAGATTAGACAGTCTAGGTCCTTTGATCTCTGTATTGTGTTCCTTCCTCTTCCTCTAGGTTCAGGATGGTGGTAGGTGGGGAAAAGGGGTTCTAAGACATAGGGCAGATGAAAAACTGACACAGAAAATTTCCCTTTTCACCATAGTGATGAAGCACCTACTTGAGTCAGAGAAATCAGAATCATTAAAATAACAGGATCCTTTTTTTTTTACTTAACTTTAAAGCAACAAGGACTACGTAGTCTGTTGATAATAAAACAGACCAATACTTAGAATCATACAGCCAGAAAATTTTGAAAATTGTCTAGGCTAACGCCTTCATTTTATAGCTGAAGGAAGATTAAGCGAATCACCCAAAGTCACTTGTCTAGCAGGGCACAGAGGATTGAAACCAAATTTCTTTTGAAGAATACTTTCCTCTATACTCTGCTGACTCCTTATTTAGTCCCCTTCTCTGTGATCTCTGTTATGCAGAAGAAGCTGTGAAACTATTTTATTGATCATAGCCCAGCTGTTGTCAGTACCTAGAATTTCTGCTTCCCAGATGGCCATGTATATAATTTGCATAGCAAAATCCTCTTAGACATGTATAAGAGATGCAAAAAATATGCCAGGTGACACACTATACCTTTACCCCACTCTTCTCCTTTCCTTCTCTATCTTCTGGCACTTCATTTCTCTAAACTACTTTCTCTTACCATTTCTTTAGGCCCTTTTCTCATGACAATCTTTTTTTATACCAGTAGAAAAATAGGGTATTGCAACTATATGGAGTGACTCTTTATGAAAGACCAAGATTTCCATTACAGTCCCCTGATTTTCAAAGGGCCTTAATGACATTCAGAATATGGTTAGTTCTAAATGATATATTTTTAAATATTGAATATATTAGAAGTTGTAATTGTTGAGGTAGTGATAAAAAGCAGATCGCAATTTGGGTGGGAATCCAATTTAAATATAAGCATTAAAATCCATTAAGTTAATTTAAGGTTATAAACTTTCAATTCTTAAGATTGATACACACACACACACATTCTTTTGAATTCTGATCTTGCCTTTATGTCTTGCAATTAACACTTCTAAAAAGAATTTAACTTCATTTATGATATTCTCTTCATTACACTTCCATCTCTTCCTTACTTGCTGACATATAATCTATCAACTTATTTTGATTTATTATAAAATTACAGAATTTTACATTTAACAGAATATTTAAAAGACATTTTATCCAGCGGAAAAATCTCCCCAAGAATAGCACAGACAAGTGCTAATCTGGCCTCTACTTAAATATTTTTTAGTGATGGGCAGCTCACTACTTTATATTGCAGTTAATTTCACTCTAAGGCAGCTTTGTCTGGTAAAAAAAAAAAAAAAAAGTTTCCTTAGCTTGAAACAAAATGTCCCTTGAATTATAATAAATCCTCTTCCTAATCTAAACCTGTTGATTGTAATTATTTCCTCTAAAGCAACACAAAGTATTTTCCACTGCTACCTGGAAGTCATTCAAATTATATTAATGGATATCATGTCTCCTTTAAGCCTTTTCTTTTCTAAGATCAATATTCAAAATTTCTTCATCGATTTTTATAGGAAATCTCTCATAATGGATGGTGACATAACCTTGGTGTCAGTAAGTTCTAGGTTCACATCCTTTCTGACAAATAAAGCCTATAAACTTATGTAAATCACTTTAAATTCTCAGTGCCCCTTGGTAACTCTCTAAGACTATAAGTTTCAGAATAACTCAGTATGCTTGCATGAATGCAAGTAGTTTCCTGAGTAAGCATGCCCTATATTTATAAATCTTATTTTATACCAAGATTTTCAAAATTTTTTCTAAACAAGTTATTCTCTTCTGAATACATTCTATCATTTGTCAATATTGCCCTTACCATAAAAGATCAAGAAAGGAACAGAATATTTCAGATATAGTCAGATCATATCTGGCTAGACTGACAACAGTGTGACTATTATTTCGTATGTGATGTCTATTTTTAAATATGAACATTTCTTGCTAATTTTCATTACTCTAAGAGAGAGACTGGAGTACTGCAATAACTTTTTTCTTGGACTTCCTGTCTACAATTTCTTCTTTATCTTATTTTTCACACTGCTACCAAATTGTTTGAACTGCCTGGACATGTTATTCTGCTATTCTGGCTCTAAATTTCCTTAAAGATGATCTATAAATTTCCATCTTTATAATCTGACCCCAACCAATTTTTTCTGAACAAAATTCACTTTATTTTCTCTCAAATACTTTACATTCCAGTAAGATTATACTCTTTCTGCCATGACATTCGATGTCCTCCCATGATTTTGCACAGGTTATCACCCATACCTGGAATTGGCCCATTCCTCACCTCTCCTTCTTATAAGCTCAAGCCTCCCTGAAGGTTGACCTTAAATGATCCCTGTTACAGGAATTCCTTCTTGATTGCCTGCGTCATTTGTGACCTCCCCAATCCTTAAATACCTTTCACAAATTTTGTATTACAAGTAATAACAAACTCCACTTCACCCAGTAGAATATAATATACTGAAGAGCGATGCAATTTCATCTTTTTCTCATTTTACTCTCTGTGTCTGAAACAGTGCCTTGCACATAGACATAAGATAAGAAATGATGATGGGATTAAATGATACAAATAATTTCTATGAATGCAAATATTCACCTTTTCTGATATTTATAATCTTGAAGTGATTCCTAGAGCAATGAGAAGTTAAGTGTAGCAGCAGACACAGTCCATATGTTCCAGAAGCAGCTCTCTATTCACTATTGCATGCAGAATAAAGTACTTAATAAATAATTATTTTTATGTTAGTGATGTCTTACATGTTGCTTATCATAATTCCATGAGCAAACATGCATATAAAAAAAATCCTCCCGCCGAATTTCATAAACTAGTGTCTGTGAAACTTTAAAAAAGTTCCCTAACAAAATTAATTTCCAATCCAATGGTCTGTATTATAATTTATTCATTTAAAATATTATTCTTTTGGAGGCAGAGCCAAGATGGAGGACTAGAAGGACACACCTGTAGAAGCTGTCCTCCTACAGCTCATAAAATATCTGTAAAAAAAATGACGCTAAACAAATTCTAGAGCAGCAGAAGCACAAAACTACAGAGTGAAAGAGATTTCCAGCCCAAGGCAGACTGGAAGACCAGCAGGAAAGATGCATCATTCTGGGAGCAAAACAGAGTACATCCCAGCGTGGGCCACACCAGAGCAAGAAAAGGACTGGAGCAGTCTTCAAGGTGCCACTGGCAGTAGCTGCAGATCCCAGAATCTTCAACTCACAAATGCCAAAGAGAGCTTCAAAGATCAGTTAGAAAGTTCTTTCACTTGAGTGAAAAGGGAAGAGAGTAGTGTATGCCTGGTTCCAGGCAACAGCAGCTTCCATGTAGGAGCTCTGGCCTAAAGCATCTGGGGGAACTGAGCAGCTGATCTAGATCTCAGCCATGAGTAGCTGCTCTGGGTTGAGTAGGAGGGCTGGCATGGTGGAGATGGTGGAGGATCTGGAGAGGGAATCCTGCTCACAGACCAGAGTGCAGACCAGGAAAAGAATACACTCCTGCTCCTTGACTGTGCCACCTTGAAGGAACTGAGAACTTATAGATCCCCAGAGTATACCCTGCCCTTGACAAAGAATTCAAAAGTCAAGTAACTGGCAGGGAAAATGCCCCAAAAAGGAAAAAGAATAAGACAATACAATGTTATTTTCTTGGTGAGCAGGTATTTCCTTCCATTCATTCAGATGAGGAGGAACAATGCATACTATCAGAGGAAGTCAAGGCTTCTGCATCCAAAACCTACAAAATAAATATGCAATGATCTCAGGTCAAGGAAGAGTTCAGAAAGGATTTTGAAAATCAAGTAAGAGAGATGGAGGAAAAATTGGGAAGAGAACTGAGAGCACTGCAACAAAATCATGAAAACTGAACCAACAGCTTGCTAAAGGAGACCCAAAAAATACTGAAGAAATTAACACTTTAAAAATAGACTAACTCAAATGGCAAAAGAGGTCCAAAAAGTCAATGAGGAGGAGAATGCTTTAAAAAGCAGAATTAGCCAGTGGAAATGGAGGTTCAAATGGTCACTGAAGAATATAGTTCTTTAAAAATTAGAATGAAGAAGATGGAAGCTAATGACTGAGAAACCAAGAAATTACAAAACAAAATCAAAAGAATGAACAAATAGAAGATGATATGAAATATCTCTTTGGAAAACAACTGACCTGGAAAATAGATCCAGAAGAGACAATTTAAAATCATGAGACTTCCTGAAAGCCATGATCAAAAAAAGAGCCTAGACATCATCTTTCATGAAATTATCAATTCCCTGATATTCTAGAAGTGTAGGGCAAAATAAATATAGAATCCCCTGAACACCTCCTGAAAAAGATCCAAAAAGAGAAACTCCTAGGAATATTGTAGCCAAATTCCAGAGTTCCCATATTAAGGAGAAAATATTGCCAGCAGCCAGAAGGAAACAGTTCAAGTACTGTGAAAATACAAACAAGATAACATATAATTGGTACCTTCTACATTAAGAGATCCATAGGCTTGGAATATGATATTACAGAAGCGAAAGGAACTAGGACCAAAACCAAGAATCACCTACCCAGCAAAACTGAGTATAATACTTCAAGGGGAAAAATGGTCATTCAATGAAATAAAAGACTTTCAAGCATTCTTGGTGAAAAGAACAGAGCTGAATAGAAAATCAGACTTCCAAATACAAGAATAAAGAGAAGCATGAAAAGGTAAACAGGAAAGACAAATCATAAGGGACTTACTAAAGCTGAACTGTTTACATTCCTACATGGAAAGATAAAATTTGTAACTCTTGAAACTTTTCTCAGTATTTCAATAGTTGGAGGGATTATACACACACACACACACACACACACACACACACACACACAGGACACAGGGTGAGTTGAATAGAAAGGAATGATATCTAAATAAATAAAATTAAGGGATAAGAGAGGAATATATTGGGAGGAGAAAGGGAGAAATGGAATGGGGCAAATTATCTCTCATAAAAAAGGCAATAAAAGCTTTTTCAGTGGAGGTGAAAAGGGTGAGGTGAGAGAAAAAGTGCAACTTCCTCTCATCACATTTGGTTTAAGGATGGAATAACATGCAAAGTTAATTTAGTAGGAAAATCCATCTTACACTACAGGAAAGTAGGGGAGTAGGGGATGTGTGAGGTGTTGGAGGGGATGATAGAAGAGAGGACAAATGAGAGGAGAAGAGTAATTAGAAGTAAACACTTCTGGGGAGAGATAAGATCAAAAGAGAGAATAGAGTAAATGGGCAGGATAGGATGCAGGAAAATATAGGTAGTCTTTCAAAACATGACTATTATGGACATCTTAAGCAAAACTGCACAAATATAGCCTATATTGAATTGCTTGCCTTTTCAGTGAGCATGGCTGGGGAGGGAGGAAGGGAGAGAAGTTAGAACTCAACGATTTAGGAACCAATGTTGAGAACTGATTTTGCATGTAACTGGGAAATAAGAAATACAGGTAATGGGGTATAGAAATTTATCTTACCCTACAAGAAAAGAGAGAAGATGTGGATAAGGGAAAGGAAGAGTGTAATAGAATGGAGAGTAGATGGGGGAAGGGGAAATCAGATTGTATGGTGTTTTGAGATGGGGAAAGGGGAGTGATGAGGAGAAAATTTGAAACTCAAAATCTTGTGGAAATGAATGTTGAAAACGAAAAATAAATAAATTTTAAAAAACAAAAAAAATCCTTTTTTAAAAATTAAATCATCTTATTAGTTTTCAGTCTTTTATAATCTCTTCCATATATCTTAGATTTTTCCCCTCTCTTCCCATCAGTCCCCTCTCCTTCCCCAATCCCTCCCTGAGACTGTACAATCTTATGTAGGTTCTGCAGGTACATTCCTATTTCATACATGTTGCAAAGAAGAATTAAAATGAATGGGAGAAATCATAAAACGAAACAAAACATAGTGTAAAAGAGAATGGTCTTCGGGTATCTGCTATTCAATTCCATAGTTCTTTCTCTGGATGTGGAAGACATTTTGCCTCAAGAGTCCACTAGTAATTTTTTAAGTCCACGTATTTCAATGAAGTACTAAGTCTACCAGTAAAATTCCTTGCACACTGTGGTTGTTGCTATGTACAAAATTCTCCTGGTTCTGCTCCTTTCACTCAGCATCAGTTCATATAAGTTTTTCCAGGATTCTCTTTTATATAATTACAGATAGCTTTAATTTCTTCCTCTGAAAAACTTCCTGTTCATATCCTTTGATGATTTATCAGTTGAAGAATGACTTGTATTCTCGTACATTTGACTCAGTTCTCTTTATATTTTAGAAATGAAGCCTTTATCACAGACAGAGGTGGCAAAAATTCTTTCCCGATTTTCTGCTTCCCAATCTTGGTTGCATTGGGTTTGTTTGTGCAAAAACTTTTCAATTTATTGTAATCACAATTATTTATTTTGCACTTCATAATGTTCTCTATCTCTTGTTGAGTCATAAATTTCTCCATTCTCCATAAATCTTACAAATACACTATTCCTTGCTTCCCTAATTTGTTTATAGTATCAATCTGTATACATAGATCATGTATCCATTTGGACTTTATTCTTAGGTGAAGTGTCAGGCATTGTTCTATGCCTGGTTTCTGCCACATTGTTATCCAGTTTTCCCAATAGTTTTTGTCAAACAGTGAGTTTTTATCTCAGAAGCTGGGTTCCTTGGTTGTATGAAAAAATAAATTTCTGTACTCATTGTCTACTATATCTTGAGTGCCTAACATATTCCACTGGTCTACCTCTCTGTTTCTTAGCCAGTACCAAGTGGTTTTGATAATTGCTGCTTTATAATACAATTTGAGATCTGATAGAGCTAGGCCACTTTCCCCAGCATTTCTTTTCATTAGTTCCCTTAATATTCTGGACCTTTTGTTCTTCCAGATGAATTTAGATATTATTTTTTCTAGCTCTAGGAAATAATTATCTGGTAGTGTGATTGGTATGGGACTGAATAAGTAAATTAATTTAGATAGAATTGTCATTTTTATTATATTACCTTACCCATGAGCAACTGATGTTTTTCCATTTACTTAGATCTGACTTTATTTGTGCAAAAAGTGTTTTGTAATTGTGTTCCTATAGTAACTGGGTTTGTTTTGGCAGGTAGACTCCCACATGTCTTATAGTGTCTACCATAGCTTTATATGGGATTTCTCTTTGTATCTCTTGCTATTGGTCTTTCATAGTATTATGTAGAAATGCAAGTGATTTATCTGGGTTTATTTTGTAACCTGCTACTTTGCCAAAGTTGTTTATTATTTGAAGCAGTTTTTCACTTGATTCTCTGGGATTCTCTAAGTATATCATCATATCATCTGCAAAGAGTGATAACTTAGTTTCTTCTTTGCATTTTCTAATTACTTCAATATCTTTTTCTTCTCTTATTGCTACAAGCTGTTTTTCTAATACCATATTGTACGACAGTGGTGATAATAGATATCCTTGCTTCACCCTTGATCTTATTGGCAATGTATCTGACTTGTTTCTTAAAATATTATTCTTAAGAGTCCACAGGCTTCAACAGTCTCCCCAAGGATTAGTGACCAAATTAAGATTATAAGCCTTGACTTAAAATAGAATTTTGTGGATTTGGAAAATTGAATTCATTTGAAATATGTAGCTCTTTAATATTCTTTTCTGTTTCTGTGAGTTCACTGTCCTCTTAATGATGTTTTGTCTACTCATTCCACTTTGAAGAATTATTATCCTTTATAAGAAAGATTTTTCTTGAAAGTCCTAAATATTGATTCCATCTCCTGTCACTTACTAGTATTATTATAAAGAAATCAATGGGCATTATATTTTCCTTGTTCATTCATTTTTCTTAGTAGTGTTTAAAAAGTTTCAGTCATGCCAAACTTTAACTTGAATAATTTCCTTATACACTTCTTATATCCTTCCTCTGGGATTGGAATTTATCAGAGAGTTTACTATGAAGCCATAGTGATTTCATTATATGTCTCAGACCTTTTTTTTTGTCATTAAGAGTATTCTTTTTTGTCTGATTTTTATTTAATGATTTTTTTCTCTCTTGAATTTCATGTATTTCAAAAAAATGTATGATAATATAACAATGCTAATTTATCTTCTCTAACCTTAGCATCAGAGTGCAAGAGAATGGTTGATTGAATGAATGAATGAATGAGAAAAAGAACTCTTATTGTTGTAAGAAATGTGTTAAATATGGGGGATGCAAATATTGAAGGAAGAGAAGTCTTTTTCTTCAGGGAGTTATTTTAATGGAAGTGGTAGAGCTAATCCATATAAAGAAATGATGACCAGAAAAAATATTTTGATTTAAAATATCTATAGGGGTACAGAGTTGAGTGAGAGAAGAGTGCAACATTCCTTTCCTTTACACTTTCATACTCTAAAATGCCATAGTTGCCTTTTTGGCCTTCAATTTCTGGTTACTCCTATATCACCAACTAGGTCTTCCTTATTGCTCAGAAATAAAATCAGTTTTTTAATTCATCTTACTGATTCTTTTTGAATAAAAGGAATACCATCAAGGCCATTCTGAAATGACTCTTCCTATGTTTTAAACAGAGTGAAATTTCTGGATAACTGAAGTTCACTTTCAATATGATATCATGATGATGACATTTTGATGGTCTACATTCATGAACCCATACCCATGATTTTCACATAATTTCATATTCTGCAATATGTTCCCATGATGCAACTTCTATTATTCCTGTAAAAGATTACCACAATGATCTCAAGTATGTTTAGGAAGAATATTTATGTACAGATTTTATTAAAAAATATTTTTTCCCTCTGTGAGTTCAAATCTATTCAATAGGCATTTATCAAATAGCCTTAGTAACACAGTGATATGAAGTTAAAAATGAAATTTCCCTTGATCTCAAAGGTTTAAAATATATATTACACCAGTAGAATAATAATATATCAGTAGATAAATTAATATAAATTATTCACAAAACATTGCAGAGCCTATAATCTGAATAGATACATACATACATAATACATACTCACATACATATTTTACATCATGCATTTTCTAGGAAAAGAAAGAAATCATACAAAAAAACTTAGAGAAATGAAAAAAGTTGACATGTAGAAAGTGACTCCTGAAATGAACTTTGAAGTAAACTAAAAATACTAAAAGAGGAAGGTAAGTTGGGGAGTAGTTCCTTCTAGATTGGCGGAAAGTCTGAGGTAAAGTATAGCATCAGGAAATTGAATGTTGTTTATGGGAAGTTAGTTGGTCATTTTTACTAGAGTGGAGAGAGTGTGAACACAAGAACTAGGAAATAAAACTACAAAAGTCAGTAGGAGTCAAATTATGGAGACTTTCAAAGAAAAAATAAAAGACTTGATATTTTATCTTTGAGCCAATGGGGAGTCATTGACGATTTTTGATTAGGGAAGCTGTATGTCTGTGTTTCAGGAATATCAATTTGCTACCGAGTGGAGGATGAACTGGTGAGGGGAAAGGGAGGATTCAGGCAGACCAATTAGGAGGCTATTGCAACAGTACAGGTGAGAGATAATGAGAACCATTCCATCTGTTTCTTTTTAATAACATATACCCTTTCATTGCCATAGGTCCCATCACCTCTAAGCAATTGCTCTGAGACTCTATTTGTCTACTTGAGTTAAATTTTCATGTTCATTTTATCTTTTATTCATACTCTTTACATATGAACATCTGATCCTGAAAGAATTATTTTTGAACTATCATACTGTGTCCTCAAGGCAATCATTCAACAAAAAATCTTCTGGTTTTAGACCTGCAAGGAATCTTAGAGTTCATCTCATCTGATCTACACATTTTATAGGTGAGGGAATTAAAGAACTGTTGGACTGGCCCAAGGTGATGTTTCTAAATATATGAAGAAGTATGGCATAGTGGAAAGAATGCCAATCTTGGATTTAAAAGATTTGGATGTGAATGTTGGTTCTGCATGGCCTTATATATAATTTTATTTCTTCTCATTTCAGTTTTCTCATCTTTTAAAAAAAGGCACAAACCAGGGGCCCTCTAAGACATTTCTAGCTAAATGATCATATAATTCTACCTTCCAGGAACTCAGTTCTCCTGATTCCTAAATCAACTCTTGTCTTATGGCTATCTTCTCTATGTTTTTATTTTTATATATAACATCTATTTTAAATATTAAAAGAATCAGAGAATGTTTTCATTCCAACCATTGACCTGACTATAGAGAATTTACCGAAATATATGAAAAGTGAGATGGTTGGAAAGAGCTGTAATTACATTGAGGGAAGTAGTAAAAACCAATCAACATAATCTACATCTAGCATATGTTCTCAAAGTACCTTGCAAACATTATCTCATTTGAGCATAAAAACAAGCATATGAAGCAAGTCCATCAGGTATCCCGTTGTCTTACATTTAGAGAAAATGAAACTAAGAAAAGTTCAATGATTTTTGCATGTTTGCATAGTATCACGTAATAAAACCAAAGTCAATGAAACATAGAACCCTCTGAATAGCTAAGTAAGAATTTCTTTTTCTCCGTGATCGTCAGTTTTATAGTTTATACAGAGCTCTCACTTTCTCTCAAATTTTAGTATACTCTTTTTAAATGTAGGAACTAAGTGGTACAGTGGATAGAACTCCAAATTTGCAGTCAAGAAGACCTGAGGTCAAATCCAGCCTCAGATCCTGGGTGTATGATCTTGAGCAAGTTGTTTAACCCTGTTTGCCTCAGTTTCTGAATCTATAAAGTTATCTGAAGGAGGAAATGGCAAACCACTCCAATATCTTTGTAAAACAAATCCTGAAATGAGGTCACAAAAATTGAACATGACTGAATAACAATCTTTTCAACAGTGTAGAAAGTATTAGTATGCCTTAAAGAATATATCAAGGATGCTGACAACCTACAAGTTACATGCACTCTACTTTCTCTATGCAGAAAAGAGGGAAAGCTAAAAAAATCCCCTAAATTTATAAAACATGAAACTGAGACAAGATAAGCCTTGATGAAGTATAATTCATCATTTCCTCTGATGTAGATAGATAAATAAGGCATTTGTAAAATTCTTACTAAGTCACAGAAATTATGCCAAATTCTAGTAATAAAACAATAAAATATAAACATATGATCCCTACTATCAACAAACGCTTTCTTTTTAAATTAATTATTAACTTTTAGTTTTAACCATTCATTTCCACAAGACTTTGATTTCCAAATTTTCTCCCTATCACTAACCCTCCCCCACCACAAGATGGCATGCTTTCTGATTACCTCTCCCTCCAATCTACCCTCCCTTCTATCAATCTCCCACTATTCTCCCCTTTCTCCTTACTTTCTTTTATGGGAAGATAGATTTCTATATCCCATTACCTGTATATTTTATTCCCCAGTTGCATGCAAAAACAAATTTTAACATTTGTTTTTAAAACTTTGAACTCCAAATTCTCTTCCTTCTTCCCTACCCATCCACCCTCATTGAGAAGGCAAGCAATTCAACATAGGTTATCCATGTATAGTTATGCAAAATACTTTGATAATAGTCATCTTGTTAAAGACTAACTATACTTCTCTCCATTCTTTCCTTCCCCCCCATTCTGTTTTGCCTTTGACCCTGTTCCTTTTCAAAAGAGTTTGCTTTTGACCACCCTCAACCCCAATGTGATGTCCCTTCTCTCATCCCACTCCCCCCTGACTTTCCTGTAGGGTAAAATACCCAAATGAATGTGTATGTTATTCCTTCCTCAAGCCAAATCTGATGAGTGCAAAGTTCATTCATTCCCTCTCACATCCCCCATCTTCTTCATTATAAAACTTTTTTCTTGCCTCTTTTATGAAATAATTAACCTCTCTTATCTCTCCCTTTCTCCTTCTCCCAGTATATTCCTAACTCTTTAATTTTATTATTTTTGGAAACATCCCTTCATATTCAACTCACCCTATATTCTCTGTCATCTATCTACCTACCTATCTATCTATCTATCTATCTATCTATCTATCTATCTATCTATCTATCTATCTATCTATCTATCTCTTCCAACTACCTGAATGTGAAGAAAGTTCTCATGAGTTACAAATATCACCTTTCCATGTAGGAATGTAAACAGCTCAACTTTAATGAGTCCCTTATGATTTCTTATTCCTGTTCAACTTTTCATGTTTCTCTTGATTCTTGTATTTAAAAGTCAAATTTTTGCTCAGGTTTGGTCTTTTCAACAAAAATGCTTGGAAGTTTTCTACTTCATTGGATGACTGCTTTCCCCAGAAGGATTACACTCTGTTTTCCTGCGTAGGTGATTTTTAGTTTTATTCCTAGTTCCTCTGACCTCTGGAATATGATATTTCAAGTCTTTTGATCTCTGAATGTAGAAACTTCTAAATCTTGTGTTATCCTGATTGCATTTCCACAATATATGAATTGTTAATTTCTGGCTGCTTGAAATATTTTCTCCTTGACCTGGGAACTCTGGAATTTGACTACAATATTCCAAGGAGTTTTCTTCTTGGGATGTCTTTCAAGAGGTGTTCAGTGTATTCCTTCAAGTTCTATTTTACCTTCTGGTTATAGAATATAGGGACAGTTTTCCTTGATAATTTCTTGAAAGATGATGTCTAGGCTCCTTTATATGATGGATTTCAGATAGTCCAATTTTTAAAAATTATTTCTCCTGGATCTATTTTCCAGGTCAGTGATTTTTCAAATGAGATATCACATTGTTTTCTATTTTGTTTCTTTTTTTTGGTTCTGTTTCATAATTTCTTGATTTCTCATAAAGTCATTAGCTTCCATTTGCTCCATTCTAAATTAAAAGGAATTATTTTCTTCAGTGAGCTTTTGGACCTCCTTTACCATTTGGCCAATTCTGCTTTCTAAGTCATTCTTGTCCTCATTGACTTTTTAGAATTGTTTTGCCATTTGGGTTAATCTATTTTTAAAGGTGTTACTTTCTTCAATATTTTTGGGGTCTCCTTTAGCAAGCTGTTGACTCATGTTTCATGGTCTTCTTGCATCACTATCATTTCTCTTCCCATTTTTTCCTTTACTTCTCTTACTTGATTTTCAAAATTCTTTTTGAGCTCTTCCGTAGCTGGTGATCAACTCATATTTTTCTTGGAGACTTTTGATTTGGGAGCTTTGACTTCCTTGTCTTCTTCTGGTTGTGTGTTTTGATCTTATTTGTCACCTGGTAAGATTCTATATTCTGAGCTTTTTTTTACCCCTTTGCTCATCTTCTCAACCAAATACTTCACTTTTTAACTCTTTGTCCAGGTAGGACTGCTTCTAGTGTATAGTGGGTGGGGATTGTACTCTCCCAGGGTTCAAGAGCTTTATCTCAACTACTCCATCCCTCACCTTCTATAGGCACAGAGCTCCATAAGCAGCCACTGATGGTGCTGCTGCTGCCACTGCCACCACAAGAGTCACTGTCAAATCTGCTGCCTCAAGGCTGGGGGCAGACCCCAGACAGAGTCCAATACTCTTTCACTCTGTTCCTTCTGTTTTCCCACTGACCTTCTATGCTGTCTTTGGCATTTGTGGGTGGAGAAGTCTGGATACTGCCACAATTGGCAGTGATTCAGTCCCCTGAGCCTTGCTCTGGTCCTGTCTGTGCTGATACATTCATGCTGAATTTCACCCCACTCCCACTATGATGTGACAGACCCTTCCTCTACACCTTCCAGGTTGTCTTAGGCTGGAGATTTGTTTCACTCTTGTTATTTTGTTGGTTCTGTAGCTCTAGAATTTGTTTAGAGTCATTTTTACAGTTATTTGGAGGGGTTTGGGGCAGAGCTTAAACAAATCCTTGCTTTTACTCCACCATCTTAGCTTTGCCCCAGGAACTTATATTGTAATGGGTAGTGTTAACCCCTAAAGTAGAGCTAGAAAGTTGGATAGAGGCAAGAGTATCCAGGTCAGGATAAAGTGGACAAATCTAAAAAGTCTAAGAGTCATTAGATTGTATGCTCCTTGAGACAGGGGATGTCTTTTGTCTCTTTTTAATTCCCACCAAGCAGAGTGCAGAGCATACAGTAGGTGCTTAATTGATTTATTCTATGAAGCTTTGGAGAGAAATAACTATAAATAGCTGGGTACTTTTTGAAATGGTATTCCTAGGCAAGAATTCGCTAGTGATGATTGGGGTGGGGAATGTTCCCAGATGAGTCATCTCCAGGGTAAAAGGGAGAGGATTCAGAGCAGAGCCATAGCTTCTGATATTGTAGGATCAAAGTGAGAGAGGAATTGTGAGACTGTGAGTATAGTTATGAACTTGAAGTCTAGAGATATTGAAGCTCCAGTCAGACCTCTACCATTACTAGGTATATAGTCATGGTCAAATCACTTAATTTCTCTGTACTATGAAATCATACTTTGTAAAATTTTTTAAAAAATCTTTAGTATCTAGCTCATATAGTTGTATCCAGATGAAATGGAGATACTATAAATACATACATACATATATATATATATATACATTCATATATATGTATATATATGTGTGTGTGTGTGTGTATATATATATATATATATATGTATATATATATATATATGTGTGTGTGTGTATACACGCATTGCTTGAAGTAGAGGGATTTACATAATTTATTCTTAGAAAATCTCAGAAAGCTACCGAAGAAGAGAGTGTTCATTTTTCCCATTTTCCTAAGAGATACTTCAGCTAATTTAATAAACTGTAATATACAATTCCAAGGAAAAGATATGTGATCTCAATGATGTGAATATTTATTCCAACTCCTACAATGCGGATCACAATAGTTGTCTTCCCCAATTCCAGCTCAATTTTGATGGAGATTTGTAGCTTTTGTTTCAATGAGTCAGAGAAAAGTATAAGCGAGTAAGAAGTTGGGGGAGAGATAAGGCTAGGACTTTCATTTGGGCAGTAGAAGTGACTTAGCTTTCTTCTCATAGATGAAAGAAGAGACTGAAAAACAGTCAGACAGAGAAAGAGAGGGCGGCCAAGAAAGAGATAGAAATACAGACGCAAAGAAAGAAAGAGTCATACATGCATAAATACAAGAGTTTTATGAAGAACTTACAAAAAACTGAAGAGGAAAATAGTGTGAGGAATAACATGAAAAATAGTTACATTCATAAATTAATTGGGAGTTATCTACCAAGATATATTCAGGATTTATATAAATACAATATAAAACACATTTTTCAGAAATATGGCATAAGGGACAACCTGTTCAAAGTCATAGGGAAAGAGTTAGAGTATCATATGTAGTTAAAATTGAAAAGAACAATTTGACTTGAACATATAGTATTTTGGCAGCATAATTCGCAATCATTCTGTAAAAGTGATTGGAAATTAAAGGCTTTAAGTGTCAGGAAAAGGAATTTATATGTTATCTAAAAGGCAAGAGTGACCAAAGAAAGATTCTTGAGTGAGAGTAATGTGGCCACACCTGAAATTTGTAAGATCAGTTTGATACTAGGTAGAGGAATTATTGAAGAAGATAGAGCATAAACAAAGGAATACTACTTAGGAAATCATAGCAATAGTCCAGAAAAGAGCTAATAAATCCTAAAGGAGAAAAGTTGTAGGGTATGAGTGGAGAGAAGTGTATAGATATGAAGAATGCTTTGGATGTTGATTTGTTAGAACTTGGCAAATTATTGAATATGGGGTATTGAGATATTGAAGTTATGTGATCTAAATATAAAGGGTTACTTAAAATGAAAGGAAAAGGCCATCATCTTTCTGATTTATAGTTAGGAGAGGAAGTCTTTAGTGATCAAAGGATAGAGGAAGTAATAAAATTTAAAAAATGACAATGCTGAATACGTAAGAAGCTTCTGCATGAACAAAATCAGTGTGACCATAAGAAATGAAAAATTATCAAGTGAGTAAAAATCTTCTCATCAAATATCACTGATACAAATGTACCATGGTCTTCTTTGGCAATGAAGGACTGACAGAAAACAAAAAACATATACCTATCTTATAATATATATGTAAACACACTTATGCATAAATGTGTAGGTGCACATATTTATAAAAGTGGAGCTAAACATACATAGAAGATACACAAATATAAAATATTGTGGCAAAGATTGAATAAACTTTATTTTAAATAATTATTTAATTTATTAGTAGTAGAAAAACCTTTGGCCTCACATATTATTCAAAAAATTAATATTTAAATAATAATATTTTTGTAATGAAGGTGATTAGCATTCATTATTTCCTAATATCTTGGTTTAACATTTTCTGACATAGCAATTCAAAAGCTTGATTCTAAAGTAATCTCATTTTGATATTTTTTAATGATTGTGTGAGTTGACAAGGATATTTTACAGAGATGCATAGATCCAAAAGAAAGAAGTGTCTCCAGTTACCAAATCATGATGCTCATTTACAGCAATCAATTGCACATTTTTAAAAGCATTTGGTTAGTAAATTTCCATCAAGTCTAACATCTACCAAAACTTGACAAATAAACTAAAAATCTAATGACACTTTTCATTTGGAATAATTTTCTTTTTTAATTATTAATTAATTATTAAAATTTTGTTTCTGAGATTTTTTTATATGTAATGCACATGTTTTCTGCAACCAAAGGTTGTCTCTTAAAACATCATGACTTCTTTCTATTATTATCCCATTTCTTTTTTTTAAATTTTTTTTATTAAATTTATTTATTTAACTTTTAACATTCATTTTCATAAAATTTTGGGTTACAAATTTTCTCCCCTTTTATCCCCTCCCCCCCCCCAAACACCAAGCATTCTAATTACCCCTATGACCAATCTGCTCTCTCTTCTATTATCCCTCTCTGCCCTTGTCTCCATCTTCTCTTTTGTCCTGTAGGGCCAGATAGCTTTCTATACCCCTTTACCTGTGTTTCTTATTTCCTAGTGGCAAGAACATTACTCGACAGTTGATCCTAACACTTTGAGTTCCAACTTCTTTACCTCCCTCCCTCTCCACCCCTTCCCTTTGGAAGGCAAGCAATTCAATATAGGCCCAATCTGTGTAGTTTTGCAAATGACTTCCATAATAGTTGTGTTGTATAGGACTAACTATATTTCCCTCCATCCTATCCTGTCCCCCATTACTTCTATTCTCTTTTGATCCTATCCCTCCTCATGAGTGTCGACCTCGAATTGCCTCTCCTCCCCATGCCCTCCCTTCTATCATCCCCCCCACCTGCTTCTCCCCTTATCCCCCACTTTCCTGTATTGTGAGATAGGTTTTCCTACCAAACTGAGTGTGCATTTTATTCTTTCCTTTAGTGGAATGTGATGAGAGTAGACTTCATATTTTTCTCTCACCTCCTCTCTTTATCCCTCCACTAATGAGTATTTTGCTTGCCTCTTTTATGAGAGATAATTTTCCCCATTCCATTTCTCCCTTTCTCCTCCCAATATATTTCTCTCTCACTACTTGATTTCATTTTTTATTTTTTTAAGATATGATCCCATCCTCTTCAATTCACTCTGTGCACTCTGTCTCTATGTATGTGTGCGTGTGTGCATGTGTGTGTGTGTACTCCCACCCAGTACCCACATACTGAAATGTTTCAAGAGTTACAAATATTGTCTTTCCATGTAGGAATGTAAACAGTTCAACTTTAGTAAGTCCCTTATGACTTCTCTTTGCTGTTCACCTTTTCATGCTTCTCTTCATTCTTGTGTTTGACAGTCAAATTTTCTTTTCAGCTCTGGTCTTTTCATCAAGAATACTTGAAAATCCTCTATTTCATTGAAAGACCAGTTTTTCCCCTGACGTATTATACTCAGTTTTGCTGGGTAGGTGATTCTTGGTTTTAGTCCTAGTTCCTTTGACTTCTGGAATATCCTATTCCATTCCCTTCGATCCCTTAATGTAGAGGGTGCTAGATCTTGTGTTATCCTGATTGTATTTCCACAATACTTGAATTGTTTCTTTCTAGCTGCTTGCAATATTTTCTCCTTGACCTGGGAACTCTGGAATTTGGCCACAATGTTCCTAGGAGTTTCTCTTTTTGGATCTCTTTCAGGCAGTGTTCTGTGGATTCCTTGAATATTTATTTTTCCCTCTGGTTCTAGAATCTCAGGGCAGTTTTCCTTGATAATTTCATGAAAAATGATGTCTAGGCTCTTCTTTTGATCATGGCTTTCAGGTAGTCTCACAATTTTTAAATTGTCTCTCCTGGATCTATTTTCCAGGTCTGTTGTTTTTCCAATGAGATATTTCACATTATCTTCCATTTTTTCATTCTTCTGTCTTTGTTCTGTGATTTCTTGGTTTTGAAAAAAGTCATTAGCCTCCATCTGTGCCATTCTAATTTTGAAAGAACTATTTTCTTCAGTGAGCTTTTGAATCTCCTTTTCCATTTGGCTAATTCTGCTTTTGAAAGCATTCTTCACCTCATTGGCTTTTTGAACCTCTTTTGCCAATTGAGTTAGGCTAGTTTTCAAGGTGTTAATTTCTTAAACATTCTTTTGGGTCTCCTTTAGCAGGGAGCTGATCTGCTTTTCATGCTTTTCTTTCATCTCTCTCATTTCTCTTCCCAGTTTTTCCTCCACCTCTCTAACTTGATTTTCAAAATTCTTTTTGAGCTCTTCCATGGCCTGAGCCCATTGGGTGGGCTGGGACACAGAAGCCTTAATTTCTGTGTCTTTGCCTGATGGTTAGCATTGTTCTTCCTCATCAGAAAGGAAAGGAGGAAATGCCTGTTCTCCAAGAAAGTAGCCTTCTATAGTCTTATTTCTTTTCCCTTTTCTGGGCATTTTCCCAGCCAGTGACTTGACCTCTGAATATTCTCCTCACACCCACCTCGCCTCCTGATCCTCCCAGCCAAAGTTTGGGGTCTGAGATTCAAATGCTGCTTCCAGCCTTAGGGCTTTTGGCGGGGGCAGGGCTGCTATTCAGTGTGCGATTAAGTTCATGTGTTGAGGTCAGGTCAGAGCCGCCTCTCAGGCTCAGTTCCCTCAAGGGGTTTATGCACAGACCTTCCACAATGGATCCAGGCTCCCGCCCACTTGGGGAGCCCCTGTCTGCAGCTGCCTCTCAGCTTCTATCTCCCGGGAGGGCCTGAAATATGAGGGCACCCCACTCCCCTCTCGACCCGCCAAAGAGACTCTCTCACTGACCCCTGTCACCTGTGGGTGGAGGGACTTGTGTGGCCACTGGAGATCCCATCCCTGAAGCCTGCTCGGATCTGTATCTCTTGGAGCCACGGCCGCAGCCGCAGCAGGTCTGGGCTGGGCTCCGCATCTGCAGCGCAACGGATCTTTTGCGAGAGGTTTGCAGGTCCCTCTGTGGGTGGAGGGACCCGCGTGGCCACTGGAGATCCTGTCCCTGAAGCCCACTCGGATCTTTTCCTCTCGGTGCCACGACCGCGGCAGGGCTGCACTCAGCTCCCAGTCCCGGCGCCCAGTCTGCAGCGCGAAGGACCCCCCGCGAGAGGTTTGCAGGTCTCTCTGGAACAGAAATCTCCCTCGCTCCAATATTCCGTGGCCTCTGGGTGCAGAATTCACCGTGAGTTACTTCCCTGTAGCCGTTCTATGGGTTGTGGGTTCGGAGCTATGTGTATGTGCATCTTTCTACTCCGCCATCTTGGCTCCGCCTCCTATTATCCCATTTCTTAAAGCACAATATATATGTAATACACAAGGAACAGACACATCCCCTAATATAATACACATAATATGATGTAGGAAAAAGTTCATCATTATGATAATGGGTATAAATTTCGAGTATTCTTCATCACCATCATTATCTGACATCTGATTAGATATGATTAGATAACTTCTGTTTCTAACTCTTATGAAGAATTAACATTAGAAGTTAGGAAATCATCAGTTCAGACATTTTCTTATGGCTTGCTTTGCACTTACATTATTATTATTATAGTACTCAATTCTCACTTAAATTACAGGAATAATTTAAGCCATTTGTCTGTTCTGTAAGAATCAATTTAGTTAAAACTAGATCCTATAATTCATAAATCCATTTTATCATATGTACATTAATTGAAATTGAAATGTCACTATATGTTAAAGTAATTGAGGGCCCCACTGTTAGCCTCTCTATTATGGACCTTCCACTTTTCCCCTTAGATATTTTGTGCATTTTACCTGACATGTCTCACATGAAAACCAACTGAAATATGACAGTGTTGATCCATATATTAAATATTAATAAATATTAATAAAACTTAAATGTTTCAATAAAAATAAATGCAAGTGCTACTTTTCCTGCATTACAATAGATTGTTGTGTGCATTTCACTTTAGAAGGAAGGAAATAATCATTTATTAAGCATCTGCTATGTGCTATGCACTGAATTACTTTATAATTACTATTTGATTTAATACTCAAACATCTTTATGAGGTAATTGCCATTATGATATCTATTTTATAGATGAAGAAACTGAGGGTAAAAGGTCAGTGACTTATCCAGGGTCAAACAAAAATTAAGTCTGAGACTGGATTTGAACTCATATCTTCTTGACTCCAGGCCCATTCAATTCATTGTGCAACCTAGCTTCCTTAGTGACTACTTTCGAGACTACTAGTATAGCAAATTTAGTATTGCATTTAGAAGCAGATCAAGGTACATATCTTAACTCTAATATTTACTATCTGAACGAGCTTGGGAAAGTCTCTGAGCCAGAGTTTCCTTATGTATAATATGAAAAGGTTGGACTAGATAATCCAGGCATTTCCCTCTAGTTTTCTGTCTGTCTATCTGTCTATCTGCCTATCTATCAATTTGCCTATCTGTCATCTGTCTAAAGAATTCAACATACATACAAACATGCAGTTACACATATATACTTGGTACATATGTGTCTAAAAGCTATTCCCCAATGGATAAAATTATTAAAAGATATGAAGTTTTCAAAATATTTCAAGCTAACCATGGCCAAAAGAAAGAAATACTAATAATCCAAGAAATCAAATGAAAACATCTTCAAGTTTTATTGTGGAATAAGTAATTTGTTGAAATGATAATAATAAATAATAATACCTAACATTTACCATACATAATGTTTTAAGATTTACAAGACAGTCTAAACAATATAAAACAAAGAAGTAGCCAGTATTGAATGGTAATAAGAAAACAGGCATACTACACTAAAATAATGTTGGTGAAACAATGAATTGGCTGAACAATTCTGGGAAATTGTTAACAATTATGTGATAAAGGTGATATAATACATTATATTTTTTGTCCTAGCAATTCCAGTACTATAACATCCAGGGACAAAAAGCAAAGCCTCTAAAGAACAGTATATTCATAGCAATACTTTATGTGGACTAGGAAAAGACATGAGTGTCAGTTGATTGGGAACTGATTGAAACTATGCTTCGCAAATGTTAGAGAATATTATTGCTCAGTTAAAAAAAAACAGATATCAAGAATTCAGAGAAACATAGAAAGATTTCACTTTGGATTTCAGGACAAACTCTTCCCCACTAGAAACTTAGGACCTTCTCCGTCATTTTTGTATAGGTAGGATTTTGCCTTCTTTTGCCTGGTTCCAGATTTTCACTATTCTTCCCTGACCTCTCCAGATCATGCCATCTCATAAGAACTTCCTTTCCCTGCTTTCAAGTACCCTTTTAATATGTTCTCACTCCCCACTAGTATGCAAGCTCCTCAAGGTCAGAGACTGTCTTAGTTGCTTATTTTTGTTCTAGAGCATTCAGCATAGTGCCAGGTACCAAATATTAAATAACTAATCTCTCCCTCCTCCCCTTCTCTCTCTCTCTCTCTCTCTCTCTCTCTCTCTCTCTCTCTCTCTCTCTCTCTCTCTCTCTCTCTCTTTCTCTCTCTCTGTCTCTCTCTCTCTCTCTGTCTCTCTCTCTCCCTCTCAAAGTTGGCAGAGAAGTTACATCAGTATAGAAATGGTAAGTAAATCCATAAAAGTTGATGAGATCACAAAACAAAGTAGTGTAGAGGGAGAACAAAGAAAGTGTTGTCCCAAAAAACTAGAGAGAAAAGAATATCAAGAAGAAGAGGGAGATCAACAGTGTTAAAGACTGCAGAGAAGTCAAAAAGGCTAAGAATTAAGAAAAAAACATTGATTTGACAATTAAGAGATTTGCATGCAGTGATGTGGCATGGAGCAAGCAGTACCTGAAGAAGAATACACACAAAGATTAAAATATTTTTTAAATATGTAAAAGGAAGTTGAATGTTGGTCTCATGTAAGGAAATATATCTCTTTACTCTGTAGAGAGGTAATGGACTATATAATCAGAATGTTGTATACAATATTTGACATAGATGCTATACCAGTTTTTTTAAAGAAATTTTTAAAATGACTTCTTTTTTTCCCCTAAAAGTAAGGTTCATGCAGATGATATGAGGACATGCTTGGAAAATCCTAGAGATTCAACTAAAAAGTCAGTTGAAACAATAATTTTAAGAAAATTAGCAGGATATAAAATAAACATAAAACATCATATTTTTTGGATGTCATCAGCAAAATCCTGCAAGAAGAGATAGCAAGAGCTTAATACAACTGTAAACCATATAATACCCGAGAATATACCTAATGAGACAATTCCAGGAACCACATAAACATTTTTAAACAAATCAAGTCAGATTTAAACAATTGGAGAAATATTCATTGTTCATGGGTGGGAACAATGGCAATTCAAATTAAACTAGCCTACTTACTCAATGCCATCACAATTAAATTTTTAAAAAATATTAAGATTGAAAAAATAATAAAATTCATTTGGAAGAACAAATGAATACCAAGAGAATTAATGAAAAATGTGAAAAGAAAGGAAATTTAGTAGTACCCCATGTTAAACAATATTATAAAGGAGTAATTAACAAAACTATCTGTTACTGGCTAAGAAATAGAAATGTGGAAAAATGGAAGAGAGCAAACATATAGTACCCAGTAATAAAAGGTTATAATAACCTTGTGTTTGACAAATGCAAAGATTTAAGCTTTTGGGATAAGAATGCACTATTTAGTGAAAAAGTATTGTTGAGAAAACAAAAAAGCAGTCTGGCAGAAAGTGGGTATAGATTAATGTTTTTATACCATCTACCAAGAAAATATCAAAAGGGATCCATGACCTAGATATAAAAGGAGATATCATAAGAAAAACTAGAAGAACACAGAACATATTACCTATCACATTTATGGATGGGAGAAGAATTTTTGAATAAACAAGAGATAAAGAGGATTGTAAGATGTGAAATGCATAATTTTGATTACACTAAATTTAAAAAAGGTTTTGTACAAATAAAATCAATATAGTTAAGATTAGAAGGAAAGCAGAGTTGGGGAACATTTATAGAAATTTTCTCAGATTATGATCTCATATATCAAGTATAGAGAGAATTCTGTCAAATCTATAGGAGTATGGATTTTCCCCAACTGACAAACGGTCGAAGGCTATAAATTGGTAGATTTTCCATGAAGAAAAAAAACATACATGATCACATAAAATGCTCTAAATCGTCATTGATTAGAGAAATAAAAATTAAAATAACTTTGAGATATTTTGCATTTATCAGATTGACTTAAATGATAGAAAGGTAAAATAACAAATTGTAGAGGGAATGTGAGAAAATTGAGATATAAATACAGTGTTAATGGAATTGTAAACTGATCCAACCATTTTGTAGAACAATCTGGAATTATGCCCAAAGAGATATGGTCTTTGACCTGACAATACTATTATTAGGTATATTTGCTAGAGAAATCAGGGGAAAATATAAAAGAACCTACATGTTCTAAAATATTTATAGCAACTCTCTTTGTGCTGGCAAAGAACTGGGAATTGCAGTGAAAGCCATAAATTGAGCAATGGCTAAACAAGTTGTGGCATATGATTGTGATGGAATACTATTGTGCTCTAAGACATGATGAGCTGGTTGATTTTAGAAAAAAAAACATGGAAAGGTTGCATGAAATAATGAAAAACAAAGTAAGCACAACCTAGAGCAAGTTGTGTACAATGACAGCAATATTTTTTGAAGAATAGTTGTGAACAAGTTATTCTGAGTACTACAAATACTCAAATCAGTTATAAATGAACTATGAAGAAAGATGTTACCCACCTCCAGAGAGGGGAAAACAAGTGATAAATATAAGTACACATAGTATTGGTTTTGCAAATATTTATAAATCTACATCAAATGGTAGTGTGGAGGAGCCAGTGTGGAATTTAAAAAGTAAGAAAAATAAATTAAATTGGATTAGAAAATAAATTAAATTAGAAAATAAATCTATCAGAAAATAAAATGTTCTGTGATGATGGTGGAGAGCACAGAAAATGCTTTATTTGGAAATTAATTTAATGTAAAAACAGATGATGTCAAAAAATAAAAAGAAATCGTAGTTGGTATCTCCTTCCTTCCTTATCTTGCAAACTTTTTTTCTGTTGCTGAAAATTTGCTTAAAGGAACTCGTATTTCAGTCCAAGGAGTACAGGAAATGAAAAGTAACAAAGAAAGAGCATCTGATCTTATCCAATTGATGAAGAAAAATTGTTTGGGAAAAGAGAAAGAAACTCTCAAATGATTCGGTAATTCAAAAGTTGACACAGTCTCAGTGATTTGAATAATTTATTTCTTATTTATTATTTTCAGAGCTTCCAGGAACATCTTTAAGGAAATGCCATCTCGCTAAACATACCCATCAAAGATGCAGAACAGATTTCTCATTCTACACCTGTTTTAGGGAATGGAGAATTAGTGCAACTTTTGAGTTTATGAGTAATGCTTTCAGCAGTGTTGGCCAAGATATGAATTCAAACAAATATTCACAACCAAAATCTAAATAAAGTGAAACAACACTCAATATTTTGCCTAAGGGGGAGGTTGAAATTACTAATACTTACAGCAGAGACAAGGAAATATTTTCACCTGGTAAAAACAACACACTTGCTCCAGATATTAGTGTATTCTATTTAAAGAAATTATAATATATAGTGGAACAAAGAAATCCCACATTCATTAAGGAACTAGAGCTTGAAGAGTGATGTCTATGTCTCTAATTTCAAAAAGTCTTTTTTTCTTGGGGGGGGGGGTCTGTACCTATAATTTCATCAGTATAGGAAATTACAGCTAAGGAAACTCTCTCAATTAATGTTCTCTGCCAATTCTACCTATACACTTGGTCTGGAGTTTTTAGCCTTAGAAAATTGCCAGAATTAAAAAAATGGCATTTTTCTCTGCAATGTTGTTGTATTGTATTGTTTGAACAAATATAGACAAAGTTCAGCTGAGATTTCCTTGAATGCTTTATATGCCTCTATTTGAAACATTCTGCTGAGAGCAAGAAATGCTTACAAAATACATGTGTAGAATATGTATGTGTATTTATGATATATATATAACACATATGATATGTGTGTGCATATATAACATGTGCCAGTTGTATTGCTATTCTCTTCCACTGAGAAGTTAAACAACTTGCCCATGGACACTTATTCGTTATATGTCAAAGGTTAGAATTAAATTAAACTTTATTTGTTGTTGTCATCTTTTTTTTTGGTATAGAGGTTGACTTTCTATTTGCTGTATTGACTCTAATTCAAAGGGTGGGAAATAGGAATACAAACTATATAATTATTACAGCTATTTGATTAGAGACAAAAGACTAGGAGGGGCTAGATAGCCATCCACATGCATTTGAAAAGATCCCCTCATGAAAAAGGAATTAGACATATTCTGATTAACATCAGAGGGCAGAACTAGGAGCAGCATTTGGATGTTGGAAAAAAATGACTATAGGCTTGATTTAAGGGTAATTTTCCTAACATTCAGAGCTATCCCAAAGATAAATGGGTTCTCTTGGGAAGTATTGAGTTAATTCTCCTGGAGGTCTTTGTAAAAAGCTGAATGATCACCTGATGCCTGTGTCATAGAAAGGTTAATTCTTTTTTGTATATGAATTGGACTGGATGATACCTTTGTTCCCTTCCAAATTCAATTTTTCTGATTTAATCCCAGTGACATCAAATGAAACATTTTAGAACCAGTCAGTTAAATATCCATTTTACACTCTTCATTTACACAGCCATAACACAAGATGCTGAAATGTTTCTAGAAAATTGATTTCATCCAAATCCTGTGATTTTTTCAGCAGAAAGATCTCAAACAGTCATAGTGATTATAAAAGTTCTAGTCCAATTATAGGTTTCAGATGCATTAAAATTAATTTTACTTTCATTCATTCAAGTAATTATCGAGCATTTATCCTGTATAAGGCACTTTGGTAGGTGGACACAAAGATGAAAAAATACTGCCCTTTTTCTAAACAAAATTCTCATCTTATAGGGAAAATAAAAGGTATCATGCAAATACTTATAATTTAGTCTGAGAAAATTGCAATGAGATCTGAAAAATGAACATTAGGTCAAAGGAATTAGAAAGCTCTTCCAAACTTTGCAAGATTTTATCAAGGAAATATTCTCTTTTAATTGTCTACCTAGTTGGGACAGTGGTCATGACAATGGAATACATGTTTATAATGGTGCTTCACAAGCTATGTATCAAGGATACATGGGCTGGAAATAGGGTTGTGGTTTTTTTTAAGAGGTCCTCAAATCAATAAGGATATGAAGAATTGACAATTTCATTTTTCAGGGGGCAGAGTCAAGATGGCGGAGTGAGAGCAACGATTCACCTAAGGTCTTGGACAAACTCCTTCAGATACCTCCAAAAGGAGAATCTGACCAAATTTTGGAGGTGGGGAATCCAGTGGGAGACAGAGTGTGATGGATTTGGAGCCCATGTTAGACTGGAAGGTCCACAGGAAGGATCTGTTCCACAGGGGTGAGCCCCCAACACACAACACAGCATATCCAGGGCAGCAAAGCAGAAGGGGCCCAGGAAATCCAAGTGGGCAGAACTGGCAGAGCAACACCCAAGGGCCAGAGACAAGCCTAGCTGAGCCACTGAGAGCTGCTGAGTGCCAGACATCAGCACAGCAGCTCCTGAGACTTTCAGCGCGAAGATTAAACATCGGTAAGTCACCTACTTGAACTTCCAGGAGCCAGGATGGCAGAGTGATCAGTAAATGTTCTCTCCTCCCATCTTGATGTCCGTGAAAGTACCATAAAATATTTCCCCAGAAAAATCCTGGATTAGCAGGAAACGCAGAAGGGGCAAATAGTCTCATAACACCTGAGGTTAGGAAAATAGTTAAGGGGGATTCCTTCTACTGTGGTGGAGGCAAACTAGAAGGGCAGAGGACCCAGGGCAGAGAAAACTTGCACTAGGACCCAGGCAAGCCTCAGCGCCAGGAGAGGAGCCTCAGGAGTGATGGGAACATGCATTAGCATCTAGGTGTGCCTCAGCACTCCAGGGGAAACAGGAAGACAATAGGGAAGCAGGGATTACCTTTGCCTCAGTTCAGCTGAGGAGATCTCCTGTGACCAGACCACTCCTCCCACACACTTAACAAGCTAAACCCAGGGTTGATCAGGGAAACAAAAAACAAAAACCTGCTTTTAGCTTTTTCACACATCAGTTCAACACAAATTTCTATAGCTTCTGACAGAAAGAACCAGAAGTCACAACACTCAGTCAACATCATGAACAAGAAAAAGCAGATAAAGGGTGAAAAAACCATATAATCTTTCTATGGGGATAAGGACTAAAATACAAACACCAAAGAGGTCAGAGCTGAGACTGTACTTCCATCTGAAACTTCAGAAGGGACTATGAACTTCTCACAAGCACAAGCAGCTCTCCTGGAACAGCTGAAGAAGGAAATAGAAGAAAAATTGGCTAGTGATTTTAAAATTATAAAAAAGAATTCACTGATGAGAACAACTCTTTGAAAAGGAAAATTGAACAATGGAAAAGGAAGTTCAAAAATTAACTGGGGAAAATAACTCCCTAAAAGGAACAGTTGGTCAAATGGAAAATGAAGCACAAAACCTAATTGGGAAAATTGATCAAATGGAAAAGGAAGTACAAAAATTAACTGGAGAAAATAGCTCCTTAAAAGGAAAAATTGGACAGATGGAAAAGGAGATGCAAAAGTTAACTGAACAAAACAATTTGGTAAAGATTAGAATTGGGCAAGTAGAAACTAATGACTCAATGAGACAGCAAGAATCAGTCAAACAAAATCTAAAGAATGAAAAGACAGACGAAAATGTAAAATATCTAATTGGAAAAACAACTGACCTGGAAAATAGATCCAACAGAGAAAATTTAAGAATTATCGGCCTTCCAGAAACCCATGATGGAGAAAAGAGCCTGGACAATATCTTCCAGGAAATCATCCAGGAAAACTGCACAGAAGTGCTAGATTCAGAGGGCAAAATAGTCATCAAAAGAATCCACCATTCCCCTCTCGAAAGGGATCCCAAACTCAAAACCCCAAGAAATATCGTTGCAAGTTCCAGAGTTATCAAGTGAAGGAGAAAATACTAAAAGCAGACAGAAAGAAACAATTCAAATATCAAGGACATACAGTCAGGACCACACAGGACCTTGCAGCTTCAACATTAAAAGACTGAAAGAATTGGAACCCAATATTCCATAAGGCAAAGGAGTTGGGACTACAACCAAGGATCAACTACCCAGCAAAGTTCATCATAATATTTGAGACAATAAGAAAGTCATTCAAAGAAGTAAGAGATTTCCAGAGTTTCCTGACCAAAATGCCAGAACTCAATAGACAATTTGATCTTCAAATGCAGGTCTCAAGAGAATCATAAAAAGGTAAACGGAGGAAAAAACAAAAACAAAAACTTGTTACTCATTTAGGGCAAACTGTTTACCTCCCTATAAGGGAAGATGCTACCTGTTAATCTTGAGAATTGTGTAGCTTTTATGAAATATAAAAGGGATATACATAGAGGGAATGGGTACAAAGTAAATGATGTCATGATTTAAGTATGAGAAGGGATTGTAATAAGAGGTGTGAAAAGGAGAAAGCAGAAAATGGCAAATTACATTACAGGAAGAAGTACAAAATTATAGTAGAGGGAAAGAGGAGAGGGAGATGAGCATTGTTTGAGAGGTACTCTCATCTGATTTGCTTAAAGGAGGGAACAATAAACTCATGTAGATAATCCTAACTAGGTCTATAGGCAGTATGAGGGGAAGGGGGAAGAAAGGGGAGGGAGGCTAAAAGGGACAGAAGAAGCAATAAGAGTAAAGGGGAGTAAAAGGGAGGGGAGCTAAAAGAAGGAGGAGACAGCTACTGGAGGAGGTGATAAAAAGTGAATACTATTGAGGAGAGGAAGGGAGATGGAAGAGCTAAAAGCTCAAATGGTGGGAAAGAAGACAGAGGGAAATACAGAGATTGTACTCATAACTGTGAAAGTGAATGGAATGAATTCTCTCATAAAACAGAGATGGATAGCAGAATGGATGAAAAGTCATAATCCAACAATATACTGTTTACAAGAAACACATTTGAAATGTGGGGATACACATAGGATAAAAGTCAAAGGATGGAGCAGAATATATTGCATTTCAGCTGATGTAAGAAAGGCAGGAGTAGCAATCCTAATCTCAGCCAAAGCAAAAGCAGAAATAGATCTAATCAAAAGGGATAAGGATGGAAACTATATCCTGCTAAAAGGCACCACAGACAATGAAGCAATATCATTACTAAACATGTATGCTTCAAGTGGTATAGCATCCAGATTCTTAGAGGAGATGTTGGGGGAGTTAAAGGAAGAAATTGACAGCAAAACTATACTAGAAGGGTACCTGAATCTCCCCCTCTCTGAACTCGATAAATCTAACCTCAAAATAAACAGGAATGAGGTTAAGGAGGTAAATAAAACTCTGGATAAGGTAGATATGATAGATCTCTGGAGAAAACTGAATGGGAATAGAAAGGCATATACCTTTTCCTCAGTGGTACATGGAACATTTACAAAAATTGACCATGTACTAGGACAAAAAATCTCACAATCCAGTGCAGAAAGGCAGAGATAATCAATGCATCCTTCTCAGATAACAATGCAATAAAAATTATATGTAATAAAAGGCCATGGAAAGATAAACCAAAAATCAACTGGAAACTAAATAATCTAATCCTAAAGAAGGAATTGGTTAAAGAAGGAATCACAGAAACAATCAACAACTTCATTCAAGAGAATGACAGTAATGAGACAACATACCAAATCTTATGGGATATTGCAAAAGCAGTTCTTAGGGGAAGTTTTGTATCTTTGAATCCCTACATAAATAAAATAGAGAAAGAGGAGATCAATGACTTGGGAATGCAGCTGAAAAAGCTAGAAAAAGAACAAACTGAAAATCCCCAAGTAAACACCAAATTAGAAATATTGAAAACCAAAGGAGAGATTAATAAAATTGAAATTAAGAAAACTATTGAATTAATAAATAAAACCAATACTTGGTTTTGTGAAAAAACTAAAAATATTGATAAACCTTTGGTCAATTTGATTAAAAAAAGAAAGAAGAAAATCAAATTACTAATATTAAAAATGAAAGGGGTGAACTCACCTCCAATGAGGAGGAAACTAAACCAATAATTAGAAATTACTTTGCCCAACTTTTTGCCCACAAATTCGATAATCTAAATGAGATGGATGTATGTTTTAAAAAATACAAATTGCCCAGATTAACGGAAGAGGAAGTTGAATACTTAAACAATCCCATCTCAGAAAAAGAAATTGAACTCCCTAGGAAAAAATCTCCAGGGCCAGAGGGATTCACAAGTGAATTTTATAAAACATTTAAAGAACAGTTAATTCCAATACTATATAGACTATTTTTGAAAACTGGGGAAGAAGGAGTCCTCCCAAATTCTTTCTATGATACAAATATGGTTTTGATACCCAAACCAGGAAGAGAAAAGACAGAGAAAGAAAATTATAGACCAATTTCTCTAATGAATATAGATGAAAAAACTTTAAATAAGATTTTAGGAAAACGAATAGAGCATCTTATCATGAGATTAATACATTATGATCAGGTAGGATTCTTACCAAGAATGCAGGGCTGGTTCCATATTAGGAAAACTATTAGCATTATTGATCATATCAACAACAAAACTAACAAAAACCACATGATTATCTCAACAGATGCAAAAAAAGCTTTTGACAAAATGCAACACCCGTTCCTAAAAAAACACTGGAGAACATAGGAATAAAGGGAACTTTCCATAAAATAATAAGCAGTATCTACCTAAAACCTTCAGCAAGCATTATATGCAATGGGATAAGTATGATGCATTTCCAATAAGATCAGGGGTGAAACAAGGATGTCCATTATCACCACTATTATTCAATATGGTACTAGAAATGTTAGTTGTAGCAATTAGACAAGATAAAGAAATTGATGGAATAAGAATAGCCAAAGAAGAAACTAAGTTATCACTCTTTGCAGATGATATGATGATATACTTAGAGAATCCCAGAGATTCAAGTAAAAAACTACTAGAAATAATAAACGACTTTGACAAAGTTGCAGGTTACAGAACAAACCCACACAAATCTTCTGCATTCCTATATATTAGCAACAAAGTCCAACAGCAAAAGATAGAAAGAGAAATCCCATTTAAAGCTGTGGTAGACACTATAAAATACTTAGGAGTTTACCTGCCAAAACAAACCCAGGGATTATATGAACACAATTACAAGACACTTTTTGCACAAATAAAGTCAGATTTAAGCAAGCGGAAAAATATCAGTTGTTCATGGGTAGGCCAAGCTAATATAATAAAAATGACAATTCTACCTAAATTAATTTGCTTATTTAGTGCCATACCAATTAAACTATCAGATAATTATTTTCTAGAGCTGGATAAAATAATATCCAAATTAATTTGGAAGAACAAAAGGTCCAGAATATCAAAGGGACTAATGAAAAGAAATGCTTGGGAAGGTGGCCTAGCGCTACCAGACCTCAAATTGTACTATAAAGCAGCAATTATCAAAACCGGTAGGTATTGGCTAAGAAACAGAGAAGCACAAAAGTGGAATAGACTAGGCACTCAAAACAGAGTAGGCAAGGAATATAGCAACCTCCTGTTTGATAAACCCAAGGACCCCACCTTCTGGGATAAGAACTCACTGTTTGACAAAAATTACTGGGAAAACTGGATAACAGTGTGGTGGAAATTAGGCATAGACCCATGCCTGACACCATACACAAGAATAAAGTCCAAATGGGTACATGATTTAGGTATAAAGATCAATACCATGAATAAACTGAAGAAGCAAGGAAAAGTGTATTTTTCAGATCTATGGAGAAGGGAAGAATTTTTTACTAAAGAAGAGATAGAAAGCATTATGAAATGCAAGATGGATAATTTTGTTTACATTAAACTGAAAACTTTTTGCACAACCAAACCCAGTGCAACCAAAATTCGGAGGGTTGCAGTAAATTGGGAAAGAATTTTTATGTCTAAGCTTGGGGGTAAAGGCCTCATTTCTAGAATATGCAGAGAACTGACTCAACTGTATAACCATACAAGTCATTCCCCAATTGATAAGTGGTCAAAGGATATGAACAGGCAATTTTCAGAGGAGGAAATTATAGATATCTATAATCATATGAAAAAATGCTCTAAATCACTATTGATTAGAGAGATGCAAATCAAAACAACTCTGAGGTACCACATCACACCTATCAGATTGGCAAATATGAGAGAGCAAGAAAATGATAAATGCTGGAGAGGATGTGGGAGAGTTGGAACAGTAATTCATTGTTGGTGGAGCTGTGAGCTCCTCCAACCATTCTGGAGAGCAATTTGGAACTATGCCCAAAGGGCTACAAAAATATGCATACCCTTTGACCCAGCAATATCGCTACTAGGACTGTATCCCCAAGAGATCATAAAAATGGGAAAGGGTCCCACATGTACAAAAATATTTATAGCAGCACTCTATGTAGTTGCCCAAAACTAGAAGTCAAGGGGATGTCCATCAATTGGGGAATGGCTGAATAAATTATGGTATATGAATGTAATGGAGTACTTTTGTGCCATAAGAAATGATGAACAAGAAGACTTCAGGGAGGCCTGGATGATCTGATCCTGAGAGAAAGGAGCAGAACCAGGAGAACTTTGAGCACAGCAATGACCGCAGTGTGTGAGAGTTTTTTTCTGGTAGACTTGGAACTTCCTAATAACGCAAGAACTTATTAAAAAAAAAAATCTCAATGTTGGTTTTCTAAGACTAAATGCCTTCCACACTCAGAGAAAGAAATATGGAAGTCATTCACAGAATGTAGCAGATCATCTTTGTGTGTGTGTGTGTGTTTTTGTGTATTATATTTTGATTTGTTTATGATTTCTTCCATTTATTTTAGTTCGACCACATAGCATGAGTATAGTGAAAACGTACTCAGTAGGAAAGTATATGTAGAACTTATACAGAACTGTATGCTGTTGTGGGGAGGGAGGAGGGTAGTGGGGGTAAGTGTGGAGGGGATAAAATCTTAATTTTATGGTAGTGATTGTAGAACATTAAAAAATAATAATAAAATTAAATTAAATTTTAAAAATTGATTTTTCCTTAACTTCAACAAAATTTCTAATGTGACAGTGTAATAAATTAATTTTGTAGCCAGAATGAATGTCTCCCACATACTTATTACTGTATTTTATAGTACTACATAATACTATATTCTATACTAATATATTACTTTATGTTATGCATAATGGTTATTTTCAAATGTCTCTAGATATTCCAGGATTTAAAAAAACATAACAATTTAAAACTGTTTCTGTATTTATATAGTAGCGTTGTGTCAAGCTGAATTCATTTAATCAAAGATTCTAATGGCAGTACTGCCATCATGAGGAATGTAAATCATTTTTAGGGTATACCAAAAGATCTTCACACTAAAAAGTAATTGGAAATTGCTTGTTTACACTTTAAAAATATAAAGGCAAAATTTGACTTTTCATTGACACCTGTGATTGCAGAATCTGTTTTGTATTTCACAGTGATTTTACGAATATGTTCTCAAATTTTATGTCTACTTCTAAAGATATCTCTTTCTAGTGGTTTGGCAATCATGAGCCTCTCTGGACTACTTCAGGTAAGAGTTACACTGCCCATTGTCAGCTTGATACTCAAGGATTTTCCAGCTTTGATTGCCCTAATAGAGCTTGAGCTCTTCTGGCATAGCCTTTGACACTCCAGCCTTAATTTTATGCCACACCGTTCTATTAGAATAGGATTTTAGTTGGAATTTCAAAACGTTATTATTAATAATAATATCTTTAGGTTCTGATTGATGTATGTAATGAATCCTTAAAAGTCATAAGATGTATTCAAATTCGCATTATTCAAAGTTATCATTATGTAAAATGCAGTGATTCATTCCAGCTGAATAGAAATATTCAGTGTGAATATGAATAATGTAATCATTTTAAGGGATTCATTATTCACACTAATCGGGAACTAGTAACAACTGTAATATTTACAATAATTTTAGGAGTAGTACATAATTTTTTCTGGTTTCACAATAGCCTTGTACTATAAGTGTATACTTCTTTTACATTTTATGTGTGAGAAAAGTAGATAGAAGAGGTTAATTGACTTTCTTGAAGAGTGTAATGAGAAAATGAAGGAGCCAAGATGAGCACCCAGGTATTTTTACACTAAATTCTGTATTGTTTCCATGATAGCACACTTACTTCTATATCATACTACTTGTATTGTACTGTGGATAAAAATGTGGAAATAGATTTAGGAAGATAGTTCCAAATCCTCTTCTGACAATTACTACCTATGTAACCATGAACAGGTGATTTAACTTTTCTGAACACAAATTTCCTCAAATGAATAACTGTAGGATCTATTTAAGAGAATAGTTACAAAACTTAATCTATCTAGCCCCCCACACTTGTGTTATCCACCTTGCCACTACACATATGTTCTGCTGGCCTTCTCACCTACCTCCTCTTTTTTTTCTCCCCTCTCAAAACAGTAAGTGGATCAACACTACAATTGTTTCTGGAAAAGACATGACAATGAATTGTCTTGTCTCCATTGTAAATGCTGCAATTCCCTGTACTGAAAATATTTTTTTTTTTTTGCTAACACTGCCCTATGAATTGTTATATTCTGTTATAATGTAAGTTTCCTTAGGGCAAGTATTCTCTCACTTTTATACTTGTTAGACCAAGGTCTAGCATGGTGCCTGATATGTCCAAAGTTCAAAAGGGGTGATACATGAAAATTTGGAGTCCAGGTATCAACCTTTAATGATTAGATAATATTGAGAGTGTTTTTTCTTGATAGATATTTGTATCTTTGTATTTGTTCATGCAGCTATGCATGTAGGCATGTGTATGTGCACATAAATGCTCATGTATGTACACAGAATGAACAATAAATACATAGATATGTAATCACATATACTCATATTTATGAGTACACATAGAGATATAATATGCACACAGAAGCATGTATATATTATTATGGGATATGCACTATAGTAGCTTATGTATGTAGATTGTGTACATATATGCTTATAATTTTCCAATATCCAGTCATCATCTTATAAATTATTTTACTACAAAATAAATATTTGCCCTTGCAATTAATGAATTGATTATATGTGGAAATTAGTTCCATGCTATGTTGACATGGACCACACATGAATATCAATCCAAAAATTAGTAAATATAGCCAGAGAACAAAATGAAAAATGTAACACATCAAACTTGATTCTTCTTACTCATCTTACATGATTAAAAAAAATACAGCCTATGCCATTTGACTCTTATAGCTGGTCTTACATAAACAATTAAGTATTACTTTCCCAAGATTGTCTTTAGATGTTTTGTCTCAGAGTATTTTACTTCTTTTCTGGCACCATCATGTTTTATAAACTATCAGCCTATATCTGTAACAGAATAAAATATAACAACCTGCCAAAATTATTACAGAGAAATTAAGGTCTTATATGCCAATGAAATAAAGTTAGGAATAAAATTGAATCTGACTTAATTGCTGTTTTCTGAATGCATGGTTTTCTAGTCCTGTTTCTACTATGGCTTCCTATTATTTTAGATTTATAGAGTACTTTTTCCCCTTAAAAGTTGCTACCTTTATGCTGTGTTAGCAAGATCAATTTTGCTCCTAGAGAGAAAAAGACAGAGTAAAGTGAAAAAGTAAGTTTCATAATTACCTGATCAGTAATGACAGTAAATGCACATTCTCAGATTTCTATATCCCATTATTAAGTTCTGCCTTGAAAGCTCAACCCTTAACTCAACTCAAGACAGACTAGGGTAATTACCATATATCTCTAATACTATGTACCTATTTTTATTCACAGGTCATGAGTAGACCATTTTTTAAATTGGCTTTTGTCTAAGCAGAAAACATAGGAGAGATTTTCTGCTCAAGATGGACTTTTTACCAGTTCTAGGTCTCTTTTTTTATTGTGACTTCATAACTGCAAACCTTAATACTTTCCTAATTTCTGATTCAAAGCCCTTTTTAGACCTCTGCCTTTTCCTTTCTACTAGTTTTTTTTTATTGTTGATGATTTTCAAGGCATGGGTTCTCATACTGAAAATTAAACAATTAGCTCTTCTTAGATAATTTCAGGTTGTTCCAGTACACCACTTCAGGGGTCTTAAGGGTTAATCTGTAACCTTAACTCTTCTGAGCATGCCCAGATTAGCTAACGTGGAGACCATCTAAAAGGCCTTTGAACAATGTCCAAATTGCCTATAATGGGAACCTTTACATCCAGGGCAACATGAGTGGATATGGCCTTCTTTGATCAGCTATAAAGCTAGAAAGTGCATGAGTCAGAAAGAGTAGCAGAAAGGGGGTGATGGGTCTCAGTCTTGACACTTTTAGAGACATAGCTTCTTCTAGTTATGCAATCAAGCAAATGAAACTATTATATCTACTAATGTTGTAGAGGACAAGAGTACCTACACTATAAGACATCTGGGAATGTTCAGGAAAGTCCCCCCTTAAGAGTCCCTCTACTTTAGGTAGTCCAGGAATGTTTCAAAGGCTTCATTACACAAGCATTGTTGTCAGAGAGATGTTTTCACTCTAATTGTGCATTCATATCTCCAAGTAAAGGCAAAGTCTCAAATCTCCAGCATTAAGAATAATAGTTTGTTAGTTAAACTTCATCAGACATAAATAAATTGCAAGTGATCCTTCAACAAAATCATAGGATGATACTTCTCTTCCATTCCTCCCCTAAACATTCCTACCACAACAAAGATAAAGTACCACATAACATAATATGATCTCATTTTTTATGTCTCAGATAAGACAGCTCTATGTGAGTTGGTGAACATAATGCCTAAGTCTAGACAACATATTTGAAGGAAATGCATATGAGGAAAAGTCTGAAGCACGAAGTCTGCTTAGTCAAAATGGACTTTCCATGGCCTGAGACCATTGTATATTTATTTTGGAGGTTTTGGATGAAGAAGCCTTGACTTCATCTGATAGTATGCATTGTTCCTCCTCATCTGAATGGATGGAAGAAAATACCTGCTCACCAAGAAAGTAACCTTTTATTGTCTTATTCTTTTTCTCTTTTGGGGGCATTTTCCCAGCTAGTTACTTGACTTTTGACTTCTTTGTCAAGGGGAGGGTATACTCTGGGGACCTGTAAGTTCTCAATTCCTCCAAGGTGGCACAACCAAGGGAGAGGAGTTCATTCCTCTCTTGACCTGCACTCTGGTCTGTGACCAGGATTCCCTCTCCAGAGAGTCCACCAGCTCCACCACACCAGCACTCCTCCTCACTCCATGGCAGCTACTCATGGCTGAGATCCACATCAGCTGCTCAATTCCCCCAGGGGCTTTAGATCAGGGCTTCAACAATGGAAGCTGCTGTTGCCTGGGGCTGGGGCTACACCACTGTGTTTCCTTCTCACCCAAGTGAAGGAACTTTCTCACTGACCTTTGAAGATATTTTTGGCATTTGTGAGTTGAAGTCCTCTCCAATCCTGTCCTTTTCTTGGTGTGGCCCACACTGTACTGTGCTCTGCTTTGCACTCAGTGCTAAATACCTTTCCTGTCAGCCTTCCAGGTTGTCTTGGGCTGGAAATCTCATTCGCTGTCATTTTGTGGCTTCTGTTGCTTCAAATTTTTGAGATGCAGCCAAAGCAGTCTTCAAGGAGAAAATCATGACCTGAACTCTACAAGAATTCTCACAAGTTAAACTCCTTGGTGCCAGGAGAGCCTGGTAAGGATACTGGCAGAGGTCAGGAGTGTCACGCCCAGCATCGCAGCATCCTAGTAACCATGGTGATGGGGAGGGCCATGACAATTTTCTAAGATACATAAAAACATAGAATTTAGCAACGCTCTTAGGTTAATAATTGATTAGAAGTGTGGTAACTCTGTTAGAGGAAGAAGTTCAGTAGGTAAAGGAAAGGAAAACACATAGCTAGTGCTTCTTGACATCATTGAGATGCTTTTGTGCCAAGGTTAGAGGAGAACTTTACTTCATATATGTTAACCTTTATCAACTGAATCTGGACTGAAGGTAAAACCCATAGAGACACAATAATTCAGCACAAAAATGGAAAACCTGGTTGAGGGTCATGAGACAAAGCCCAAAAGAAAATAAAATGATAACTCGAGGAATCTGTAAAACATAGTCAGTAGCAGAAATGATGCTGGTCCCTAGGAAAGACTAAAACAGAAATACCAAAGGTTTTATAGATTCTGAGGGCATTAGAAAATTATACTACTCTTACCTTGGTGTGAAAATGGAGAATTCTCTTTCTCAAAGACAACATATGTGTGAGGTGATGAGAAAATTAGTCTATTATGATAGAAGCTGACAAACCAATGATTCTATGGTCAATTGTTATAAAGCTGAAAAGAATGTTATTTTTTCAGACATGGTAACAAAAGCAAATCTCCATAACTAAGAGGATATAGGGCAGTTAGGGCTTGTTAGATAAAACACAGAGACTTGGAGTAAGGAATACTTATCTTAAAATTTGACCTCAGATACCTACTAGCTGTGTGACCCTGGGCAAATCATTTAACCCTGTTTGCTTCAGTTTCCTCATCTGTAAAATGAGCTGGACAAGGAAATGGCAAAATTCTCTAGTATTTTTGTCAAGAAAACCCTGAATGGATCACAGAGTATCAGACATGACTCAACAACAAGTTGATATTTCTCCATACAAGGATACTCTATTTGGAGTTGGAAAAATCCCAGGCACCTTCCCTATCAGTTATGTGTCTCCAGCTAATGTAAAAAGCCAAAAGAGCTAGATGTATTGAAGACTGGAACTTATGGCACAGATGTCTCAGAAAGGGAATAATTTTGATTTCATTCCACTGGTTTCATGATTGCCCCATGGAACTCCACTTTGGAAAACCAGTATATGAATAGTGTTAAGTTCTAAATGCACAAGAAAGGTAAATCATCAGATATTCAGGAGACTTTGCATACTGGTATAAGTTGTCAATGGGAGCATCTCTCTTCTTTGTCATTAAGAAAGGAAGGAAGGAGGGACCTACTATGAGGTTAAATATACATGGCCAAGTATGAGTGAAATATGAGGCATAGATTTCTAATATCTTATAAGGGTAAAGAGGTCAACCTTACATTGATTGCTACAATGTAGTACTCATAATTGTGTAAAAATTATAGATAGGTGCTAATTAAAGTAAATGTTCCATGCTAGATTTAGACAATAATAATAATGTTATAGTAAGTTATAACTGCAATTATAATGACAATGGCTCCTTTGTATTCTTGTTACTTATTACATCAATACAGATTGTAGTGATATAGATCTGTGATCTTACTAACGTGGGCTCTCTCTCACTGTAGATTATAATCCATCCATTCTTTTTTTTTTCATTTTGTATAAGAAGGAAAGGACAGTCAAGTCGATAAGCATTTATTAAGTACCTATTATGTTCCAGGAACTGTGTAGATACAAAGTAATTCAAAAAGACAGTCTCTCAAGTCAAAGATCTCAGAATCAAATGAGTTCTCCTAAATACTAGACATTGGGGAGAAAAAAGAGGTTCAATGTGCCTGGGTGGGGCAATGGAAACAAAATGGTGGAATGATGTGAGGAGTTGATTATCTCCCACTCTTCAATTATTCTATTTCTAGGCCACTCACAATGTTAAACACAGCTATACGCATGCACTGAGTATTCAACAAATGCTTGTTGATTTCAATGATCCATTCTTGCTTTTTTCTGCAGCAAATATTAAATCCAAGCCTTTTTGCTAGTGAAGATAAAACTCACTTTCTTGTTCTGGTCATTAACTATTATATAACCTTAAGAGGTCACAAAATATTTTCTCTGAATGAAATGTTTCACCTGTAAAATGACAATAATATTGCCTGTGCTAGTTATTTTGCTGGGTTTTGTGACTAAAATTAATGAGACACTGAAAAACGGTGTCATATAAAGATAAGCTAATTGTTTTGTGATCAAGCAAAGCAGAATTAGAAAAATGAAACCATTACCCAAACTATATTATGTTCCCAAGGTAAATAAGAAATTATTTGGTGACTATCCTCTGCTAACGATTGTCCCTATCCTTTCCTTTTCCCTCTCTACCAAAATTAATACAAACAATTTCTAATTGACTGTATGGAAGAACCAAACATTGAATTCATTGTCCATTCTATTTTATGTTGCAGAGAGAAGAATAGAACTGGAATATTCATATATCTCTGACTGTGAAAGGATCTCCTGGTGTAAGCTGTAAGAATTGAATATCTCCTAAGAAGCAGAGACAAGTATGGTTTGGCAGTCTAAAGAAAGGTGGTGGATGAGAGCAGGGCAGATAGGGTCTTGGAGGCACATAGAATATTATGAATTCTTCAATCTGTATCATGGTCAAAGGAACAAGGTCTAAACATTGGAACAAGGATAGAATTCCCCTCCATTGCAGACATGTCTTATTCCATTAGAGTTGTCTCTAGGTACCTTTCTCCTCTTAGGATACTCTTCTGATGTCCATGTAGGGATCCTCAAGCTTGAATGAACAATTGTTAGGGAAGATGTATTTGCACAATAATCTTATGGTGGGTTCATGGAGAAGCAGGATTAACTGTACCTGGTCTTGAACCCTCACACACAGGTTATTTACAGACACTAAATATGGATAGGGAATTACACTCCCCCTCCACACATCCAGAGAACTGTTGGAATTTGGGCCAGAAGAATTATAGGAATTATTCTGAAGAATTACTTTTGCTTAGGCCACTGAGATACAAGTCTCTTAAGATACAAGATAAAAGAGATGATGAGTAGGTGTATGTTCATGAGATAGTTGATGAGGTGATTGACATTCCCAGAGTAGTGATCTTTTGTTGAAACCATGACCACAGGGTCAAAAAATAATAGCTGCTTAGAGGAACTTATCTTAGAAGTTGGGTTGGTAGTTGTGCAGAATGGTACGGTAGGTTACCTCCTCTAGCATTCCTTTTCATTAGTTCCGTTGATATTCTGGATCTTTTGTTCTTTCAGATGAATTTTGATATTTTTTTCTATCTTTGTTTTTTAAAATTTATTTCTTTATGTTCAGTGTAATGTAATTACTACTATACAACCTAGATTTTTTTTTCCCTCCTTCTCCCTCCCTCCCTGCCACCTCTACCTCCCTCGTCGAGATGGCACAGAATTTTATATAGGTTCTACACATGTATTCCTATTAAATACATTTTCACCATAGTCATTTTGTATAGAAGAATTAAAATGAAGGAGAGAAATCATATAACAAACCAAAAGGTAATGCAAAAGAAAATGATCTGCTACATTCTGAAATTGAATTCCATAGTTCTTTCTCTAGATGTGGATTTTTGTACCTGTGGGACTCTTTCCCATTTTTATGATCTCTTGGGGATGCAGCCTTAGAAGCAGTATTGCTAGGTCAAAGGGTATGCACAGTTTTGTAGCCTTTTGGGCATAGTTCCAAATTGCTCTCCAGAATAGTTGGATCAGCTCACAGCTCCACCAACAATTTATTAGTGTTCCAACTCTCACATCTGCTGTCATGTTAGCCAATCTGATAGGTGTGATGTGGTATCTCAGAGTTGTTTTGATTTGCATCTCCTTAATTAATAGTGATTTAAAGCATTTTTTCATATGACTACAGATATATTTAATTTCTTCCTATGAAAACTGCCTGTTCATATCCTTTGACCATTTATCAACTGGGGAAAGACTTGTATTCTTCTACATTTGACTCAGTTCTCTATGTATTTTAGAAATGAGGTCTTTATCACAGACACCAGTTGCAAAAATCCTTTCCCTGTTTTCTGCTTCCCTCCTAATCTTGGTTGCATTGGATTTGGTTGTGCAAAACCTTTTCAGTTTAATGTAGTCAAAATTATCCATTTTGCAATTCATAATGCTTTCTATCTCTTCTTTAGTCAAAAATTCTTCCCCTCTCCATAAATCTGATAAATACACTCTTCCTTCCTCCACCAATTTGTTTGTAGTATCCATCTTTGTACCTAGATCATGTACTCATTTAGACTTTATTCTTGTGTATGGTGTCAGGCATTGGTCTATGCCTAGTTTCCACCACACTTTTATCCAGTTTTCGTGGCAGCTTTTGTCAAATAGTGAGTTCTTATCCCAGAAGCTGGTGCCTTTGGGTTTATCAAAGAGTAGATTGCCATATTCATTGCCTATTGTGTCTTGAGTACCCAGCCTATTCCACTTGTGAGTACCAAATGGTTTTGATAATTGCTGCTTTATAGTACAATCTGAGATCTGATAGAGCTAGGCCACTTTCCCCAGCACTTCTTTTCATTAGTTCCCTTGATATTCTGGGCCTTTTTTTCTTCCAGATGAATTTTTATATTATTTTTTCCAGCTCTAGAAAATAATTATCTGACAGTTTGATTGGGATGGCACTAAATAAGTAAATTATTTTAGGCAATTGTCATTTTTACCATATTGGCTTGGCCCACCCATGAGCAACTGATTTTTTTCCACTTACTTAGATCTCACTTTATTTGTGCAAAAAAGTGTCTTGTAATTGTGTTCATATAGTTCCTGGATTTGATTTAGCAGGAGACTCCCAAATATTTTATAGTGCCTACCCTCGCTTTAAATGAGATTGCTCTTTCTATCTCTTGCTGTTGGGTTTTGTTAGTAATTGTGTGGGTTTATTTTGTAACCTGCAACTTTGCCAAAGTTGTTTATTGTTTCAAGTAGATTTTCATTTGAATCTCTGGGATTCTCTAAGTATATCATCATATCATCTGCAAAAAGTGATAACTTACTTTCTTTGCCTATTCTAATTTCTTCAATTTCTTTATCTTCTCTAATTGCTACAGTTAACATTTCTAGTACCATATTGAGGAATAGTGTTGATAAGGGACATCCTTGTTTCAGCCATGATCTTATTGGAAATGCATCTAACAACTCCATTACATATAATGGTTGCTGAAGGTTTTAGGTAGATACTGCTTATTATTTTATGGAAAGTTCCCTTTGTTCCTATACTCTCCAGTGTTTGTAACAGGAATGGGTGTTGTATTTTCTCAAAAGCTTTTTCTGCATCTATTGAGACAATCATATGGTTTCTGTTAGGTTTGTTGTTCATATGATCAATAATGCTAATAGTTTTCCTAATATTGAACCAGCCCTGCATTCCTGGTATGAATCCTACCTGATGATAATGTATTATTCTCATGATAAGTTACTGTATTCATTTTACTAAAATCTTATTTAAAATTTTTGAATCTATATTCATTAGAGAAATTTGTCTATAACTTTTTTCTCTTTTATCTCTTCCTAGTGTAGGTATCAAAACCATATTTGTATCATGAAAAGAGTTTGGGAAGACTCATTCTTCTCCAATTTTCCCAAATATTCTATATAGTATTGGAATTATCTGTTCTATAAATGTTTGATAGAAATCACTTGTAAATCCATCCAGTCCTGGAGATTGTTTTCCTAGAGAGTACATTGATGGTTTGTTCAATTTCTTTTTCTGAGAAGAGGTTGCTTAAGTATTCAACTTCCTCTTCTGCTAATCTGGGCAATTCATATTTTTTAAAAAAATCATCCATTTCATTTCAATTGTCAAATTAATGGGATTAAAGTTGGACAAAGTAATTCCTTTTTTATTTTATTTTATTCATTTTTTAATGTTCTACAATCACTACTATAAAATTTAGATTTTAACCCCCCATACCTACCTCCCACCACCCCCCTCCCTCCCCAAGATGGCATAGAATTCTATATAGGATCTACATATACTTTCCTATTGAATATGTTTTCATTATAGTCATGCTATGTAGATGAACTAAAATAAATGGAAGAAATCATATAACAAATCAAAACATAATACACAAACACGCACACAAAAATGATCTGATACATTCTGCAAATGAATTCCATAGTTCTTTCTTTGAGTGTGGAAGGCATTTTGCCTTAGATAACCATTTGGAATTTTTTTTTAAGTTCTTGCATTATTACAAAGTTCCAAGTATACCAGAAAAAAAACTCTCACAGACTGTGGTCATTGTTGTGTACAAAGTTCTCCTGGTTCTGCTCCTTTCTCTCAGCATCCAATCATATAAGTCCTTGCAGACCTCCCTGAATTCTTCTTGTTCATCATTTCTTATGGCGCAATAGTACTCCATTACATTCATATACCATAATTTATTCAGCCATTCCCCAAATGATGGGCCTCCCCTTGACTTCCAGTTTTGGGCAACTACATAGAGTGCTGTTATAAATATTTTTGTACATGTGGGACCCTTTCCCATTTTTATGATCTCTTGGGGATACAATCCTAGTAGCGATATTGCTGGGTCAAAGGGTATTCACATTTTTGTAGCCCTTTGGGCATAGTTCCAAACTGCTCTCCAGACTGGTTGGATCAGCTCACAGCTCCATCAACAATGAATTAGTGTTCCAACTCTCCCACATCTGCTCCAACATTGATCCTCTTCCTTTTCTGTCATGTTAGCCAATCTGATAGGTGTGATGTGGTAACTCAGAGTTGTTTTGATTTACATCTCTTTAATCAATAATTATTTAGAGCACTTTTTCATATGATTATAGATACCTTTAATTTCTTCCTCTGAAAACTCCCTGTTCATATGATTTGACCATTTATCAGTTGGGCAAATGTATGTCATTTTTATAAATTGACCTCAAATCTCTATTTGAGAAAACACAGTAGTTACCAGAGATATTGCTATAAAAATTCCTTCCAGGTTTCTGCTTTCCTTCTAAATTTTGATAGAATTGGTTTTCATGGTGCAAAAAAAAATTTTTAATTTAATGTAATCTAAATTATCCATTATAATTCCTATTATCCTCTCAGTCTTTTGTTTGGTCAGAAATTCTTTCTTTATCTAAAAATCAGATAGGTAATTTTCCCACATTCTCCCTTAATTTATTCTTTATGGTACCCTTTATGCCTAAATTATCTACCCATTTTGATCTTATTTTGATGAACAGTGTAACATGTTAGTCTATCCATAGTTTCTGCCAACCTGTTCTCCAATTTGCCCAATAATTGTTGTCAAATGTTTCATCTTTACTCTCCAAACTTGGTTCTTTGTGTTCATTAAATATTAGATTAATATGATCATTTATTACTGTGTACTTTGTACCTAATCTATTCTATTTATTCATCACTTTATTTCTTTTTCTAGTTCCAGATGTTTTGATAAATGTTGCTTTGTTCAATAATTAATGTTGTTTTACTCAGAATCTACACTGGTAGACCATCATTCTTCACTTTTTTTCTGTTTTGTCTTTGAAAATCTTGACATTTGTTTTTTCCAGAAGACTTCTGCTAATTTTTAGTAGATCTACAAATAATTCTTTCATAATTTCATTGGTATGGCACTAAATCAATGCATTAACAAGTAGAATTGTCATTTTTATTATATTGGTCTGGTCTATCCATGAGTAACTGATATTTTCCAATTATTTAGATCTGTATTTTTGTTAAAAAATAAATGTTTGTTTTTTATTTATATGTTTTTTGTTTCTCTTGGCAAGCAAATTCTCAAGTATTTTACATTGTTGGCAGTTAGTTCATCTGAAATTTCTCCTTCTATTTTTTTTCCTGGTGGATTTTGTTAGTAAAATGCAGAAATTCTAATGACTTATCTGAGTTTATTTTATATGCTGCACTTTTCTTAAAGTTGATAATTATGACAATTACTTTTTAGCTGATTTTCTAGGGTTCTCTCAGGATACCATCATATTATTTGCAAATAGTGATTGTGTCTCCTTTTTTAATTGCTTATATTTATTCCTTCCTGTCTTTATTGGTATAGTTAAAATTTCTAATACAGTATTAAATAACAATAAAGATAATGGGCATCTTAGCTTTAACCTTGATTTTATTGAGAAGAATTCTAGTTTATTTCCATTACAAATAATGGTCCCTCTTGGTTTCAGATAGATACTACTTATAATTATAAGAAAAGCTCCATCTAATTTTTTTTTGCTTTTATTTTTTTAGTGTTTATAAGAGAAATGAGTGTTGCATTCTTTCAAAAAGCTTCATATACATCTATTAAAATATTCTTGTGATTTGTGTTGTACTTGTTACTTGTCAGTGATGTTTATAGTTTTTCTAATAGTCAACCAGGACTGGATGCTTGAATAAATCCCACTTGGTCACAATCTTTGTGAATATTTTCTGTGATCTCTTTCCCAATGTTTCAATTAAAATTTTTACATAAGTATTAATTAAATAAATTGACCAGTTATCATTCTCTGTTTTGTTTTCTTTGGTTTAGGTTTCAAAATTATATTTGTATCGTATATGTATATGCATGTATATATATATGAGATTGCACACACATGAACACACGTAAAACACACAAACTATGGGAATTAATTATTCTTTAAATGTTTGACAGAATTAACTTATAAATTAATCAGGTGAAGAGCACATTTCAATTTATTTTTCTTAGAGTTATTTAGATATTCTATTTTTTCTTCTTTCAATATTGACAATTCATATAATTGTAATTATTCATCTGTTTCCCTTAGATTGTTGGTTTTCTTGGGCTATAAATAAGCATAAAAACCCCTAAATTATTTCAATTTATTTTTCATACAAAGTCATTCACTCTTTTCATTGTTTTTCATAATGACAATTTGGTTTTCTTCTTTCAATCATCAATAAAAATGTTTCACTTATTTTGTTGTTTTCTTTTCATTATAAAACTACTTCTGGTTTTATTTATTAGTTCACATTGCTGAAATAATTTTTTTTTTTACTTTCAGGTTTGTTAATCTCTCCTTTAATTTTCAGGACTTCTATTTTGGTGTGTAATTGATGCCATTTACTTTTTCTTTTTCTATTTTTTTTGAAGTTACAAGCCCAATTCACTGATCTGTTTTTTCTTTTTTTCATTAATATGAGTTTAAAAGTGTAAATTTTCCTCACAAATACTGCTTTGGTCTTGACTGCATCTCATAGACTTTGGTATTCTGCCACATTTTTGTCACTTTAATGAAATTATTGATTTTTTCATGATTTTTTTCTCTTTGAGACATCTTTAGGATTAAAGTATTTAGTTTATGATTATTTAAAAAAAATTTTTTCACAGCATTTCATTAATGTAATTTTTATTGTTTGTGTTCATCCTTCATTGCTGAAGAAGACCATGCCATCAGAGAAATAATGACATGACCTGGACTTGATTTTGTTTTGAGTGAGGGAGAGCTGTGCACATCATCAGTCTTACTACCCCAGAGCCATCTGAATCCTGTGACCAGATATTCATCAGGATGACTGTAGATGGCCCAGGATGAGGCACTTGGGGTTAAATGACTTGCCCAAGGTCACACAGCTAGTAAGTGTCAAGTATCTGAGGTGAGACTGGAACTCAGGTCCTCCTGACACCTGCACTGGTGCTCTATCCACTGTACCACCTAGCTGCCCCTATAAGAGGTCTATCACTAGATGGGACTTGGCTCCATGTCCTTATTTCTCAATAATCTAGGGTGAGGATCAAAGATTTTCTCCTAAAAATAGGCCTTTCTGATTTTTGCTTCTCTTCACTAAACTGTTTTTTGATGCATTAATATATGGTCATTATTTATGAAGATGCCACAGATAAAAATGACAGCTTTTTCAAGAGTTCTATCATATCTCATGTCTCTAAAAATATATTCATCTCCTTCACTTCTTTCCTATCCTTAGGAGTTACACGTATCATCTTCCTATTTTGAAATGTAAAGAATTTAACTTTATTGAGTCCTCATGATTTCTTTTTCCTGGTTACCTTTTTAGCCTTCTCTCAAGTCTTGTGTGTGAATGTCAAATTGTTTATTCAACTCTGGTCTTTTCATCACGCTTGCTTGAAAGTCCTCTATTTCATTAAATGTCCATTGTATCCCTTGAAGGCTTGTAATTATACTCAGTCTTGCTGGGCACATTATTTTTGGTTGTAATCTGTATCAGTAAGCACCCCAACATACACTGGGGAGCTTGCTGTCATAGGTTCCTAGATCTGCATTCATAAAAGGAAAACAACTTTCAAGGGCTTAACAATCACTTTAATCAAGCACATATATCATTCCTTTAAGCAAGTACTTATATCATTCAGTTAGTTCAAAATTTCAAATAAAATACAGAGAAATCAAAAGATCAAAACACATGGCTTCCTTTGCCTGAATTCAACAGACAATTATGCCCCAAGTGTCTGACCATGGTTACCAGAGAGGGAAGCACAACATCTAGGGACTCCTTTGTGGTTTCCCAGAGTCCTCATCTGGCCAAACAAATACTTCCAGTCAGTAAACCCCAAAGTAATCAACAGAAATGGCTTCCTCTGCCTGACCACAATTCAACAGACTGGTACTGCTCTCTGACCTTGTGAGGAAAGCCCACTATGTGGGTTCTCAAAGCTGAGGGGCTCTTAGCAACTTTCCAGAGTCCTCATCTTGCACTCAGATCTTCTTACCAGAAACAAAGCTCCAAAGTAAAACCTCAACTCGGAGTTATTTATACCTTTTCTAGAGCCACAGGGAGGAGGAGAAAGTGAGGCTGGTGAACTTGCACAACTCTTCCTCACTCAAAACAAAGCCAAATGCAAGTTATGTCATCATTTCTCTGATGTCAAGGTCTTCTTTTAAAATAAAGGATGAACACAACCTGTGAGCAAACTGAGCTGCCTGAGTGGGGACCCACCTACCCTCTCTCACTCCCTCCCTTCCTTCCTTCCTTCCTTCCTTCCTTCCTTCCTTCCTTCCTTCCTTCCTTCCTTCCTTCCTTCCTTCCTTCTTTCCTTCCTTCCTTCCTTCCTTTCTTCCTTTCTTCCTTTTCCCAAAAATTTAAACCCAGTGCACTCTGAAGCTCATAGGTTGGACAATAATAGGTCCCTGTCAAAGCTCCACTTAATGGCTGGAGTAGAGTAATTATCAACAGAAGAGTTTCTCTTTCCCTCCCAGTTTGATTTAGGTTTTTTGTTTGTTTGTTTGTTTGTTTGTTTTTGCTCACTAATAGGGCCATTCTGTGACTACTTAAAGAGGCTTATTCACTCAATGGGTATTACCTCCCTCAAAGTCAGTATGTCAAAAGACCTAACCTAAAAAGGCCAAAGAGTGCAATTGCATCCTGGGCCATCTCCAGTCATCCTGATGAATATCTGGTCACTGGATCCAGATGACTCAGGAGCAGAAAGTAAAGCTAGTGACCGTGCACAGCCCTTCCTCACTCAAAACAAAGTCAAATGCAAATCATGTCATGATTTCTCTGATGTCATGGTCTTCTTTCAAAAGAAGGAGGAATGCAACAACAGAGTCAGAGGGCATCACAACGCTTTGACCCAGTGCCTCAACAGAAAAAACGAAAGGTATTTGGTACCCTTCTACAAAACAACTCCCCTAATCAAGCTTCCCATAATGGGCAGGTCCATCAATGAGTGGGGAAGATCTTTAATCACATTAAAATTATTAACAACACAAATACTGTTTCTAGTTAAAGAAACTCTTGTTTCTGTACTTTACCCCTTGTAAAGATTCTTGATTGATGAAAGCAAGATTCCATCAGAGACATTTGATTATGCTAAAACAAAAACAGCAAAAGATCCTATTTTGATTGCCATCACATGATCTTAGCTTTTTTGCCTTTTTGAGCTCTTCCATGATCTGAGACCATAGCATATTTTTTGGAGGTTTTGGATGTAGAAGCCTTGACTTTGATAATTCTCCTGAGAGTATGCTTTGTTCTTTCTCACCCAAAAGGATGGTAGAAAATACCTTTTCACCAAGAAAGTATCCTTCTGTAGTCTCATTTTTTTCCCTCTTGGGGGCATTTTCCTAGTCAGTTACTTGACTTTTGAGTGGAGGGTACATTCTAGGGATCTGTAAGTTCTCAGTTCCTCCAAGGTGGCACAATCAAGGAAGAGGAGTTTACTCCTCTCCTCACCTGTACTCTGGTCTTAGAGCAACTGCAAGTACTCTTTTCTGTCTAGGAACTGTGAGTAGATTTCCATCTCCAGATCCTCCAACAGCTCCACCATACCAGTGTTTCTCCTTACCCCAAGACTTCTAGTCTGGATGGAGACTCAGATTGATCACTCAATTCTCCCATGGTCTTTAGACCAAGGGCTCCAAAAGTTGATGCTGCTGCTGCAGTTGCTGCTGTCACCCTGGGGTGGCCCGGGCTGGGGCTTTCTCACCTACATGAAAGAGCTTTCTTACTCACCTTTGAAGGTGTTTTTGGCATTTGTGGTTTGAGAAATCTGGGAACCTCAGTTTCTACCTGTGATTCTGAGGCCTGTAACCTGCTCCAGTCCTGTTCCTGTGATGAAGTCCAGGCTGGGCTGCATTTCACTCCTAGTCCAGTGTGATAGACTCTTCCTTTTGGCTTTCCAGGCTGTCTTTGGCTGGAAATCTCTTTCACTCTGTCATTTTGTTGCTTCTCCTGCTCTATAATTTGTTTAGAGTCACTTTTTGCAGGTATTTTATGAGCTATGGGGGAAGAACTAGAGCAAGTCTGTCGTTTTACTGTACCGTCTTGGCTCCACCCCCAATTATGTGTTTAAAGAACATTTTTCAGTAAATTTTTGTTTTCTTTTAGTATTTGTCCACTTTTGTCTTTTATTGTATTATTTTATTCAGTATTTTTCTCTCTTTTCCTAAGATACTCATTCTCTTTTTATTATTTTCTTCCTTCACTCTCATTTCTTTCCCCATTTTTTTCTTTACCACTCATCACTTTCTTTAACTTTCCCAGTGATTTTTGTTGGGCTTGTGTCCAATTTGCATTTTTGAGGCTTCACTTGTAGCTGTTTTCACATTGTTGTCTTCTTCTGAGTTTATGTTTTGATCTTCCCTGTCACCATAAAGGATTTTCAAGGTCAAGTTCTTTGTTGTTTTTTTCTAGCCTTTTTCTTGACTTTGAGCATTATGTTAAAGTTGAATGCTGCATACTTTGTGGTTGAAAGGCACTGTCCCAAGCTTCATGCCTCCCCCCAATATTTTCAGTAGAAGCCTCTGTAAATTTTCTGTGCTTCCAATGTGACATGGGTGGTCATTGCTCTTCTGGTTTGCATTCTAGTTTTTACCAATGAAGGGTCACTGCTTTCCTGAAGCCTCAAGTTCTAGCATACTTCAGAAGTCTGTAACTGTGACCAGAGTTTCTCCTCCCTTATGACAGAGAACTTCTTTCAATCCTTAAAGTGTTACCCAGGACTGAGTATTGTGCCAAACAGCACCAAATCCTATATTAGCAGTAACAAAAGGTCCCCTATAATTTATGACTAGCTATCATTCCCCTTTACTATCTCTGAGCTGAGAGCTCTAGCTACAATGGTTGCCTTCTCTAAGTTCTCACTGCTGATATTGTACCTATGTTGACCCAGACCTCTCTTTCTGACCTCATAAGCTTGTCTTGAGGTGAAAAAGTATCTTATTCTGACCTTTTGTTGGCTGTGCTGTGCTATGATTTGGTTTGACGCGTTATCTTAAATACATTTAGAGGGCAATATTGGGAGAACTCAGCTGGGTTGCTGTCTCAAGCATGATTTCTCTCTTCAAATACAGGTGTAGGCCTGAGGCTAGCAGCAGGATGAATGTTCTGAAGGGCAATGTTTCTCCCAAAGATCTTGTGTTCAGTTTTCTTGATTGTCTGCATTAGGATGTGAGGAAAAGTAATGGTTGAGATGGTTATGGTGCCTTGGTTTATCTGGCATCTACCACCTCAGTCTCTCCCTCAGAGTGAGGACTTGCTACCTCAACTTTCACTTAACAGTAAATGTTTTGTTCAATGCTGACATTATTAGTATGCTTTTAGCAGTGAAGCAGTGGAAGGAAAATAAAAAGCCCTATTTTTTTTCTCCCAAGAGGCAACCTGGATTTTGGGAGTGAGACATAATGGCAACATGAAATATGAAAGTATACCATCTTCCTAATTTAGACAGGGACACAAATGTTCAAATTCCAAGGGGATTTTTATATGCTGTAACTTTTAATCTACTGTTATAGGTGTGATTTCTTCGCTTCCTCCTGGCTGTTAGCTTTGCTGTAATATTTCACGACCACTCTCTGTGTACTGTGTACTGATGAATCTTATTTGCTCTTAGTTGCAAAGTCAAGAGAATGATGATGGCTCACTAATAATCTATACTCACCATAAGAAAGATTACTGAATAGCTGAAGACCTTGGTCACATTGGGTCAGCAAATGATAGGTATGAAGGATCATATAATTGCTCTATTTTATTATGAAAGAGGAAAAGGAAAGTAACTTATAATGTATATTTTATAGTCTTACCATTTGTGTAATTATTCTTCCAAATTTAATGGTTCCAGAAAAGGCTGAACAGTTGGAGAAATAGAAATATTATCTGGGGAACTTTTAAATGAATGTTATGATTAGATGAATATGCTTCAAATATCCGCCCTAAATTTATAATTGACATCCCCCCACGTATGTGCAAAATTTCAAAAAAATGCCTGAAAATGACTCAAAAGGAAGAATTTTGTATTTCTTCTGAGGTTTCTATGGAGCATTTATACATCCAAAGTCTTTTTAATAAGAGAATTATTTATCTACCTGGGCTACTAGAGTAGTTTCAAACTTAATGATCTCTCAAACAAATGTCAATTGAGGGACACTTGGGGAAGCTGAATTCTGATGTAGATATCTTCAATTGTTGCTTTCTTGTCATTTCAACAGTTTTTGTAACTGTAGCCAAAAATTGTAAAGAATATGGTTCTAATGAACATCCTGGAAAAAAAATCGTCTAGAAAATAAATTGATTTCTTGGTTATGGGAATGCAAAAGGCAGGCAAAATTTCCACATTTAACTTTTTACTGCCCTCTTGTTACTTAGAAATAGCTGAACCAATTTAAACTAAATTTGAGTTAAAAATTAAAGCACTCCCAAGCTATGTTCCTCTGTGCACAGCTTCAGTCTATGGGACTACTTTATAGGTAAGTTACAAACATTGTAAAATGCAATATATACTAGAGGCTCAGACAGCCCCATTTATTAAATTAAGAGTGGTCATCACTAGCAATGGAGGAATATGTTAGGCTGAAATTCCAACCTACCATGCCTTCAGTAATGTGAGGGTTTGTTACTTTGCAAAAATCAAACACTGGGCTTTCTGTTTCCTGATATGATAATAATTAATAATAACAATAATAAACAACACTTTCTATGCTAAAGTTGGGAAAGGTCTTGAATAAGATTAGAAAAAAAGTCAAGGATTGGGCAGCTGGTAGAATACTTTAACTTTTGCCAAACAAATTATACACATACATACATACATATATATATACACATATATATACATATATATATACATATACATATTTGTGTATCTGTGCATGTGTGTATACATGGCACATGTGTGCATGCTTGTGTGTGTGTATGTGGAAACTATTTTCATTTATTTTGAGACTTAAGTTATGAAGCATGAAAATGTAAATGGGTGGAACAAATGAAGTATTAAAACAGCTTTAAAACCGTAAGATATTGCCAGATCATTTAGCCCATGATAAATTTCCATTTAGACCAAGGTACCTAGTATAAAGATAACTAGGTGGCACAGTGAGCAGAGTATTTCCTAAGTTCAAATCTGGCCTCAGACACTTACTAGCTATGCAACCTTGGTTAAGTCCCTTAACCCTGTTTGCCTCAGTTTCCTTATCTATAAAATTAGCTAGAGAATAAAATGGCAAACCACTCCCATATATTTGCCAAGAAAAATCCAAATGAGATCACAAAGAGTTAGATAAGATTGAGAGATCTGAATAACAAAACCTCATATAAAGGTGTAGTTGTTTAGTGGTCATCTAGTCCAATTACTTTAGGAAGCTGAAATCCAAAATGTGGAATTGGTTGCATGAACAGAAGTAAGTAGAAGTAGAGGAGACTTCAAAAACAAGCAGAAAGGTCTGTCTCCAGAGTCATCAGTCTTGATACTTAAGAAAAATGCCTCTGAACTAAAATAGTCAGGGTGTTCTAAAATCCTTAGTGCAGTTTTAAGTATCAATGGGTTAAATCCACTGGGAATTGTGGAACACCCAATAAAAATAATAACAATGTTTTTAAATCCTAACCCATAATACTGTGAGGGTGTGACCAAGGCAAGAATAGTTAACTCAGTCAATGTGATGAATAATTAAGAACTAGCATCTATTAAAGTCTCTGAACTGGGTTATGAAGGCCTGGTACAAACTATTGGAACTCTGATGATTCTGCTGATTGTGTTAGTATAGCAGTCATTTTAATGGAATAACTCCTAATAATCAAATAAACAGACAATGTGGTATAGAGTTGAAATCTTGCATACTTAAGAGCATATTGATGATGAAATTGATATTCAGGACACTGGAGTGACTGGTAATTGCTTGCATTTTAGTACTGTGAGAAATTAAGATACACTAGAACAAATCAGAAAGCCCAATTTTGCTCAAATGCAAATGTGGGTAAGCCATGAGTGTTTGAAATTGATTAATACATGAACTGAATTATTATACATCAGTTCTATAGCATAATAACATTACAAATCAAATGATAGTATTTTCATACTAATAAAGGAAGAGTATAAGAAGTAATTTCAATCTTAACTCTAGATTGAATAACACAAGGGTAAGATGTAGGAGTTATTAAAATTTGAATAGGTAAATGTGGAAGGAATTGAGATCATTGACAATGTTCATGTAATGACAATTCCAGAAATTTTGTCTGAAGATGGAATGTATGACAAAACTAATACCAATGCTTCAAATGATTTTGAAGACATGATTATATTTAAACTAGGATTTAAAAAGCCCTCTCTGACTTGAGGGCATAATTCCAAGTAGTCTACAATTAATAAGACTTGATAATTCCCCAAACAGATATTTGTTGTAAACTTTATTGACTATCTAAAACCAATTCTTCCACATATTTGATAAAACATGTAAAACAATTTAGAACTTTTACACAACAATATATGTGTTGTAGAAAAGAAAAAATGAATTGTAGGAGGAAAGGTTAAACTAACAAGAATTCTTTCTAAGAAGAGCTGCTAAACACTACCATGGGTGGGGTTAGAGAATGCTGTTGATCTACAGAAAGCTAATAGATGACAACATCCATACTTGGCTGCTAAACACAATGGAAACAAAATGAATGTTTTGTTGCTAAATTAAAGACATAAATAAAAAGAAAAGGCATAAGTAGGATGCAATCTGGAAATCAAAAGTACTCAAGGTTTCTTAAAATAATGAAATTACAAAACAGACCCAAGTGTAATGAAAATCCATATGATGTCCACATGGAAAATTGTGCTTCCTTTAAATCATTCCATCACAAAAATAACCATATAGATGTCTGTGTAAAGAAGGAAACTTAATTGATAGATGTTTTCAGAATGTGTGTTAAACAGTTAAAATTAAACTGTTTTTCAGAGACAGATAACATTTCACTGATCCATAAGTCTGATAATGAATATACACAGTTGGATTCCCTGGAGTGACCAAAAATATTTTCTTCTTAATGGAGTCTATTAAAAAACATATGATCCAAGAGAAGAATCAAAAATGTCTCTTGAGACAACATCCATATAAATTCTAGTGACCACATATCAAAAAAGGACCAAACAAGTAGTTTATTTGTTGTTGTTGTTGTTGTTGTTTTTAGAAATTGATTTATGAAGACAGTATAGGATCAGTTCATCACTGCTAAAAATCACAGAAGGATGATGTTTAAGGAGCCAGTAATTATTGATTGGTGTATATTAACTAAGAGCAACTGCTTCTGGGACCCAAGATGGGGAAATAAGTTGCTCTCACCCTTCCCTATTGACCTCTAAAAGCCCAGAAGATATCATGGCAGGAAAAACGCTGGAACAACTGAGCCAGAAGAAACATGGGGGACAGTAGTCTTGCAGACCTAGAAGCTTGAGGAACTAATAGGAAAAGCCCCTCTCACTCTAGAGGAGAGAGAGCAGCATAGGACAAGAGGCATCCCAGTAAGCCATCAGCAAGCCCCATTTCAGCCAACCATGAGGAGATCCTGAGACCAAGGGTGGTGGAGCAAGCACAAACTAACATGAGGACCCCTCCAAGTGCCTCAGCACAAGCAGAAGATCAAGCAAATACTAGCTAGGAAAACCAACATGTGCACCTGCATTCTCCAGCAGCCAAATCACAAGGGACTTACTAAAGTTGAACTGTTTATATTCCTACATGGAAAAATAATATCTGTAACTCTTGAAACTTTTCTCAGTATTTGGGTAGTTGGAGGGATTATACACACACACACACACACACACACACACACACACACACACACACACACACATACACACACACATAGACAGAGATCACAGGGTGAAGTGAATAGGAAGGGATCATTTCTAAAAGAAATAAAATTAAGGGGTGAGAAGGAACATATTGGGAGGAGAAAGAGAGAAGTGGAATGTGGCAAATTATTTCTCATAAAAGAGGCAAGAAAAACCTTTTTCAATAGAGGGGAAAAGGGAGGAGGTGAGAGAGAAAAAGTGAAGTGTACTCTGATCACATTTGGCTCAAGGAAATAATAACATGCACATTCAATTTGGTATAAAAACCTACCTCACACTACAGGAAAGTAGGGGAGAAGGGGATAAGTAGGTTGGGGGACATGATGGAAGGGAGGACAAATGGGAGGAGGAAGTAATTAGAAGTAAATACTCTTGCAGAGAGACAAGGTCAAAAGAAAGAATAGAAGAAATGGGGGCAAGATAGGATGGAGGGAAATATAGTTAATCTTATATGGGGAGAAAATTTGGAACTCAAAATTTTCTGGAATTGAATGTTGAAAACTAGAAATAAATAAATAAACATTAAAAAGAAACAAAATAAAAAAAATAGAAGAAAACATAAAATACCTCATTGGTAAAACAACTGACCTAGAAAATAGATCCATGAGAGACAATTGAAAAACTATTGATCTACCCGAAAACCGTGATTAAAAGAAGAAACTCCACAATATCTTCAAGAAATCATCAAAGAAAATCACCATGAATTCCTAGAACCAGATGGTAAAATAGTGATTGAAAGAATACACTGCTCAACTCCTGAAAGAGATCCCAAATTGAAAATGTCAAGTAATGTTATAGTCAAATTACAAAATTACCAGGTCAAAGAGAAGATACTGGAAGGAACCAAAAAGAAACAATTTAAATATCTTGGAAACAGTCAGGACTACATAGGACTTTGCAGCTTCTACATCATAGATCAGAGGGCTTAGAATATAATATTCCATAAGGCAAAAGAAAAGAGGTTGGATTGCAACCAAGGATCAACTGCCCTGTGAAATTGAGCATAATATTTTTCAGTGGAACAGATGGACATTCAACAAAATAGGGGACTTCCAAACCTTTGTGATGAAACAAATAGAGCTAAATGGAAAATTTTATCTTCAAATACAAGACTCAAGGGAGGCATAAAAAGATAAACAGGAAAGAAAAAATACATGTTATTAGTAAGAGCAAATTGTTTGCATCCAAACAAGGGCAGATGAAACATAACTTTTGAGAACTGCTACTGGCATTAAACCATTTAAAAAGGTTATAAATAGACAGAGGGTGTGAATATAAGTTGACTTTGATATGATGATTAAAAAGAGTGGTGAAGAGAAGAAGGAAGGAGGAGGCAAACAAAGGTGAATTCAATCACATGAAAAGGCACAAAACCTATTGCAGCAGAGGGAAAAAAAGAGAGGGAAATTAGCATGGTTTGAACCTTACTCTCACCAGATTTGGCTTAAAGAGGGAGCAACATAATCAGATACAGTATAGAAAGCTAATTTACCTTTCTTTACTGGAAAGAGAAAAGGAAAGAAAAGGTGAGATGTGGCTAGAAGAGAGGAAAGAAGTAGTAAGATTAAGAGGAAGATAGAGGAGCAGGCTAATAAAAGAGAGAACAGATTTAAGAAGGTGGTAGTTGAAAGCTAAACTCTAGAGAGGAGGGAAAGGGAGAAAGGAGAGAAAATCATAAAAGGGGCAAAGAAGGATGTAGAGAAAGACACAGAGTAATTATAACTGTGAATGTGAATGGGACAAACTCTCCCATCAAACTGAAGTGGATAGCAGAGTTGATTAAGAACCATAATCCTACAATATGTTGTTTATAAGAAACACATCTAAAGCAAAGGCCTGTATAGGCTGGAGCAGAATATATCATGCTACAGTTGAAGTAAAACAAAAGAAGAAATCAAGGGTAACAAGCCTGATCTCAGACAAAGCAAAAACAAATAAAGAAATAAAGAAGGAAACTATATCCTGCCAAAAGATACCATAGACTATGAAAGAATAACATTACTAAACATATTTACACTGAGAGGTATGCTGTCCAAATTCTTAGAGAAGTTAAGTGAGTTGCAGGAAGAAATAGAAAAAGAACAAATTCAAAATCCCCAACAAAATACCAATTTAGAAATTCTGAAAACCAAAGAAGACGTTAATAAAACTAAAATTAAGAAAACGATTGCACTAATAAATAAAGCTAAGGGTTGGTTTTATAAAAAAAAATCAATAAAATACATAAACCTTTGGTCAATTTGATTTTAAAAAAGAAAGAAGATATCCCAATCACTGGCATTAAAAATTAGAAGAATTAATTCATCATCAATGAAGAGGAAATCAAAGCAAGAATTAGGAACCATTTTGCATGACTATGCCAATAAATATGACAATCTTAGTGAAGTGGATGAATATTTATAAAAATATATATAAATTGCCCAGATTAACAGAAAAGGAAATAAAATACTTAACTCCAATTCAGAAAAAGAAATTGAACAAGCAATCAATGATCTCCTTAAGAAACAATTGCCAGGGACAGATAAATTTGCAAGAGAATTTTATCAAATATTTAAAGAGCAAGTAATTCCAATATTATATAAATATTTTGGAAAATAAGTGAAGGAGTCCTATGAAATTCTTTCTATAATACAAACATGGTGCTGATATTTAAACCAGAAAGAGACAGAACAGAGAAAGAAAATTATAGACTAATTTCCCTAATGAATATATGTGCAAAAAATTTAAATAATAGCAAAGAGACTGCAGCAACCTATCTCAAGAATAATAAACTATGACCTTGTAGAATTCATGCCAGTAATACAGGGTTGTATTAGCATTAGGAATACTATTATCAAAACTGACCATATCAACAACAAAATTAATAGAAATCATATGATTAGTTCAATAGATACAGAAAAAGAGTTTGACAAAATATAATGCCCATTCCTATTAAAAACACTAGAGAACATAGGAATAAATGGAGTCTTCCTTAAAATGTTTTGTGGCATCTATTGCAAATCATCAGTAAACTAATATATAATAGTTATAAACTAGAAGTATTTCCATTAATATCAAGGGTGAAACAAGAATTTCCATTTTCACCACTGTTATTCAATATGGTACTAGAAATGTCACCTTTAGCAATAAGTGAAAAAAAAAAAAAAGAAAATGCCAGTTCTATCATTCTAAGCACCCTCCAGGATGTTCTCTAAAAATTGCCAGTCCAGGCAAAGAAGAAACAAAGTTATCACTCTTTCCAGATGATATGATTATACAGTTAGAGAATCAAGTAAAAATTACTTTAAATAATAAAAAAATTACCAAAGTTGAATGATATAAAATAAATGCACATATTAACTGAAGACAGTAGAAACTATACAGCATATCACTGAAAGTTTCAGAATTTTTGAATACCTATGAGTACCTTGGAAGACAAGACCTCTTGGCTACAATTGCACATCAATTCTTCCATGCACTGATGGGATGGCAAATCCTCATACCACATAGACTTCACAGTATCCTTGAAATTCCAACCAATATGAATTGGTACAGTCAAATTGGGGACCAAACTGTTACCTAAAATCTCTTAGATTTAAAATTGATTCATAAAAATGTCAGAAGAATATCTGACAGATTCTGTCATATAATAGATGTCTCTAATAATCTCTGAACTATTTGGATTAAAATTAATACAAAATATAAACAGTTATCAAAAAATTAAAAATCACTTGAAAGCAGGATGAGATGCATAGTATTCTATTTGTCCTCTTTGATGCTGGATTTTTAACAAGGATACTCTCAGAGAACCTATGGAATATGAGCTGATATGCTACACATTGTTCATCTACCAAAGCCAATTATTTTATCATTTGGTTCAAGAGTCCATAGAAAATTAAATACGGGAGAATAATAGCAACATAAAAATTTGTCTTAAGACTATTTTTCTCAGATCCCTATCAATAAGATCATAATAAAGTAAAAATAATAATAATGTGACAGTTTCCTTTCATGTACTATTTCATAATTATTGAAGCACTTCCATATTCATTGTCTCACTTAATCATCACAAGAACATGATGTGCTGACATAACCTTCATTAATGTTCCTATTTCTCAGAGCACAGAATGAAGATATGGAGAGATTTAATGATTTTCTGTAATTCATATCTGTTAATATTTACTTAATGCCAGAAATAATAATAGCTGCTATTTTATAGTAGTTTGTAGGTTTGAAACACATTTTAGCACTTTATGTGTTATAGTCACTTTACGATAATGAAATTGAGGCTGAGAAAGATTAAGTGACTTATCCAGATTCACATACCTATTAATTTCCAAAGGTGAAATTCAAATTCAAGTCTTGCTAATGCCAATTCTATCATTCTAAGCACTCTATCAGGATGTTCTCTAAACATTGCCAGTCCAGCATATATTTTACCAACTCAGAATAACTTAAGTGGTTTCTCATCATAGAATGTATTTGGTCTCCTTATTAAAGACATTTCTCAATTTTTTTGAATACTCATATTATTTAAGTAGGATCTTGACTTTGTGTTCTGATTTGCTATGGGGGAAAAGAAACTTTTCTTTCTCTTTCTTTAACTCTGCTTTCTAACTAGGAAAAAAACTCCCACAATACTCTACAAAAAGCAATATTTCATAAAAATGAATTTCTAAACCCCAGTGCTATCAAAACTAATGATGTTTGAAGCTTGCTGATTGAAATTATGTGTAACAGGATAATAGCTATTACATGTTCTCATTACACTTGTCATCTCTTGTAATCAAGTGTAAAATGTGTGTTTAAGTCTGACCAGGCCATTCATTCTGTGTTGGTCAATGCCTTACACTGACTTTAAAAGAATCTTAAATGGCATCAGGACATTTGGTTGTTTAGTGTAATATACTGTTAGATATATTGTGAGAGGATACCCACTTATTACATGAAGAGAATAACAGAAAAACTTCTATTTGTTAAAAATTCCTTTGGCCTCTACTCTCAAGATGCAGAAAAATCTCAGATGGATCGTCTTTTCAAATGTCCTAATAGTATTTGGTTTCCCCTGCCTGAAACTAAAAAAATACCTGGAAATATCATCCAAGTAAAACCAGGTTCCCCAAATAGTTTATCTCCTGATGGAGCAAGAAAGTGGTTAACAAAATAGGGTTATGAATGACTCTTCAGTGCAACATTTTAGATCTCTTTTAGTGGTCTCTCTGGCTGGGAAAAATAGGTACATGAATTTAAAGACTGACACCAGGAAAAGCTCTTGGTCATTTACAAATAAATCCTGTCATTGCCTATTTCTAGGACCAAAGCTTAGTCAGACCTGTGAAACCCACTCCTTATTTGTTATTGCCAGGATTGAGGAGAGAATATACTTCAGTCATAGGGAACTGCTAGTGCGGAGGTACAGAGTGTGGAGATAAAGTGTTATATAAGAGACTCACAGAAAGACAAATTTGATTAAACCACAGAACAGAAGTAAGAAGTAAGACATTGAATTAAAGGTGGTAGTTATAAGCATGGATAGAAAGGATCAAGTGTAAGAGATGTTGTAGGAATGGCAAAAGTAGGCAGGAATGGAAAATTTCACAACTAATTAAATATTTGGGGTAGTGAAGGGCAATGAGGAGTTCCAGATTACAAATTCATAAGACTATAGTGCTATGCTAAATGAGTGATAGATTTTGTCTGACACATACCAAACATGTAACAAATGCTTTCTGACTTGACAGTACTATAACAGAACCTAACTTATGGGGTTCTTGTGAATCAGATAACATATGTAGCATGCTTTTTATGCCTTAAACCTTTATATAAATTCTAGGTATTATAACTCTTGACATTTTTTGCTATAAATGTTGTTGTTTGTCCTTCGTTCTCCAAGAGGTGCAGAACATCAGGAAGGTGATGACAAGACTTTTGAGGGAATTCGATTTAAGTGAGGCATGGATGCACAGTCACCAATCTCACTCTCTCTTCCAGAACCATCTGGGTGCAGTGGCAAAATATAGATCAGGATGACTGGAGATGGCCCTGAGTGCAGTGGGAGACCTTGACCTTTTTAAGCTAAGGCCATTCCAAGGTCTCAGTTTGTCTGAGGCAACAACTATTCGGTGATTAAAGCTATGTGAGAAATGAGACAAAGAATGACCTCTTTTCCCTAGTTAAAATAAATCCGTATGGGAGCAGAAGAGCCTCAGGGTTTCTGGCCTAAACAGAAACAATTGCTGTTTACACTCACTTTGAACCCTCAGAGTCCATACAATGAACAAATGAGGCTTGGGCTAGGACCTATTGTTGGTCAAACCATGAGAATCAGAGTGATGTAGGTTTGAGGCATGGTCCTTAACAAAAAAAAAATCTAGTCCATAAATCTCAGTGCAACAAGATTGTGCCATGAGACATTTGGTCAGCTTCTATGTCAGTGCTTAAGATAAGCATGAGATCATTGCAAATATAATTGGAACTTATCCATCAACAGTTATTGAAAATCATATAGAGATAGAGAAATTCCATGAAGTCCTTAATAAGACCTTCCAAATTAATTCATCATTTAGTTTATTTAGTGAAAAAATTAAAAAGAGATATGCCAAAAGGTAACAAAACAATATGATAAATGGAAATAAATTAGGTCAATATGAAAAATTAGTAGGAAAATATATTCAATTAAAGCAATTAATCCATAAACATTTTCTAAGATAGCCACATCTGTCTTTTTTGTTGTTCTGTACAAAGGCCCTAGATACTGGGAGATATGTTATATTTGCATGATCCCATGCTCTTGAATTTAACAAGGGTACAGAGTTTAACCTAAAAATATTACCTCAAAATACTATCTCATGAATTCCACTGAATCCCAGGGTGTGTTGTTCTATAGACATAGGCTTTGGCTGGGAAAATTTTTGAGGGTGTGATTTGCTGCTGTCCATTACATTCTTGGAATGAGTCACCTGTTTCTATGCCCAAACCATACATCATTATTTCAACAAACAAAGCAAACTCTAGTGCATGATCTTAATATTATGATTCCAATTCAGAGATGTACTAATTTAGCATAATCCCATTTGCGTAGTTTTCAAGCCATAGTCTTTCATAACCTCTATAGCTATGCAGAACAATTCTGTGATTAAGGGACCTCATCACCCAAATCAACCTTTATGCTCCCTCAAAATTATCAATACAGTGCTCTGCTACAAGTCACCAAAGTCTTAAGCTTTCCTAGAATCAATCACTCAGGCTCCATGGAACCTGTATTCACAACTATGACCAGAGGTTTCTATTGTTAATTTCTCTCAGAGATCTTTATTGGTACATTAGCTGCCTGAGACTGAAGAATATTAAAATCCCCTCCCCCCGATGATTAGTAAATGAATGGAATAAATTACTGCAAAATGTGTTTTTATCAAACATACAGTGGTTAGCTGTTGCTTAGAAAATAAACTTTATCCTCCCCTGCTGAAGCTAGGGAAATAAACATTCTTCAAGTACTGATAAAGATGGTTTGCAAATCTAGGCATTTAATCAATCATTACTTTAGGAAAATGTGAAGCACCAGACATTGATCATCCCAATTATTCTTCAAGCAGAAATATATAGAAGGATGTTTAATGTATATGGGTAAATACTTATTTTAATATAGTTTATCTGATCTGATTTAATTATAGTTTCAATTCTGCATTCATCTCAATCCATTTACTCTTTGAAAGGTGACAAGGTTGTGAAAATAGAAAAGGAAAAGAAACGAGGAATTAATTGATGACTTAATCTGTTAGAACTCTCTGGTATGTGCAACTTAACCTTCCTCAAGTTAAATTCTATCTAACCTATAAACTTCTACCTACAGACCTACTTCCTAGGACTATAATGCCTGTTATATTCGAAGGGAATCTTCAAAATCACCAACTCCAGATGATATTGTTACAAATGGGGAAATGAATGCTCAGTGCTAACTATCCAATGTTATTTTCACAGAGCCAAGCATCAAGCAATATATTTACCTCCAATGCTATTACTCTGGATAATATACCATTTTATCTGAAAATTTTATCTAAAATCTTGTCTCCTCCATTAAACAATCCTTCTCAGATGAACCTTTTTTCAATCTTTCCCTTCTTTATATTCTGGGTTTCTTTTCAATGAATCTGATCATTGGATAGTTTCATTTCATGAATGTTTATGTTAGATGTTTCTAGTCAAGAAGACTGTAAGCTCTTTGAGAGTGAGAAGGCTATGTATATCATAAATTATCTCATATTACCTAGAACACAAAAAATGTAAGAAGTATTGCATCTATTCCTTTCAGTGTGCTGATTGTTAATAATGATGTTGACACTTTGCCCCTGAACCCATTTTCACTTATGTTTAATACTCTCATCTATCTTGAAGTCACCTCAACTGCATTATTTTCTTCTGCCCAAAGACATATGAGTTCTTCATCAGCACAAGTCAATTTGGCTTTATAATGAGTTTCTGAGAAGTGACATTAAATATGTGAAATTATTCTTACTCTTTTCGAATCAACTTTCAAAAGTCATAAATATACCTTGAACATATTTTGTGTTCTCTTCTAACACTCCTTGAACCATCTCATATTCTTAAGATGGCTACATATTTCATCAAAAATTAGGGTAAATAAAAGAGGAGTGATGAATTTAAGAGGAAAATCATGTGATTCCTTCAAGGCAAGTGGAAAAACTGGGATCAGAGTCCAGTTTCTTAACTTCTATTCAAGGATTAATGTTATATACTTCATATTATTTGTTGTATAAAATGGTATGCTCTAGGAAAAGTCCTTTTACAATTTGCCTCCAAGTTGTCTTTCAGGTTTGTTTCTCACTAGTCCCTTTTAATTTTACCTAAAATGTAGCCAAATTGGACTGCTTACCATTTCTCCTATTCTTTTTTCTATATGTGAGACTATACTCATTTTCTTCTCTTTAGCAGGCATGCTCTTTTTTCCATTCCATTTCTCTAATTTCTATCCATTCTTAAAGTGCCAGTTCAGATGTCATCTTTCCCCAAAGGCTTTCCCCTCCTTTTCCTGGTCCCTTCTATCTATAGCACCTAATATCATGCCTTGCATATAGAATATGTTTCATAAATGATTGTTCACTTGAATTAGACCCTTGGAGTTAAAAGTAATCCCTCTTACCCTTGAACTCTCAGATCACATAAGGACTTGACCTACATTGAGTTCACATTCTGCTTTTCCTGGTTTTCCTGGCTGCTAGTGCTTTACCCTCCAAAGGTGCCTTCTATTTCCTCTGAATAGTATCATACATACTTATTCATGCACATCTCTTCCATTGGATGATAAGCTCTATTGGGGCAGGGACTGTCTTACTTTTATGAGCCCAGTTCCTGGTACCTAATTGCTTGATTAAAGCATGTTGCTTAATTGAATTATTATTTATAATAATTTGTTAAGAAATTTGTATCAAGAAATTTTTAATTAAGATTTTGACTCTGCTACCTTGCCTTGCTTGAACTTCATGGAACAAGTTACCCTCCCAGGATAAGCTCATCACTTCTCAAAACTATCACCATGCCTTGACTGACTCCACTTCCTTCAACCTTTTCTCCCCTCTCTCTAGAGTGCTGAAGGAAGAGTACCATTTTTTCCCCAATGCTTTCCTTTATAGAGAGCAGAGCCTGAATTCTCAGTTCACTCCAGTTTATATCTAGTTCCCTGACTGGTTTCACTTCCATTGGACGTGATTACCCTTCCCCTTCTGTGTGCCAGGTAACCTCCCAACCCTTTTCAATAACTCAACCCTTTTCTTCCCACTCTGCACTGGTTTCCTGTCTCATTGTGTGTTGACTCTCCATTTAGACTGTAAGTTCATTGATGGGAGGGACTATATCTTTTATTTATTATATCCTTGACACTTAGCCCAGTATAAGTACATCATGGGCACTTAATCAATGTTTGTTGGATTGTAATTATAGTTATTTATTAGTATTTTTGTTATCAATTATAGTTATTTTAGGCAGTTAAAAGACAGAGTGAGTAGAGTGTCTGGCCTGAAATCCAGAAGAGTTGATTCAAATCTGGACTCAGACACTTACGAGCTCTATGACAATGGTCAAGTCACTTAACCTCTACTTGTCTTAGTTTCCCCTTCTGTCAAATAAAGATAACAATAATACCTTCTTCCTAGGTTTGTTTCAAGAATCAAATGAAATAGTCATTATTATGTGCTTAGCACCATGCCTTATATATAATAAGTGCTATTAAAATTTGTTATTCACTATTATTTAATTATCATAAATGTCTTATTTCCTCTACTGAACTATAAACTCCATGAAGGTAAAGATTTATATCATATTTTTTCTACCTCCTACAAACCCCCATATAGTATCATTAGCAGTGTAGGCAGTTGATAAATGTTTCTTGAATGAAGATGAATTTTTTTTTAAATGCCACAGTGGAGGAGTGCTTGAAATAAATGATAGATAGAACGATAGACTGCTAAATAGATGATAGAGAAATAAATGATGAATTGATAGATGGAGCTGTCTATTGACAAATCAATGTCAATAGATCTATGTGTATTTTTATATACACACACACACATATATATGCATATATACATTATCTCAATTTATGTAGATGTCTCTTTCCACATATATATATATATATATACACACACACACACATAGATAGATATGACATAGATAGTTAGATAGACAAAGATATTTAACCAACCCCCTCATCTCTATCTATAGAGATAGCACTTAAAAATCTGCAGAACACTTTACCCAAGTTATCTCATTTGAGCCTCACAACTCTATGAGGTAGGTATAATGGAGGTATAATTATTCACATTGTACAGATGTGGAAATCAAGGTCCAGAGAGTTTTTAATGACTTTCTCTTGAACAAAGATTTTGGAATTGTTGGAAGTGGAATTCAGTCTTATGTATTTCTCATCTCTATGTCCAATATTTTTGTCTGAGTCTAGGATGCTTCTCACCAAAGGGAGAATTGTCAAGGGCAGAAATTCTTGACATAAATAGGAAAGATTCAGAATAATTCTAATTAATAGTAATAGCTAACATTTATATAGCACTTTCTAGATTCCAGGAACTGTACTGCTTTACAATTATGATTTCATTTGTTCCTCATAGCAACCCCATGAAGTAAATGCTATTATTAAGACCATTTTTAGTTGAAGAAACTGAAGTTAAGTGACTTGCCTAGGGTCTGAATTTAAACTCAGGTCGTTCTGACTCCAGGACTATCACCCTAACTGTTGCATACCTAACTGCTCCACATCATAGTCTTGATTTTTGCTCAATTCTACCTTTGGTGGTTAAACTCTGTACTATTTTCTGATAATTCTTTAAAATCTTCACAATTGGGGATATACCTAGTGGAACAGTGGAGCATGGCTAAATACTGGATTCTCAAGAGTATTTTCAACACGGAGGTAAAATAATATACTTAGTTGCAGAATATTCTCAACAGAATAGTGTTATCAAGGAAATTAACTTGGAACATTCTTACCATAAGCTCGATTAAGGTGATGTCTAATTACATTTTGAGGGACTTTTCTCACTGCATGTAATAATTTCACAAGTGGTCATTAATATCAATATAAGTCATCCATTTCCATTTGTTACTCTAAATGATGGCCAGTTGGAACATCAGCTTTTCTGAGAAAGTCGGGACTAGAAGAAATTCACTGAAATCCCTGCTTCACTAAAGCCATTTTCAAATGCTACCTTCTGGGATCCAATTCCTCCAGTAGCCCAGGGAAATTTGTTGTGAATGGTCAACCTTCTTCACTACTTTATAGCTATAATCTTTGAGACTAGCAATAATACGGAATTTAAAAGCATGGATAACAAATGTCAAGAGGATTCTGTATAAAAAGAGAGACGCCCACAGAAAAAGTTATTTAAGGTTGAAAATAAAATACCACTTTGGAATTCATCTACAAATACTACTTTAAAACTGTTCTTTTCAAGGGTTTATAAGTATTTTTATAGCAATGAAAACTTTTCATAAATATTAAAATGTGGGAGAGAGTGCTTTGACTATCCTGTTAAACTTATATCTGGAAGAGAAGACATTTCACAAACCAAATGATGTTTTTGAAGATGCTGGAACTGTTTTTCTGAACTATATAAAATCATTGAACACTCTGTGGTTCCTGATGCCTGGGGCTTGAGACATACATGAAAGGTCAGCCAGCTGGAGAGACAGTGATAATTTCAAAATGGTAGTTGCCCTTGGATTTCAGAAACCCTGTATCTGAGAGGCTGAGGTGGCCACCCTAAAAAACCAAACAACAGCATATCATTTTCACTGTGGATGTAAGTACAGAAAGTTGTAAAAGGAAGTATAATTTCTGCTTCCACCTTTAGTAGACAGAGAAAGTTGAGGGGGCAGTATCAAACTTTTGTATCTTAAATGAGGGGATCACACATACAAACCAAAATACTTCTAGTGGTGGCAAATGAGTGGAAAAATAATGGGGCATCTATTAATTGAGGAATGGATGCTTAAATTGTGCTATAACAATGTTATGGGATTCTCTTGAGATTTAAAAAAAGATTGAAGAGAAAGCTTTCAAAGAAACCTGAGAAGACTTATATGAACTGATGCAAATTGAAATGAATATTACTAGAACAATTTATATAATAATAAAAACCATTTTGTACAAAGAATAAAAGAATATCTATTAATATTATCTCTTTCAATTCAATGTATGCTCTGTAAGTGTAGGAACTATTCCACTTTTGTCTATTTCTAACACCTAGCATAATGCTTGACACACAGTAGGGTCTTAATAAATGTTTGTTCATTGAATAACTGACATATATATATGTATATACATATATCCATTTCTATATAACATACTCAAGGCATAAAATACATGTCTGTGCAGACACAAGACTGTGGACTCAGGGAGAGAAAAGGATTTCTTACATGGTAAGATTTTAAGGGCACTGAAAGGCAGCCTTTCCTCAAAGTTTTTTCCCTGTTCTCTGCCAAGGCACTAACTGACATTATTGACTTTATTCCACTAAGTTAAGGCAAAAACAATTCCTATTGAGATCCAAGCCTGTTTTTTGAGAATACCATCAAGAGTGAAAAATACATTGATGTAGTTTAGTTTAATAGATTAGATAGATACTTAGTATTTCCTGAAGGACTGAGACACAAGACAGGCTAGGGCCTGGCACTAAAAGAAAAAAAAAAGGATTGGGTGGAACTCATGATGGGACCTTACTTTTAGTTTCTAAAGGAAAGAAATCCTTGATATGGAAAACAAGGGACAGAGAGAAAGTACGAAAGGGCAATTATTAAGGTAAAACTTACGGAGTAGAAACTTGACTTTCCTCATAATTTGACCTTTGGGCTATCCCTACAATTATTTCATGGTTCTCCAAAATGCTCCAGTGGGCCTAACTGGGCATGCATGAGTATACAAACCATATCCAATGTGCAAAGGTTGTGACTTGAATTGGGAACATTTCAAATCACTTCAGAACGTGAGTGCTTCCTTCTTTCCCTTTTCCAGCCCTACTCAGTCTCTCTATGTTGAGAAATTAAAGGTAATTTAAAGGTGAAATGAAAGTTATTTTTAGAGAACATAGTAATTTGATTTAAAATGTAGCTAAATATTTTCTTTTCACACTAATGTTCTACTGGCAAAACCTCTCATTGTTTAATGAACACTAAGCATCACTCCCTCTAAGCTGCTCCCTCAAATTTGCACACATAGTTTGGGTCCTTTGAGGAGGGAGTACTACACTGGGTTCTAGAAGTTACCATGTGAGGCATGACTCCTACTGTAACTCACAAGCTCTTTCATATGTGGTTCCATTAACAATCTGCCCGGGGCGACTCCCGGGCCTTCGCCTTCTACTTACCTATCCCCGGTCTTCGGACGTCTCCGGCCCCTCTCCTGGTTGGGGGAGGGGAATTCCCTCTCCCTGTTGGGGGAGGGGAATAAACAGGCAGAGCACCCGAAAGGAGTTGCAGCCAGCAAGCTTTATTGCATTTCTTCTCCTCCAGCTCTCGTGGTCATCCCCTTTTATTATCCCCTGTCTCCTCCCCCGTACCTCCCATGGGCGGGCGAGCTCCTCCCAAGTGCCTCCCTGTGGGTGGAGCAAGCCTGTTACCAGGGCCATCCCAGTACCCCGTGGCTTGCTAGAACAGCTAGCCTGCCACGTAAGCAGGTTCGGACCCTCAGGCTTCTCACGGTCCTCACGGGGGACCCCGGTCCAGAGCTGTCCCCCAACATCTCCCCCTTTTTGTTTTACACGGGTAGATTGGGTGGTTCCCCCCACGGGGACCTGTCTTTGCGATGTCTCAGAGACAAAACATCTCCTTTAAGACTCTCTAGAGCCCGTTTTAGTAATTGCAGGAGGCACTTCAGGAGACAGGGCAAGACGAGACACATAAGGACAAGAACTGCAACAGAGGAGAGCACGCCTGGCAGCCAATGCAAGTCCAGGATTCGTTGTAACCAATCGAAGATGGAACGCTCTTCTTGTTCACGCTTTTCCTCAAACATTCTGGAAAGGTTATTCAGCTGATCAATAAGCAAGTCCAACTGATGGATGTCATCTGTGGCGTTGTAAGCCAGCATAGCCCCCTGGAGGGCTTTGCGGACCGCCGGCCATTGATTGGGGAAGGTTGAGGAATCAATTGGGAGGTTAAGCACGCAAAGCGGGCGATATTTATAATGGCATTGTAACATCTCATAGCGTTGATGTAATTCCATTTGGTCTCCTAGCCAAATTACCGTGTCTTGCAGGGCGGTGATTTGGCTTTGGAGGAGATGGTCTATGTGGTCCTGACGGTGCCACGCCGCTACCTCTGATTTCATGAAAGATTGGAGAGTGGAAGCTAATAATTGTCCTTCCTCTATTAGTTGTTGAATCTGAAACTCTTCATAAGGCGGGGAGTCCCTGTGCTAATGCCCAGTAGGTGTCGCCCCTTTGATCCGCGGCTCGCTGCTCTGTGGGGGTGGCGTTGTACCATTTGGACTGGACAGCCTCGGACCCAGGAAGGAACTGTTGTAAGGCCATCAGAAGTGTGAGCATGGTTATCTCACGCTGTTTGCACACCCGCTTTGGACGGTGCCTTCCTCTCCGCCCTCGTCTCCTCCTTGCTTTCGGCTTCTCACAGCTCAACTGCCCATCGTGTGGGGATCCAGATCTCCGTCCCTGGGTCGGCTCCATCTGGTTGGACACAAAGATACCCCTGACCTCTCGCTATAACTACTGCAGGGCCATGCCATTTGCCTTCTTGGTCCCTCCACCGGATTCAAGCTCCGGTGAGGCAGGCAGTAGGGGCCTTTAACGGCCTTTCCCTTCTGCCTCCCATCTCGTGGAGATAAAATCTTTGTGCGGGGCATGTGCCATCGTCTCGGATTTGCAAAAAATTGTGAGTGAAGATGGCTTGTGCCAGATCACCTCGGGAGAGGCGCCCCGCCGCCCTTACTCCCCCTTTTTGTTTTAACAGAAGAGTTTTTATAGTGCGGTTAGCACGCTCAACAATGGCCTGACCTGTGGGATTATATGGGATGCCAGTAATATGAATAATAGAAAATTCTCTACAAAAGGCGGCAAAGGCAGAGGAAATATAAGCTGGCCCATTGTCTGTCTTTATGGCTCGAGGCACCCCAACCATGGCAAAGCAACCATAGAGGTGGTCGATCACTGCACGGGCTGTTTCCTTAGGCTGTATAGAGGCCATAATAAAATTGGAGGCCGTATCAATACAAACATGTATAAGAACTTTGCCAAAATGTGCTACATCCATTTGCCAAAGATCGTTAGGGAGATCACCACGGGGGTTAATTGCGGTGTCTCAGGCAAGAGGGCGTACACTGTTTGACTATTTGGCGAGCGTTTTCTCTGGACAATCCATAAAGGCGTCGCAAAGATTGGGCAGATAGGTGATACTTATCATGGGCTGCCTGTGCTTCTAAATGCAGAGGGAATATAAGGGCTTTATCTACAATATCATTACCCTGATAAATGGGTCCTATGGTGGACATATGTGAGCGAATATGCAATACATAAAGAGGAGTAGAGCATTGTAACATGGACTCTTGAATATCATATAGGATTTGAGCTATAGTTGAAGCACGGGGATTAATGAGGGCAAAAGGTAAAGCAGCAATAGCATTTGCACAATACAAGCTATCAGTAACAAGATTAAAGCTCTCATTAGGTAATATGGAGAGAGCATATTGTATTGCCAGCAATTCATTTTTCTGGGCTGAGGAATGCTTGGTGGTGTACACCTTAAGGAATTGCCTGGAAGGGATATAAACTGCAGCCCTATGACATTTGGTGGCATCCGTAAAAACAGTGGGTCCCATAACTGGCTGTGAAGATACAATAGCAAAGGGAACCCGAATGGGAAGAACTTCCCATCCTCTAAGCACTGGGGGGAGCGGAAGCTTCGCAATATTACACATGCATAGAAGAGAGGCCCATTCTGAGATTTCATCAGAGAAACACCTCAGGGCTTCCTCCGATGCCTCCAAGTTCAGAACGGGGAATCTGCCAAAAGCCAATAGGCAGAGTTCGGCACCTAAAAGAAAAAATTGGGCAACCATTTGCCATTTATGTGGAAGGGCCTTTTTGTTGCGAGGGGGGTACAGCCACTCCAAAATGCCATGTGATTGATAGAGGCACCCAATGAAAGTACTGGCTTTTAATATAGTGGCATAAATGGGTTGGTTGGGTTCCTGCCGCCCAACAACTGTGGAGCATCTGTTGAGGATGCTCTTGGCTGACATTAAGGCCTCGGATGTCCAATGTCTGGGTGAAAGCAGAGCGGGATCCCCTCGCAGCAAATCATACAATGTGTATAATTCACCATCAGGGATAGGGGTAACTGCCCGCATCCACTGTATAATGCCAATCAGCTTTTGAAAATCGTTGAGAGTGGTGAGCTGAGAAAGATCAATGCTTGGAGGACGGCGAGCAATCCGTCCTTGTTTCAATTCATGGCCAAGATACTGAAAAGGGGGTGTGGTCTGTACTTTGTCTGGAGCCACAGTCAGCCTGTGGGCAGCTAAGGTATCGACCATAAGTTGAGTAAGCGCCATCGTGGAATCCTGACTAGGTGTGGCAATAAGGATGTCATCCATATAATGAACGATAATGGCCTTGGGGAAGCACTCTGAGTGGGGAGAGGATGGTGTGGACATACATTTGGCACATAGTAGGACTGTTTGCCATCCCTTGAGGGAACACGGTAAAATGATACCTTTCATATGGCTGCTGGCGATTTTCCGAGGGAATGGAAAAGGCAAATTTGACTCTATCTTGTGAATGTAAGGGAATGCTATAGAAACAATCTTTGATGTCAATAATTGTCATACTAAAATCTCGGGGGATCGCAGCAGGGCTAGGGAGACCAGGTTGTAGCGCCCCCATAGGCAGCATGCATTTATTAATCTCTCTAAGGTCTATGAGCATGCGCCAAGATCCATTTTTCTTTTTTATAACAAAAACAGGAGAATTGTAAGGGCTTGTAGTGAGCTCAATGCGGCCCTGCTCCAAAAGGGAAGCAACTATAAAGCGTAAGGCGGTGAGCTTTTGAGGGGTTAGGGGCCACTGCTCAACCCACACAGGGGTCTCGGTTTTCCATGTTATAGGTGGGCTGCTCACCGTCACAGTGGCCCTGGAATGTTTAATTGAAGGTGTTCTGGGGTGGTAAGGTGTAACCCAAGTTGCTGGAGGAGGTCGCGCCCCCAAAGGGCGTAGGCAAGACCGGCCAATTTTAAGGGTCTAAAATACCCCTGATGATTCTCAAAGGTCCAATTCAAATGTTTAGCAGCCCGTAGTGCCAAACTGGCACCCCCTACTCCAGCAACCTGGGCAGCACCATCGTTCACCACCCAACTGGGGTCCCACTGGGATGCATTGATGACTGAAATATCTGCTCCAGTGTCGAGCAGCCCCATGATTGGGCGTCCTTCAACCAAAACTTGTACCATGGGGCGATCGCCTACAATGGGAGAGCACCAATTAATTTGATGGGTGTCTTTAGGTGGAATGTCTAACAGCCTCTCTACTATCTCCTCAAGGGAGGCGAGAGGCCCCAAGCCTGCTAGGGCTTGGGAGCATTCAGGACGCAGGCCATCTCGGACCAGCTGAGTTATCAGGGAGTCCGTTCCTGGTCCCGAGCCAAGAGACCGCAGGACCGCAAGCTGAACCCTACTCACGAAATCAGTAGGGGACTCGCTAGCCCTCTGCTTTAACCCTACCAACTTATCCCTCATAGTCCCTGGGGCGTCAATCTTGACAAAGCCCCTAATATGACAATACTGTACTGCAGCCATCACCTGGGAGTCGAATTGGAGCTGGTCAGCAAGCTGCGAGTATGGCCCCGCCCCTGTTGTCATATTCACAGCGTCCTCTGTCCCTGCAATATTGTGTTCCTTGACATATCTGAGCACCTCTTGTCTAACGGCGGCGCCATAAGCCACTAACTGTCCTGGTGTAAGGATAGCCCCCGACACTTCCTTCCAATCAGCTGGGGCCCACGGCCAAGTGGCTGTGGTATTCCCAAAGAGATGCTTCACATAAGGTGACGAAGGGCCATATTTGGAAACGGCCTCCTTCAGTTCTTTCAATAATTTGAAGGGCACCAGTCGATGGAAACGGTTCTCGTTTCCCATCGGATCCAGCTCCACAATGACAGGGTAAGCGCCGTCCCCCTCCCACTCCTCTAAATCTATCTCCTGTCCCTCCGCCAAAGCTGCGGATAGGCTCTGAGTGAGTACACTCAGAGGCTCCGAGGGCCTGGACCGCCCGTAGGTAAATTACTGCGTTTCTTGTGATGATTGTGACAAGGACGTGGCAGCTGGGGAGAAGGAGAGAGCATTCAGCCCGACCTCGGGAGGACTGGGAGTTCCCAAATTCCGTTGAAACTTCTTTCTGCGAGTTCCCCAGCCCTCTCTTGCTGTTTCAGGGACTTCCCATTCCTTCTTGAGTGTTCCTCCCTCATCGGACTTTCCCTTTGTCTTGGGAACTTTCCACTCCCTCTTGGGCATTCCCTCCTCATCAGACTTTCCCTTTGTCTCGGGGGCTTTCCAGGGGACCTTCCACTCCCTCTTGGGTGTTCCCTCCTCATCAGACTTTCCCTTTGTCTCAGGGGCTTTCCACTCCCTCTTGGGCGTTCCCTCCTCATCAAACTTCCCTTTTGTTCTTCCCCTCGGGGCAATAGAGTCCCGCCCCTTGCTCATCCACCCGCCACCTTGAAGGGCGCGGTCCTGGTCCCTGCCTGCACATTCTCTTAACATACCCCATGGATATAAAGGCTTGGGGTTGGGATCATCCTCATCGGATTCCTCTTCTTCTTCTGTCGTCCCTTGAAGGGACTGCCCTGTCTGGGTCTCGCCATTTGATCGCCAGGGGGGACGGGGATCCGAGCACAAAAGTGCGGCAACCACTTGAAAGAACGTAAAGTCCTCCTCTGTTAATACACCCGGGTTCACCCTCTCATAGGCAACCATCTGTTGTCCCACTATGTCCCATTTAGCTGGGCGTAACCCACAATGCTCTAGCCAAGGGGAGACATCCCAGATCTTTTCCACAAATGCTCTACAGTCCCGAATGTGGGGCTTAAGCCCATGGATCTTACAAAGCTTATACAGCTGACAAGCAAGTACTCCTTTATCTTTGGGCTTTAAACTGGGAAAACTATTTCCCTGACCCATCCTGGCCACTTCCCAATATTAAGACTGCCTGAATCTTCCCGCAGTAGCGAGGCAAGGCCACTTCTCAATACTGAGACTGCCTGAATCTTCCCGCAGTAGCGGAGCAAGGCTACTACTGCGGGGCAAGGCGGATTCTCCTCTCCCTACGGCGGTCCCTGTCCGGGCGCCAGATGCCCGGGGCGACTCCCAGGCCTTCGCCTTCTACTTACCTATCCCCGGTCTTCGGACGTCTCCGGCCCCTCTCCTGGTTGGGGGAGGGGAATTCCCTCTCCCTGTTGGGGGAGGGGAATAAACAGGCAGAGCACCCGAAAGTAGTTGCAGCCAGCAAGCTTTATTGTGTTTCTTCTCCTCCAGCTCTCGTGGTCATCCCCTTTTATTATCCCCTGTCTCCTCCCCCGTACCTCCCATGGGCGGGCGAGCTCCTCCCAAGTGCCTCCCCGTGGGTGGAGCCAGCCTGTTACCAGGGCCATCCCAGTACCCCTTGGCTTGCTAGAACAGCTAGCCTGCCACATAAGCAGGTTCGCACCCTCAGGCATCTCACGGTCCTCACGGGGGACCCTGGTCCAGAGCTGTCCCCCAACAACAATCAACCAGTAGTCTCAATTAGATTTCATCAAAGGTATTCATTCAAATGGCAAAGTAAAAACAGTTGGTGTAAAATGCAATCCAAATCTCTCCAAACAAAATAAGTAATCAAAAAAAGCCTTAAAACATACCATTTAAAAGGATTCAGTCTTGGGAGAGAGGGGATTTGAGTTTAAAGTATGATGATAATAATACACATATACATAAGAGCCATAGGAGGCCAAGGCTACTAACAAATCTGGAACCACAGAGCCTTGAAGTCCTTTCTTTTCTGCAGGATCCCTTAGTAGGTTGTGACATTGATGAGAAATCATTGCTCTGTTGTTAAATTACGCTGGGTCCTCACAAGGAATGGAGTCTTTGCTTGATGTACTGATGGACAGTCAGTCTGACAAAGGCAAGTTACACCTGTGCTAGATAGGTTTATGTTCTATTCTGCTTAGGCTCAGTTTTTGAGAGGCAACTGTAGCTTCCAGTCTCAGACTAGATTGATGATATACTTTTCAGCTGTGATGTTAGTTTGATATTTCAGTTGGGTTGCTACTGGGCACTTTCAGAAATGGCAGAGAGCCCTGGCTAGTAATGACAGAAGCTTCAAGACTCTATTAGGGTCTCAGCCTTGAGGTTTGTCACCTCCCAGTTAGGGGGTGAGAAAAATACAGCTTCTCATTTTTTGTTTACTCTTGGCTCAGATCTGGCTTCTTTAGGTAAAGGTACTTAGACTAATTTATTGTGACTTTCAATTACATTTTCCAAATCTTCATATGTACATGCTACATAATAACTGGACAAAAGTCACCCATTCATACCTAAATAGGACTGGAAGTACAATTTTTATCTTTTGTTTTTTACCATTAGCTAATATAATTTCTTATTTTTTTACTCTTTTAAATATTTATTGTTTATTTATTTTAACATTGAAAACATTAGTTCCAAATCCTATCCTTCCTTCTCACCTCTCCCCAAACCATTGAGAAGGCAATTGAGAATATCAATTACACATGTGGAATCATGCAAAACATATTGCAATCTGCACTCAGAGTTTATTAGTTCTTTCTGTGGAGGAGGATAGCTTTCTAGAACATGATCGATCATCATTGCCATATTTCTGAACATGATCGATCATCATTGCCATATTTCTGTTGCTGTGTACAAAGATTTGGTTATGCTCACTTCACTTTGCATCATTTGATATAGGTTTTCCCATGTTTTTCTCAGAGTATCCTCATCACTTTTTATAGCACAATAGTGCTCCATTCTCATATGCTGAAACTTGTTTGGCTATACTCCAACTGATGGACATTTTTATTCACTTATTTCACTCATGTCCAACTCTTCATGGTCCCATTTGGGATTTTCATGACAAAGATACTGGGGTGATTTTCATTTATTTCTCCAGCTCATTTTAAAGATGAGGAAATTGAAGTAAATAGGCTTAAATTATTTACCCAGGGTCACACAGCTAGTGTCTGAGGCAGAATTTGAAGCCTTGTCTTCCTGACTCTAGGACTACCACTCTATCCACTGTACCATCTAACTGCCCATTGTCCCCTCATCTTCCTCTCCACTGTAAAAGTTCTTTCTTGTGTATCTCTTTTATGTGATCTATGGAGAGGTATGGTTACTGCTCTTCTGGTCTATATTCTGCTTTTCCCCAGCAAGGGCCCCTGCTCCCTAGAAGCCACAAATGCTAGCAGTCTTCTTTGCCCTGGAATTGATACCAGTTCTCCTGATCTCCAGTAGCTTCAGGCCCCATTGATCTTCTCTGCCTTTGAATTGTGAGCCAAAATTGAAAATGTGCAAAAGAGTTATGAATTAGCACTAGCTACACCAAGTACAGGCAACAAGTTCCCTCCAATTTCTTTCTGAACAGTTGTTTGACAACCCTTGAATATTCCTATACGTGCTGCTGCTGCTGCTGTTACAGCTTTTGTGGCCCACCACTTGCACTGCCACTATGTGTACTAGTTACTGTGTGAACACCCCAATGTCACAGACCTCTTCTACCAACCTCCTAAGTTGCCCCTGGCTGTAAAAAATACATATTACTGTTATATTTCATTGGTTATACTGTTCGAAACTTTTATTTGAGGCATTATTTTAAAATGTTTGGAAGTTGTGTTGGGAGAGTTTGGCTCAGTACATGCCTCAAATCAGCTATCTTGACTCCTTGTTCTTCAATTTTCTTCTTATTTGCTAAATAGGCCTTTTACATTTGTTCATGAAAGTGAATTACTAGGAGAAAAGGACTGAAGCAATCTGTACCATAGGGGAAATTAATTCTATCTGCTGGTCTTTCCATATACATTTGAGCTGTCCTGTCCAAAGCTTCAGATTTCCTACAAGGTATAAAATTTGTCTTGTACATCTGGAGGGACTCCATCATCTTTGCTTGCCCCTTTGATCTTTAGGCTTGTTGAAGTCTGAAACGGACAATTGCTTACAACTGTATAATTTTTATGATTATCTTCAATTTTATAATATTCCTTCTTGGAATCTAATCCTAAAACAGCTTTTTTTCTCATGTGAAGTTAACTGTAATGGCATCTACTATGCCCAAGTTGTTAATTCAAAAAATCCGTAAGATATTCTTTTTTTTCTGAATGTTTTTTTTCCCTGTTATATATGTTGAACTAAGTTCACGATCAGTCTTAGGTTTTCTTTTACCTTTAGACTCATATTTCATGTTTTGAACTGTGCCTAGGATGTGAATAGCTAGCAAGAACAATAGCAAGAACTTTCAAGTTCATGCACCCAGATAATCAGATACATATAAATGGTTGCTCTATTCCAGCAAGAAGAACTGACTGGACACAATCCTCACCAATTTCTTTAGTTTTATGCAATTCTATTTTGCTTTTATTGTTTTAAAATTATTGTATTTCTCCTTGTGCAAAAATTCAAAACAGCTACTATTCTTCAATTCCTTAAAAAAATTATGTGAAAAACCTGTAATCTACCAACAGTACGTGCCAAGCCTAGAGGCCTGTATTGGGCTACCCGAGTCTTTCTTACCTGTCCAGGTCTTCGGCTGGCCACGCCAGATGCATGTATGAGAGAAAGGACGTTCCAGAGTCAAACAGGGGTTGAGCTTTATTACAGGGTTTCGGTTACAAGTGCAGGGGGTCTTCTTTCTTAGGACGAAGAGGGGGAGATTTCCTAAGAAGGCTAAGCTTAAGGGATTGGAAGTAGAAGTACAAGCGGGGAGAGAGGGGGAGGGGAGAGAGGAAAGAAAAGAAGCGGAGCCCTACTTTTCTCTTTGGCTACACACGTGCTAAGAGAGCTTTTAGCCTTCCTCAATCCTACTTAATCTTCAGCCACACAGTTTGCATCTCAATACCGTGCTGTTAGGTAACTAGGTGTGCTCCAATCTGGGACGACCTCGAGGGCAGGGAGACTCCACCCATCAGGTATCTCCGGGGGAGAGGCGGAAATACCCGAGCTAGCCGAGCTAGCTCGGTCTGACCTTCTCGAACCCCCGCTGTTCATGGAGGGCCTCGTAAGACTCTAAGATTTAGAAGTCCCACTTTTACCTGCCCGAGACTGTCCACACAGAATTGAGCTTCCAGTCCCAACAAGTACGTTTACACGTGGAGGCAAGAATGAAATCTACATAGAAAAAGATCATTTACTAAAGTCTGTAGTATAGAAGAAGAAATAGTGCTTTGCTAGCTAAAAATGGTTAAGAAAATAAAGAATTTTAGTTAAAATATATTAAATTCCAAGTTACTTTACTTTTCAAAGTAAAACAAAGCATTTAATCAGATTCTATTCTTATTCAATATCATATCCTGAAGCTGAATGAATAAGACTTTTGAAAGAAAGATAGCAAATTTTGGAGAATTGCATATTCCAGAAAGGGCAGGCCTGAGTATAGTGCTAAAGCAATGGCCTTGGGCTTATGAAGAACAATATTAGGGGAATGTATACTAAGAAGGTAATAGATGAGAGACGAAAAAATGTGAACACAAGAGGGCTGAAATAAAGAGGGCAGAAAAATCAAAATGGGTTTAATTTATTTTATATTGTTAAAATATGGTACTATAACTTGTTTCCCTAGTAATTCCAATCTCATATCCCTTATTTCTAGCATCCACATGCTTCTATTCCTACTTTTATAGTGGCTTGTGAATTATCTGAACTAAAGGCTTTACAGAAGAAAGTGTCAAGAGATTTCTCCTACATTCCATCTGTTTCTGGGAATATAGAATGAGTTGTACTTTCAAATTTCAGCTGTCTTTGTTTAAGAAAAAAATAACAATGACAAAATATTGACCAGGTGTTAGGATAATTTACAATAGCAAACTCTCATTAAAATCATCAGCACTTATAAGCAAATAAAATATACTTACATTTCACTAATATACAAAATATATTTTGACTGCCCAATTTTTGAATTTTGGATATCTTGGTTCTTAGCTCACACAATATTTTCAGTTAATATTAGGTATTACTAAAATATAATCCCATATCAACAATATATTATTACGATTTGTCATACTTCAAATAATCATCTTTGTTCTTTGAGTGGCAATCACCCTCCCTCTACCAGTAAAGAAGTGTGTTTGACTGAACATTTGAGGGTGAACTGGTCTTACTGGAGCAAAAGAGGCACTTCTATATTCTTTCTCTATATAGAAGCAAATGCTTTCTAAAGGGATAATTTTGTGGTAAGCTAGCTTGTTGCTATTACTGATAACAGCCACCAGAGAAAAGAAATATTGGCTTTGCACAAAACATGTATAAAGAGGTAAAATCATTGAAAGACATTGGATTCGTAAATGATTGCATCAGGCATAGTGACGTTAAGAATGGAGTGACTTGTTGTCTTCATTTTCTGTATGAAGTAGCTGTGTTTAATCTGGGGGAATCCTAAATCCTTTACTAACCAGTGAACTAGACCTTAGACAGCCAGGTGGCACAGTGGATAGAAGGCTGGATCTGGAGTGAGGAAGACTCATTTTTCTAAGTTCAAATGTAGTCTAGACACTTACTGTGATTCTGACCAAGTCACTTAATCTGTTTGCCTAAATTTCTTCATCTATAAAAATGAGATGGAGAAACTTTGCCAAGAAAACCCCATATAGGGTCAAGAAGAGTCAGATAAACTGAAAATCAGTAAAAGCAACAACAAAAGAATTAGTTTCCAAGAAATAAAGTGAGTGAGCCCAACTCAAAAATGACAGCAAAATGGAATCAAGGGGAACTTGGCTTCTCAGCTTTCCCTTTATAAAATGGAAAAAATCTCATCACTGTTTTCCTTGTGCTAAAATCTATACATTGTCAGTCTTAGAGGTCAGAAGCCAAACTTTCTTGGAGATCCAAGTACAATATGAACAAAGAGATCATTGGAACATGTAATAGAAATGAGGTATTAAAGCCATCCAATATAAGCAATTTCTAAGTCTACCTAAAATAAGTCCTTTTGAAAGAAATTTTCTTTAAGTTTCTTCAAAGTTTCTTTACAATAATTCTTTGCACAACTGTCCTATCTTTTTTTTTTTTAACAATTCCACATTGAGCAGATTTTGGTCAGAAAATAGCTCCTTTCCCTGCACTCACATCAAAAAATGTTCTATTTCCATTTGAGAAAGAATAATGGGTAAAGAAGAAAGAGAACCTGAGACTTATTATTGAATATTTCAGTTGGAATGAATAAAGTTATCATTAATTGTCATAAAACAATATGTACACATGTAAACATACATATATACACATACATATATGTATACATGCATACATCACACATATAATTCTATATACATGCTTTTTTTCTTTAATATAGATGTTTGGTCTTGTTCCCTCAATTTCATTTTTTAAAATGAAGTAAAGAAATAGTCTTTCAAGACTCTGTTTTGGTTTTGACTTTTATTTTTCTCAGTTAAATTTGTCTCTTCAAATGACAGATTCCCAGGAAGGAGGGGGCACACATAAGAGAAGGACTTAAAAAAAATTCTCAGTCTTGTACAAATAAATATTTGCTATTACAAGAGGGGCTACTTGGGAAAATGGAATATTTAACTATTTATTCATTGACAATTATGTTTAACATTTCTATTTTGAGTAATAACTGAGAGAAGTAATATTTTCATGGAAGACAGTCTCCCTCTCTATCATATGTCATGAAAATAGAAGCAAAATTTGGGGTGGGGAGGATCAGAAACTTGAAATTTATTAAGCAAAAGGGCATATGTTATTTGCTAATATGGAGAAAAGAAGCTTCTACATAAATAAAGAAGTCTTATTTGTACTCCTTAATGAGGAGAAAGGAATCCCAAGAGCCATGCAAACCTCCATTCTCACCTTTCCCTCCCCACACAAAAAATACTTCACCCCTGTATACATACACACAGTAAGTAAAGTGGCAGGATCTACTTGTGACAATAAGACCCTAAGTAAAGTTGATCTATTGAAATAATAAGATCCATTGATAATTTTCCTTATCATATTAGTGTCTTTATTATCTGGTAATTATTGTAAAACAAAATCTAATTACTAGGCATGTGGAAATAAGCTTTGATCAGTGGTGGGAAATGTTGTTTTTCACAATAGAGGATTTCACATTTGTGAAATAGGTCAAACAGATGTAGTCATGGGTCATTGTGACTTTAACGAAGGAAGGGAAGAATGGAGGAAGGAAGGAAAGAAGCATACAAGCATTTATTCTCAACTGTGTGCCATACACGTACAAAGTGCTAAACACTTTAGTAATATTGTCTCATTTAAATGTCATAAAAACCATAGAAAATAGGTATTAGCAGTAGTATAGTTGAAGAACTAAGGTGAATAGAGGAAAAGTGACTAGTAGTCCACAGTCATACAGCTAAGAAGTCTGAGGCTAGATCTGAACTTACATATTCTTGACATCAGGTCCAGTTCACTATACAGTGGGCCACTTAGTTGCCTCAAATAGAATTCGAGATAACTGTAAAATTCGTTGCAAATCAAAAAGTCTTATATATAAATGCTAGCTATGATGATGATGATGATCGATGAAAAAACACTTGATACAAGAATTCAACTGATCTTATCCTTCTTTTTATTATGTAATTATTGTAGAATTCTTCAGATAAGTTGTCTCCTTATTGTCATGGGGTCCTTGATTCAGTTCTTCCACCAGTATATCTGGTGTGTGTGTGTGTGTGTTGTTGTTGTTGTTGTTGTTGCTGAACAAAAATAAATTATTTTAGATTTTCTAAGAATTAAATGACTCAGCACTCTTGACCCCCCTTTCCTTTACCATCAATATTACCATCAAAGTGGAGTAGGATTGCTTCCTACCTTTAAGGCTTGAATGAATTGCTGATATTAATAGTAATAGTAGTAGTAGTAGTAGTAGTAGTAGTAGTAGTAGTAGGAGTAGTAGGAGTAGTAGTAGTAGGAGTAGTAGTAGTAGTAATAATAATCTCCATGTAGAGGACAATATTTTGCCAATAATTTTCTTTCTTTATGGTACATACTTTGTCAAGTTGTTCTCTACTACCCTTTTCCTTTCCTGCTTAGTAGAGCCTAACATAGCTAGGAAACCTGTGGTTCCAGGGACATATGTGGCTTTCTAGGTCCTTGAGTACAACCTTTTGATTGAGTTCAAGTTTTACAGAACAAATCCTTTTATTAAGGGGATTTGTTTTGTGAAGTTTGGTTTCAATTAAAGGGCCACACTTGAGGACCTAGAAGACAACATGCAGCCTCAAGGTCACATGTTCCACACCCCTGGCCCCAGGGAACTTTTGTTCCATAGTATAGTCTTCAAGAATTCAAGGTTTGATTCATCAAAGTAGAATGATTCTTATCCTGATAAACCTACTATCCTCCAGATAAAGAGGTCATGTACAGATTAAATATATATATTTTTTCCTTACATAGCTAATGCAGGAATTTGGCTTGAATGACTGTACATATTTGTAATGATTTTTGCTATAAATACTTTTTGCACATGTGGGTCCTTTTCCAGTTTTTATGATCTCTTTGAGATACAGATCTTGGAGTGATATTCCTGGGTATGCACAGTTTTATAGTCCTTTGGCCATAATTCCAAATTGCCCTCCAGAACGGTCAGATCAATCACAACTCTACCAACAATGCATTAGTGTTCCAATTTTCACACATCTTCTCCATCTTTTCGTTTTCCTGTTTTATCATGCTAGTCAATCTGAAAAGTGTCTTGCAATTATGTTCATATAGTCCCTGGGTTTGTTTTGGCAGGCAAACTAACAAATATTTTATAGTGTCTACTCTAGCTTTAAATGGGATTCTATTTCTATCTCTTGCTGTTAGACTTTGTTCCTGATATATAGAAACACAGAAGATTTGTGTGGATTTATTTTGTAACCTGCAACTTTGCCAAAGTTGTTTATTATTTCAAGTAGTTTTTTACTTGAATCTCTGGGAATCTCTAAGTATATCATCATATCATCTGCAAAGAGTGCTAACTTAGTTTCCTCTTTCTTTATTCTTATTCCATCAATTTCTTTATCTTGTCTAATTGCTACAGCTAACATTTCTACTACCATATTGAATAACAGTGGTGATAATGGCCATCCTTTTTTCACCCCTGATCTTATTGGAAATGCATCACACTTATCCCATTGTATATCATGCTTGCTGAAGGTTTTAGGTAGATACTGCTTATTATTTTATGGAAAGTTCCCTTTATTCCTATGGTATCCAGTGTTTTTAATAGGAATGGGTGCTGTATTTTGTCAAAAGACTTTTATGCATCTATTGAGATAATCATTTGGTTTTTGTTAGTTTTGCTGTTGATATGATCAATAATGCTAATAGTTTTCCTAATACTGAACCAGCCCTGCATTCCTGGTATGAATGCTACCTGATCATAATGTATTATTCTCATGATAAGTTTCTGTATTCTTGTTGCTAAAATCTTATTTAAAATTTTTGCATCAATATTCATTAGAAAAATTGGTCTGTAATTTTCTTTCTCTATTTTTTCTCTTCCTGGTTTAGGTATCAAAACCATATTTGTACCATAAAAACAATTTGGAAGTACTCCTTCTTCCCCAATTTTCCCAAATAGTGTATATAATATTGGAATTAGCTGTTCTTTAAATGTTTGATAGAAATCACTTGTAAATGCATCTGGCCTTGGAGATTTTCTCCTAGGGAGTTCATTGATGGCTTGTTCAATTTCTTTTCCTGAGATGCGCTTGTTTAAGTATTCAACTTCCTCTTCTGTTAATTTGGGCAATTTATATTTTTTAAAACACTCATCCATATCACTTAAATTGTCAAATTTATGGGCATAAAGTTGGGAAAAGTAATTTCTAATTATTTTTTTTAATTTCCTTCTCACTGGATGTGAGTTCACCCCTTTCATTTTTAATATTGGTAATTTGGTTTTCTTCTTTCTTTTTTTTAATCTAATTGACCAAAGATTTATCAATTTTATTGGTTTTTTCATAAAACCAACTATTAGTTTTATTTTTTAGTGCAATAGTTTTCTTAATTTCATTTTTATTGATCTCTCCTTTGGTTTTCAACATTTTTAATTTGGTATTTACTGGGCGATTTTCAATTTGTTCTTTTTCTAGCTTTTTCAGCTGCATGCCCAAGTCACTGATCTCCTTCTTCTCTATTTTATTCATGTAGGCATTCAAAGGTATAAAACTTCCCCTAAGAATTGCTTTTGCAGTATCCCATAAGATTTGATAGATTGTCTCATTATTGTCATTCTCTTGAATGAAGTTGTTGATTGTTTTTTATGATTTGTTGTTTAACCTACTCCTTCTTTAGGATTAGATTATTTAGTTTCCAATTAATTTTTAGTTTATCTTTCCATGGCCATTTATTACGTATATTTTTATTTCATTATGGTCTGAGAAGGGTGCATTGACTATTTCTGCCTTTCTGCACTGAACTGTGTGTTTTTTATGCCCTAGTGTATGGTCAATTTTTGTATATGTGCCATGTCCCACTAAGAAAAAGGTATATTCTTTTCTATCCCCATTCAATTTTCTCTGGAGATCTATCATATCTACCTTATCCAGAATTTTATTCACTTCTTTCTTTCTTGTTTATTTTAAGGTTAGATTTATCAAGTTCAGAAAGGGAGAGTTTGAGGTCCCCCACTAAGATAGTTTTACTGTCTGTTTCTTCCTGCAACTCCCCTAACTTCTCTTCTAAGAATCTGGATGCCATACCAGTTGGAGCATACATGTTAAACAATGATATTACTTCATTGACTATGGTACCTTTTAGCAAGATATGTTTTCCTTCCTTATCTCTTTTGATTAGATCTATTTCTGTTTTTCCTTTGTCTGAGATTAGGTTTGCTACTGCTGCTTTTCTTGTATCTCCAGCCTTTTACCTTTACCCTGTGTGTATCCCCCAGTTTCAAATGTGTTTGTTGTAAACAACACATTGTTGGATTATGGCTTTTAATCCATTCCGCTATCCATCTCCATTTTATGGGATAGTTCATTCCATTCACATGCACAGTTATGATTACAATCAGTGTCTTTCCCTCCATCCTCTTTCCCACTGTTTGTGCTTTTAGTCCTCCTGTCTCCCTTCCCCTCCTTAATAGAGTTTTCACTTTTGACCACCACCTACCGTAGCCTTCCCTTCCTTCTTTCAGCCCCCCTCCCTTTTACTCCCTTTTATGCTTACTACTTCTTCCCTCCCTTTTAGCTTCCCCTCCTCATCCTTCCCCCTTCCTCTCCTAATGCCTATAGAGCTAGTTAGATTTATATGCTTAATTAAGTATTTTGTTAGCTCTGTGAACCAAATCAGATGAGAGTACCTCTCAAACAATGCTCATCTCCCTCCCCTCTTTCCCTGTATTGTAAATCAATTTTGTGCCTCTTCCTGTGATGGAATTGACCATTTTCTGCCTCCTCCTTTTCACATCTCCTGTTACAATCCTGGTTTGCCTCCACCACAGTAAGAGGAATATTCTTTAGTGATTTTCCTAGCCTCAGGAAAGGCTTGCCCCTTCTGTTTATCCCACTGATGCAGGATTTTTCTGGGGAAATATTTTATGGTTCTTTCAAGGTCAATAAGGGGATCGGGAGAGAGCATTTACTGATTGCTCCACCATTTTGGCTCCTGGAAGTTCAAGTAGGTGATTTACAGACATTTAATCTGTGGGCTGAAAGTCTCAGGAGTGGCTGCAGCTGATACCCAGGCCTCAGCGTCTGTCACTAGCTCAGCTCTCCTGGTTTCCCACCCTGGACTGCCACTCTGCCATTCTGCAGTGCTGCTGCTGCTTCATGCTGCCTGGGGGTTTCCTGCTGGGCTGTGCAGTGGCAGAATGCACTGTGCTGTGTGCTGTGGGATCACCCCCTTGGAACATATCCTTCCTGTCGACCTTCCAGTCTATCCTGGGCTGTGAATCTACCACAGTCTGTCTCCTATTGGATTCTGCCCCTCCAAAATTTGGTCAGATTCTCTTTTTAGAGGTATCTGAAGGAGTTAGTCTAAGAGCTTAGGTGAGTGGTTGCTCTCACTCTGCCATCTTCACTCTGCCCCCCAAAGTTTTTCTTTTCCAGTAAAAGATAGTCGAGTTGTTCTCAAGTTCTATGCTCTTCAGGGTACCAGTGCAGATAATTGTGGGAAGGTGGAAAAGTATTAGTGCTGGCATAATATCAGAGGGCTGTGGGACCCTAACTCATCTGAACATCAAAGATGACAACAGCAGCAAGGCCTACGTTAGAACCTGGAAGAGGTGGGAAAGGAAAAGGGGAAGGTGATTTGAGTCAGCTTTTCAAGCAGTATTAAAACAGAGATCTACCTTCTCACACAAAAATTAAATAAAAAGTGCTCAGGATGCTCCAGATGAGGTTTGCAACTGTGATTTCAGGTAAAAACTAGAAGAGAGAGAAAAAGTTGCAGCAAGAGAGAAAAAAAAAAGAGATCACCCAACTACAGGGCAAACAACCTCATCTTCTCTGTTTAAGAAACTTGATTAGATCAGATTCCTGCAACCAACCTTGATACAGTTGATCCCCTAACAGAAGAAGATGAGGATTTTGAGGAAGAAAGTGATGATGAAGACACTGCTGCTTTACTGGCAGAACTAGAAAAAATTTTAAAAAGATAGAAGAGTTGAAGAGCATGCTCAGAAAGAACAAGAACAAAAGGCTGAAGAAGAGAGAATTTGAACAGGAAATATCCTCGGTGGAAACCGTCTCCTTAATCTCACTGCTCCCTCTCAGTCTCAGGTCAACTTCAAAGTAAAGAGAAGATGGAATGATGATATTGTCTTTAAGAACTGTTCCAAAAGAGCAGATGAGCTGGCGAAAGGACAAAAGATTTGTAAATGATATGCTTCAATCAAAATTTCACAAAAAAATTATGGAGAAATTTCTTAAGTAGTACAGTTTTATGTGTTTAATTATGTAAAAGGGGCTCATTCAAACTTTAAGGGTCATTCTGGCTTTAGTTCGGTCAGGATTCTCTTCCCATGCTCTTAACAGCTTATAGATTTCCTGCATTTAAAATTCCAGAATACATTTTTTGGGCCAAAAATACTTTATTTGACAATGGCATCCTACATCTAGGAATTAGTTTAAGCCCTCTTCCTACATTGTTGATTTATCATTTAATAAACCAGGTTGTATTCTGTGTCTAGTTCCATTTTTTCTTATAAAAATGTTGTGTGGAAAAATCTGCTTTTCAATAAAGGTTTAAATTGTCTAAATAAAAAAAATGACAGCTCAAGTCATAAATCCAGTTTGAAACTTTTGCTTACTAATCTAACCCTCACTATCTTCTTTGCCTTTGAACTCCTAAAGTGCCTATATTCACAAGGCACAGATAGAATTTTTCTTCTACTTTACTGCATGCATCCATGTGAAAACAATAGATTCTGTCATTGTCTCTTCCCTTTTGGTGAGCTTTCTTGATATATCCCAAGGGTAATTTGAATAACCCAGCCCAGTAACACTGCAGAAGATGAATAAAAGTAAAGCATTTGAGAAGAAAGTCAAGTTTTCTTTCAAATCTCAACACTTAGAGAATAAAAGTTAATTTAGAAGATGCTCCATCTTGACCGGTCCTTAAACAGGCACCATTGATCTTTACTCAACCAGTTTCAGGGTACCTATGAGCTTAGATAGGAAAAAAAACTATTTTTTCATTACTCTTTAACTGAAATTTAGCATTTCTTTCTATTTTGAATGTAGACAAGAAACATTCTCAGAAGGAGTCCTGCCAGAAAGAATTAAGTCTCTCTCTCTCTCTCTCTCTCTCTCTCTCTCTCTCTCTCTCTCTCTCTCTCTCTCTCTCTCTCTGTCTTTCTCTCTCTCTCTCTTTAATATACAAAAACACACACACATGCACATGCATACACATATGCACATACATATATGCACCTGCCATGTATATATACATGTACATATATATATATACACACACACATACAAAATACACTACAAAGCTAAGAACCTCTCATCTAAACAGTAAGAAAAGAAAAATAAATATGTGATCAGCACAAACCTATATAGGGGCTGAAGATACAGACTTATTTTTAAAATTTATTTATTCATTTTCAGTTTTCCTCATTCATTTCCACAAGATTTTGAGTTCTAAATTTTCTCTTCATCTCTTACTTCCCCCTACCCCATTATGATATACATTCTGATTACTCCTTCCCCTAATCTGCCCTCCCTTTTATCAGTTCCCTCATCCCCTTCTCCCTTACTTTCTTGAAGGCAAGATAGATCTCTATACCTTATTGCCTATATATCTTATTCCCAGGTGCATATAAAAACAATTCTTTTAACTTTTGTTTTTAAAGCTTTGTGTTCCAAATTCTCTTCATTCTTCCCTCCACATCCACCCTCAATGAGAAGGCAAGCAATTCAATATAGGTTATACATATGTAGCAATGCAAAACATTCCCATATTAGTCATGTGAAATATTAAGTATATTTACCTCCATCTTATTCCATCCTATACTTATTCTATTTTCAACTTTGACCCTGTCCCTTCTCAAAAGTGTTTGCTTCTGACTACCACCTTCCCCAATCTGCTCCCTCCTTCTATTATCCCCCCCTTCTTCTCTTCTCTCTTGCTTTCCTGTGGGGTAAGATACCTAATTGAATGTGTATGTTATACCCTCCTTAAGCCAAATCTTATGAGAGTAAGGTTCACTCATTCCCTTTCACCTCCCACCTCTTCCCCTCCATTGTGAAACCCTTTTTCTTGCTTCTTTTATGTGAAACAATTAACCCCCTTCTATCTCTCCCTTTTTCTTTTTCCCAATATATTCCTCTCTCTTACCCCTTAACTTGATTTTTTTTAGAAATCATCTCTTCATATTCAACTATCCTGTGCTATCTGTCTATCTCTCTATCTCTCTCTATCTATCTATTCATCTATCTATACATCTTTCTATCTTTCTGTGTGTCTCTGTCAACATTTCCTCCAATTACTCTAATATTAAGCAAGGTCTCATGAGTTACAAATATCATCTTTCTATGTAGCAATGTAAACAGTTCAACTTTAATAAGTCCTTTATGATTTCTCTTTCCTGTGTATGTTTTCATGCTTCTCTTGATTCTTGTCTTTGAAAGTCAAATTTTATATTCATCAGTGATCTTTTCATCAAGAATGCTTAAAAGTCCTATATTTCATCAAATGACCATTTTTTCCCTTGAAGTATTATACTCAGTTTTGCTGGTTTGGTGATTCTTGGTTTTAACCCTATCTCCTTTGACGTCTGGAATATCATTTTCCAAGCCCTTCAATCCCTTAGTGTAGAAAAGGCTAGATCTTGTGTTATCCTGATTGTATTTCCACAATACTTGAATTTTTTCTTTCTGGCTGCCTTTAATATTTTCTCCTTGACCTGGAAACTGGAAATATAGAAGGGTACAATGTGGATCAGAACAGAGAAATCATTGCTAGGAACTCCAAAGGAAGAAATCAACTTACATAACCACTAGCTAGATATCTACCTAGCAACAGCAACATAGACTTAAGGGAGGGTTACTCAAATGTTGGGATAGGAAAGTAATTACTTTTTATGAGGGCAGGTGCAAATCCTATCTTATCCTTCATTTAACTAAAGTGTCTGTGGACCAAATAGTAAGATAAGAGAGATATACTCAAAGCAACCTTTGGCACTTGATATCAGGCAAAGGGTTACATATAATTTGTATCATAAAATTTTGATACTCTGATATTATATTTATATTAGATTAAATTAGTTCATGCTATATTATATTGCTATGTTATTTCATGTAGTAAATCTATTCTATCAAATTGTAACAGATTGTAAGTACTGAAAAGTAAGTATTTAAATTTCTTCTACAATACTCAAAGCATTAAGCAGTGCTGCATACACACACACACATATATACACACATATATATATATGCATGCATATATGCAATAGGTACTTGATATTTACTGATTTTAATCAAATTTAATTAAAGATTTATTGAGCATATGTGATGTGCAAAGACTGGTGCTAGGTGTTAGGGATAAGAAAGTGAAAATAAGTTTCTGTCTTCAAGGATCTTATATTCTACTGAGTGGATACAATATGTATTTTAGAAGGTAAATACTGGTTATTTTTTGGGGAAGGGGGAAGAAAGAAAGGAGGATATATATATATATATATATATATATATATATATATATATGTATATATGTATGTATATATATATATATATATATAGACACACACAGAGAGAGAGAGAGAGAGGCAGAGACAGAGACACAGAGAGACACAGAGAGAGAGAGACAGAGAGAGAGACAGAGAGACAGAGACAGAGAGAGTACCAAAACCTGGAGTCCCAGGGGAGAGAACAAAAAAATTCTTGTGTAGTTGGTATATGAGATGAGCCTTGAAGGCATCTACAGATTCTAATGATAATTGCAATTGGTATTTGAATAGCATTTTAACTTTCACAAAGCAATGTATAAACATTATGCTATTTGATCTTTCTGAACAACTTTGTGAGGTAAATACTCATTACCAACTTGCAGATTTAAAAAATGAGGCTTTGCCCATGGTGATACTTCCACTAAGTTTTGTAAGTAGGATTTGAAGCAAAGTCTTCCTTCAATCCCATACAGACATTCTTTTCAAAATACTTTTTAGTCTCTCTGCAAAGACTGCAACAAAGCATGAATACATGCCAGAGGGGCAGAAGAGCTATTTGAATACACAGTCAACAGCATGTTAGGACTGGAAAACTCTTAGAATGATTTGGCAAAAATGTAGGGATGTAGGCTTTTAGTAGCCACTAAAAAATGTATTTGCACCATAAATAGCTTAGGTAAACCTAAGTTTTTGGATGTTGACTTTGATAGCTGTGTGGAGAATGAATTAGAGAACAGAGAATTGGAGAATACCCTGGAGACAGGGTGACTGCTTAGTTGTTGAAATAGTTCAAGCAACAGGTAAGGAGTGTATGGTGCTGGCAATGTGGAGAAAGGCAGGAACAGAAAAAGCTGACAGGTATAATTGGTACGGCTTGATAGCTGTTTGAAAGTAAGGGAAAAGGTCATGGGAAAAATGGAAAGTGACTGGTTATATGTAGGTCATTGGGAAGGCAGTCATAACATCAAGACAAATAGGAGGCATTCAAAAAGGGGCAATTCTAGATGTAGAAGAAAATCAGTTTTACTCTGAACATTTTTTGATGGGTCAAATGTATTTAAATGCCCACAAATATGTAGCCATGGCTCTTTGAAATAACTGTTTACTACTTATTGTGTGAAAAACATCATTCTAGTCCCTGGGAAATAATTTTTTTGAGGAATTATATTATAATTAAAAACCAGGATACAAATATCTTAGTCATTAGTAAAAATGTAGAAAGAAATGTCATTCATTTGTAGTCTTTTGATAATGTGCTATTATTATTGCCATTTTAAAGATCTCACCTTGAAAGACTGAGGATGAGAAAGATTAAGGGACTTGCTAAGATTCACACATCTAGTAAGTGCTTGAATTAGGTGTTTCTGACTCCAACTCCTGACTCTAGGAGAAAAGAGAGAGAGAGAGAGAGAAACAGAGAGACAGAGAGAGAGAGACAGAGAGAGAGAGAGAGAGAGAGAGAGAGAGAGAGAGAGAGAGAGAGAGAGAGAGAGAGAGAGAGAAGAAAGAGAAGAAACAGAGGAGAGAGAGAGAAGAGAGAGATGCAGAAAATGTGGATGAAAGTAGAAGACAAATTCAAGTTTAGACTTCCGTGCACAAAATGAGCAAGTCATTTAACATCTTAGTCTTCTAGACTTCAATTCTATTATTAAAGGGAATTTCTTTATCAGAGAAAAAGAGCTATATACACACATATGAAAGACATAAACAATCACATCTTAAAAGTTGTGGTTTGTCCTTCATTCTCAAATAGGGCCATGACATCTGGGAGATGATGACATGAATTGCAATTGACTTTGATTTGAGTGAAAGAGCACTGTGCAAAGTCACCAACCTCACTTTCTCCTCCAGAGCCATCTGGGTCCAGTGACCAGATATTCTTCAGGATGACTGAAGATGGCCCAGGATATAGTGGGAGTTCCTGGCCCTTTCAAACTAAGGTCTTTTCAAGTTCTCACTTTGAGTGAGGCAATGCCCATTCAGGGAATAGGTCTCTTTAAGAAGTAAGTCAAGGGATGCCCTCTTTAATTAAAAAAATCAAACTGGAAGGGGAAGACCCTCAGAGTTGCTAGACAAAAGAGAAACAGTTACCATTTACATTCACTCTGAGCCAGCAGGGCCCCCAAATAACTATTTAGTGGTGCTTGGGTAGGGACCTAGTGTCCAGTTCTTGAGATTGAACAATTGGATGACAAAACATGCACCCATCTACATATATACACACTCACATGTTCACAGATCTACATATATACACATTAATAATAATAATAATATATATCTATATACATATATGTGCATATACCATGTCTATGAAATGTACATCTACATACACATTTATGTCTATATTACATGATATATAATGAGTACATAATCCATACTATACATATTATTTTTTTTCTATAAAGCCATTGAAGTTAATATTTCCTACTAATGATGTAAAACAGAAATATACAGAGTATGGTTTTACATATATTTATAAGTCTGTGTCAAATGGTGACCTTCAATAGAGTTGGGTGGGGAGGGATGAGGGAGACAGTTTGGAACTTCAAATATAACAAAAGATAAATACAATTAATTTTAAAATATGCTCAGAAAAGTCAGTAAAAACTATTAAGCCCCCAGTGAATAAAGATGATAACATTTCAGTTCCCTTCTGGTTGTAAAGTCCATTCTGTTTATCATGTTCATTTTTTTGCCCTCTAACGAATCTTTATATATATATATTATATATATATATATTTATACATAAATGTATATGTATGTGTATATATATATATATATATATATATATATATATATATATATATATATATATATATATACACACACATACATATCTGTCGGTAAATTTAAGAATGAATGAAAATGTGAACCATAAATACTATAGAAAATGTTCTGCCTTGATAGACTTAATTCAAAGGTCATGCCCAGAACCATATTCCTGGAAAGGGAGTATAAATAGTAAAGTAATTGGATTCTACTTCTAGAGCTATGAATGGGTCTATAATGCTGAAAATTCAAATGACGCATTTTAATTGCTTAATTGTTTATTGATTATTTGGAAGAATGAAGTTTCCAACCTAGTTTACTTCCATCTTCTAAAGGATTCTCTGTGGTTTCAAATCAGGATTATATTTTAGTTTAATCCAGTCATTCCTAGTCTCACTGATCTTTTATCGACAGAGTGTTCTTATCCAGTGATCATAAGAAAGCAGCCAAGATATAGAGTGCTTTATTGGCATCAGTAAAGTTCTTTGATATGTAGGCTGCAGTCCTTCCAGGTGATCCCAGTCACTATGGCCAGTGATCATATCCTTCTCTGATGGTTCAAGGTGTTCCACATTAGACTAGGTTCAGTATTAAATACAATCAAACATGAGTCCATTGGGATTAATCCTATATATTTAATTTTAACAAGAAAGGTTTTCTAGATTCCAGAGAATAGAAATATTTTGTCTGGAGTAGCTGATGTGGGGTGGAAAAAATTCCAACACTTTTTCATCATTTTGAGGAAAATTACACATTTCTCCAATGACACTCATTAAAACTGAATAGGTACAAAATATCAGAAAGATCCAGAAGAGATTATATACATAAGTTTGTTTTTTTACATGAGAAAACTTCCAGATTTTTTTAGTCACTGATTTTCCAGTGTCGCTAAAGCATTAGCAGATAATAAAACAATCTAGCTTATAGGAAATTTGTATGAGAGACCTCATAAATAAAAGGTTACCTTAATGCAATGTAGTAAGTTCATAGCTGGCTTGAAGATAGATGATTTTGTTTATGTGAAAGGTAGTAAAAATGTGAAATGTGACTTTTAAAATGATTGGAAATTATGAGCACTGTTCCAGAGAGGATAATAATAGGTGTCTGACAAACAGATACATGTAACTTGGAATAGCTGAGTAAAGAATTCCAAAGGATAGAGACATTTAGTAATGAAATAATTCACCTAATGTTACAGACCAATTAGGATAATTCTGCAGTTCATCAAATCCACTTAATTTTATTAAATCCAATAGAAGTCCATCAACGTAGTATAGCAAATCAGTGGGGAAAGTAGCCATCTAGATGTGGGTAAGGGGTGATTAGGGATTCACCCAGAGATAGAATGAACTATAATCTTATATAAGAATCATGTTTTGTCCTAGACATAACAGGTAGCTACTGAAGCTTCTGAGGAAAAGAACAGTGTTTCAAACTTGAGTTTTAAAGATCAATTTGTCCACATTGTAGAGAATGAGATTAGGAAAAAAAAAAGAGATTGGATATAGGAGACCTATAAGTAAGCTATTACAATAATGTAGACATAAGAGAATGAGGACTTGCACTAGGGTGCTTGACTTGTTAATTACAAGATGAGATATAAATAAGGGATATTATGCTAGAAAAAGAAGGATTTGTCCATTTACTGGCTATGGGAGGTGAGAGATAGTGGAGTTGAAGATGACTTCAATGTTGCAAATATGGGTGAATGGAGAGAAAATAGAACCTTAGTATAAAGAGGAAAATAAGGAAGAATAGTGGTTTACAAAAATTCAATGATTTGGTGGAGGCAGGAGATAAATAAACTTGCTTTGGAAATGTTAAGTTTGGTATTTATGGGATATCTAGCTATACATATAAAGTAAGGAATTGGTTCTGTGGAAAGGCAACTCAGGAGAAATATAAGGCTTAGAAATATGGATGAGATGATCAAAAATAAAGGTGTAGAAAGAGAAAAGAAGTGGGTCCCAGAGAGAATCCTGTGATGTACATCCCCTTATGGGGTTAGGGAAATGAATGATAATTCTACAAAGGGGTTGTCAGAAAGGCATTTCACCAGCTCCTGCTGGTCCACTTATCATTTCTATGGTTATGAATCCCAGAACTACATTTTGAAGCCTCGTCTCTCTACTAAGTACCTAGGCCCTACCCTTTTATTCCCTTGACTATTTCAAGAGCCACTTAATTGGTTTATAATTCACATCTCTCCAATCCATCTTTTAATCCATCTACAACGTGGAAGCTCTCAAGCAAATTTTTCTTTAAAAACATCATTTCATTTTTTTCCAGTTATATATCAAGAAAATGTTTAGTATTCATTTTTAAAAGATTTTTTGAGCTCCAATATCTTCTCCCTCCCTCCCCTCTTCTGAAAATGGCAGGTAGTTTGATATAGTTTGTACATATGCTATCACATAAAAATATTTCTGTGTTAGCCGCAGTTGTTAAGTAAGAAGCATCAGAAGAAAAGGCATACAAGAAAGAATGCCTCAATGTACGTTCAGCTTCCATGAGTTATTTATCTGGATATGGATAGCATTTTCCTTTGTACTTGTTTTGGATCATGGTATTGCTGAGAAGAGCTGAGTCATTCATAGTTGATTATCACACAATGTTGCAAATACTGTGTATGTTTTCTTGGTTCTGTTCATTTCACCTTGCTCATGTAAGTTTGTAAGTTTGTTCATATAGGTCCTTCCAGATTTTTATGAAATTTGTTATTCTTCACTTCTTATTGCACAATAGTATTCAATTACCTTCATATACCACTGCTTATTCAGCCATTCCCCATTTTGGACATCTTCTCAATTTCCAATATTTTGCTACCACAAAAAGGCTATTATACATATTTTTGCACATTTAGGTTCTTTTCCCTTGTTATGATCTCTTTGCAAACAGACCTAGTGTTAATATTGCTGGATCAAAGGGTATGCATAGTTTCCTTGCTCTTTGAGCATAGTTCTGAATTACTTTCCAGAATTGTTGGATCAGTTCACAACTCCACCAACAGAGAATCTGTGTCTTAATTTTGTCATATCTTTCTCACATCTATCATTTTCCATTTCTGTTAAATTAGCCAATCTGAAAGATATGAGGTGGTACCTCAGAGTTGTTTCAATATGTATTTCTCTAATCAAAAGTTATTGAACACTTCTTCATATGCTTATATATAACTTTTATTTCTTTATCTGAATACTGCCTGTTCATATCCTTTGACCATTTATCAATTGTGAATGGCTTGCATTCTCCTAAATTTGACTCAGTTCTATGTATCTGAGAAATGAGGATTTTTTTTTATCAGAAACACTTGCTGTGAAGATTGTTTCCTTTCTTTCTGCTTTACTTCCAATTTTAGTGTTATTCTCTTTGTACAAAAGCTTTTCAATTTAATATACCTAAAACTATCCATTTTGCATTTTTTTAATGTTCTCTAACTCTTGTTTGGTCATGAATTCTTTTCTCCTCCATAGATCTAATAGGTAGACTATTCACTGCTCTTCTGATTGGCTTGTGGTGTCTCCCTTTATGCTCAAATCATGTCAAAGGTCTGTTTTATCTAACTTTTCTAATATTCTACTTAGTTTCTTAATTTCTTTCCTGTTTATATTTTTATTGTATTTATTGAGCTCTGAGAGTTTCACTGAACATTTCTTCTTATAATGCACTTAATTTCTCTTTTAAGAATTTTGATGCTCTATCACTTGGTGCATATATGTTTAGTAATGCTATTACTTCATCATCTTTGGTATCTTTTAGGAGAATATAGTTTTTTTCCTTATCTTTCTTAATTAGATCTATTTTTGCTTTTGCTTTGTCTGAGATTGGGATTGGTACCCCTGCTTTTTTTTACTTCGGCTGAAGCACAATAGATTCTGCTTTAGCTCCTTACCTTTGCTCTCTGTGCGTCTTTCTGTTTCAAATGTGTTACTTGTAAAAAAAAAAGGTATTGTAGATTTATGGTTTTTGAACCACTCTGCTATCCATTTCCTTTATATGGGAGAATTCATCCCATTCACATTCACAGTTATGATTAGAACCTGTGCATTTCCCTCCAAACTATTCTTCCTCCTGTCTGTTCTCTCAATCCTTCCACTACTCACCAGTGTTTTGCTCCTGTCTACCACCTCTCCTGATCTGCCTTCCTGTCTGTCAGTCCTCCCCTTTACTTGATGTCCTGCCCTCCTACTTCCCTGCCAGAAAAGATAGATTTCTATGTTCAAATGATACTGTAAATGATTTCCTCTTTGAGCTAATACTGATAAGAGTAAGGTTAAAGTGATGCTTATCTTCTACCTTCATATCTTCCTCTCCACTATAATGGGTTTTTTATGTTTCTTCATATGAAATAATTTACCTCATTCTACCCCTAACTTCCTTTTGCACCCATTTTACTCCTGTTTTTTATCCTTTAATTCTTTGTCATTCCCTCAAAGTCACATTATACTTGTACTCTCTCTATATATACATACGTATGCATGTATATACACACATATACATATATACATACATATGTATATACACATATGTATATATATATATATACATAGAGATAGAGAGACACATATAGATATAGAAAATAGATACAAATAGTTAGAGATAGATAAATCTATATATTTACTTATATATAGATTATTTTCCTTGTAGCAGTACTGTTAGTGATACAATTTTTAAGAATTTCAAGTATCATCTTCCTGTGTAATGATATAAATAATTCAGCTCTATTGAAACCCATGTGTTTTTTCCCTTTTCTCCTATTTATACTTCTCTTGAGTCTTAATATTGGATTTCAGATTTTTGGTCTGTTTCTGTTCTTCTTATGAAAACCTAAAATCCTTCTATTTCTTGAGGAATCATTTTTTTCCTTGATGCATCATGCTGTATTTGACCAGGTAAATGATTCTTGGTTGTAGTCCTAACTCTTTTGCCCTTTGGAATATCCTGTTCATGATGTCTTTTCCTTCAATTTTGTAGCTACCATGTCCTGTGTAATTCTAATTGTGGCTCTTCAACATTTGAATTGCTTCTTTCTGGACACTGGTAGTAATTTTGCCTTGACTTCATGGTTCTGAAATTTGGCTATAATGTTCCTTAAAGCTTTTATTTTGGGATTTCTTTCCTCAGATGATCAGCAGACTCTGTCAATGCCCATTTTGTCAACTGGTTCCAGGATATCAAGGAAATTTTCCTTGATAATTTCTTGAAAGATGTTGTCCAGGTCTTCCTTTTGATTATGACTTTCAGGTAGTCTAGTGATTCTGACATGCTCTCTTCTGGATCTATTTTCTGAGTTAGTTGCTTTTCCCATGAAGTATTTTGCATTTTCTTTCTTTTTTTTCTTTATTTTGAATTTGTTTGATTGATTCCTGGTATCTTATAAAGACATTAGCTTCCATTTGCCAGATTTTAGATTTTAAGGTGTTGTTCTCCTCAATTAGCTTTTGTAATTTCTTTTCTATTTATCCAATAGTACTTTTTAAGGATTTGTTTTCTTCAGTGGATTCTTGTATCTCCTTTTCCATTTGGCCAATTCTATTTTTTAAACAAATTTCCAAGCTGTTGAAATTTTTTCATAATTATCTTGTATCATTCTCATTTCTTTTTTTAAATTTTTCTTCTACCTCTGAGTTCTTTCTGAACTTGAGACCATTTCACATTTTCCTTTGGGGTTTTGCCCATAGGTATTTTGACATTGTCATCTTATGAGTTTGTGTCTTGGTCTTCCCAGTCAACACAATTACTTTATATGATTAATTATTTTTGTTGTTGCTGTTGTTTTTAAATTTCACTTTTTTGGTCTCTTTCTTTTTTAAAAAAATTGAGTTTTGTATGTGGGGTGTAAGGGGCACTGTCTCAGGCTATTTGTGCCAGTGGCTGCAAGTCCTAGCTATTTACCTGGTGTCTCATTGATTTTGCCTTGAGGTCCCCAGGGGATCCTCATGTCTGGTATGTGTTGAGGGGGTAGGTGGATTTGGGTGGTGCTGCTGGAAGCAGTAGTGGTCTGGCAGTTTATCTGATGCTGAACTGGTGTCTTAGTGGTGGTGTCTGGTGTGTGCTGAGGCCTGTTAGGGTGTTTCTGTGTTTCTCTGATGCTATACAGAAGCTTGTAGAGGTCTGGTCACTGGAATGTGCTTGTTTTCTTGTGGCTATAATGAATCAAATGGTGTTTCTTGGAACTGGAGTCTGTCAGTTCCCCTAGCTATTATAAGATATGTGTGTGTGGAGTGGGATTTGGAGGGTCCTGGTGTCAATGTGTTCCTGCTCAACTGGTGCTCAAGATTGAGGCTCAAGATCTCCCACTGGTTTGCTGAAGTGGGGCTTCTTGCTAGTTTACTAGAATGCTTCCAGTCTTGGAATGTGCTCCCTTTTTACCCAAGTGAGAATGAACTTTCTTGCTGATCTTCCAAGTTACTTGGGCTAAAAGATTTTTTTTGCTACTTCTGCTATTCCAGGACTTATTTGGGGGCACTATTTTCTGGTTGGTTGGAGGTAAATATGGGAGAGTTACAATAATTTACTGCTTACTCCACCATCTTTGCTCTCAGAAGTCCTCCAGGAATACTTACTAAAGTATAGGCTGCTCATATCACTTCTTTACTCAATAAACTCCAGGGGCTCCTTCTTGACTCTAGTATCAAAAGTAAACTGCTCTGTTTGGAATTTAAAACCTTTTATACATAGCTCCATCCTTCTTTTCTAGTTTTGTAGAAAGGTAAACTTCCTATTATCCTTTATCTACTTTCTACTCCCCTTTACACACTCTATAATTCATCTAAACTAGTCTTGTTTTTCTCCAACATAATGCTTTACCTTGAGCTCATTGTACTGTCTTCTTTGCCTACAATATCCTCATCCTTCATATCCACCTCTTAGAAGCTCTAGTTTCTTTAAAAATTAACTTTAATCCCACCTACTACATGAAGTTTTTCTTGGTTGTCAAGCTATTGGTTTCCCACTTGTAATTACTAATTACTTTGAATTTATTTTATATCTAACTATATAAACAAAGTCAGTTGCTTTGTGTTTGTCCTTCATTCTCAAAGAGGACGGTGACATCAAGATGATGACATGACTTGCAGTTGACTTTAGTTTGAGTGAGTGAGGTCTATGCAAGATCACCAACCTCAGTTTCTTCTCCCGAGCCATCTGGGTCCAGTGGCATGATATTCATCAGGATGAATATCCAAAAGTTGAAAGAATTTCTATGCAGTGGTTGGGGACCAATTTTGTTTAGCTAGAAACATTTACAAGTGAATCAGTTAGAATGGTTATATGACTTCCTCTAATGGGTTTTAAGAGCATGTGAATAAAAGTAGAAAAGTATATGGTGGCTGCAATACAACATTTAAGATTAGAAAAGGGAAAATTACTGATAGGATTACGTGATGAATGACTTAAGGGTACAGATTAGTATAAAATTGAACTGGTAAATTATTAGGTCAAGATTTTTGGATGGGATGAAGTGAAATCAGAACAGGAACTTGGATTAGTATAGCACAGAAGTGTGTAGTAAGAACCCACTATGAGAGAGAAAAATAGGTTTAGGAGGGATGAGACCCAAAAAAGAGAAATAAAATAAGAAGGTCTAGCCCCATGGAGGAATTTCTGGGTTCTGGATCACTAAGGTAGTACAGTCATAGAGATAAGATCTATAAAGGGGAAGTTGAAGAAGCTGAGGAATTTTTGAGAGGATTTTTGAGCTTTTGAGAGGATAACATCATATACATTGAAGGCCATGGGTGTGAAAGTCTAGGATAGGATAATCAAAAAGGTTGTGATCCTGCCACCTGAACATAGAGAAAACAGAAAAATGTTTTTTGGGGGGGAATTTGATAGCTATCATCAATATAAGAATAAAATTCTATGTTTAGAATTTCATGAATTTCATGAATTTCAAAAGCAGTAAAACTGTTGACTAATAGCAGCAAAGGGCAGGTTTTGAATTAGTCTGGACCAAAGATTTTGTTTTGAGCATTACTCTTCCTCCTGCCTACCTTGGCAGGGGCAGAAGCTATTAAAGGCAGTGGCACAGCCCTCAGTCTCTGAGATCTTTCCCTGGTATAGGCAAAGGAGTGAAAGCATGATACTAAAAGCTCTAAGGGAAGTTATATCTAGTACTGCCAAGATTGGTTAAGGAAGCATCATCACTGGGGAAGAAACTTTCTCAAAACTATAAGACGTTAAAAGGTGTGTGAGAAAGAAGTCTAATACACTCGGCAGGCAGGTAATTGTAGCCTAGCTTTCAAAAGGCCACAGTAAAAGCAGAGGGAAGAACTGGATAGCTACTGAGAAAGGGTAAAGCTGAGATGTATGGGGTTGAGGCAGCATGTGGTAGAACAGCTTTCTATTCTGAATTACAAAGATTTGGAAGATAGGGCTTACTATGTACAGGACAATAAATTTTCATTCTTTTCCAAGAAGAAAAGAATGTTGCTGTCTTCCAGGTGCCAGGGTAGATCTTAAGGTTCAACTATCCAGTTCTTTGTGATTTGATACAATGTGTCTGTGTCTACACTGGCTCAGTAAATATCACAAAACTGCCCAGAACTGGGTTGTAATGTTGCCACAGCAGGTATACCCAATAGTGTTTTCTATATAGGAAAAGTAACTGAATGTGTGATTTCACTGGTAAAGGGTAAGAAAACTTTTTTTTTTTAAAAACCAATATAAATTGGGATCTTCTCTGCCTTTTGTAGTCTTATTGCTGAGAGGACTTAAAAGTTAATAATCTTTCCTATGCCCACCTAACCAGTATGTGCCAGGGGCAGAACATGAATCAAGGCTTTCTTCTTATCCACCATAATCACTCTGCCTCTCAATTGCTAAAGAAAATATAACTGAAGCAAATATTGCCTGAACAGCTGGAGTAACTTTTGGGATCACATATGACTATGTACTCTTCTGGCCATGCTGCTCTGATTTCTGGCTGTGTAAGTGGCAGAAGTATACAGAGCTCTCACAGAACTTTCACTTACCGTCTGAATTTATATCTCTTCATGGCATAGGTATGCTGGAGCCAGTTCATTCAGCTGAAAAGAGCCTATTGTTAAATGAGCGTTGTGAGCATTTGCACCTCAGAAATAAGCAAGGTTATAGATCAGGACTTATTTTATTGCTTGGTAACCATATAGACAAGTAATAGAGAAAATATTAATAATCCAGATTAAAACTAAAAATATGTACTGAGTACATTTTCCCCCTTGAGAGTCAGTTGGTAACCAAGTACACCCTTCCATGGTTACATAAGGAATAGCTAGCTTTACAGAAGAGGTATTATAGAAGTATTTAACAGCTACTCTATTAGGGCAGCTAGTTGGTACAGTGGATAGATCACTGACCCTGTAGTCAGGAAGACCTGAGTTCAAATTTGGCCTCAGACACTTGACACTTACTAGTTATGTGACACTGGGAAAATCATTTAATCCCATCACCGCACAAAAAGGAAAAAAAATAACTACCCGTTTTTCCTTACATGCTTCCAATATCCACATTTTGCAGGGGTAATATAACATCTCTCCATGTCCATGGAAGAGCCAAAATAAGATACCTTTCAATCTCTGGAGTGTTTCAGCACTTGATGATAGAATGATCCATTTATAATTTTAAGGAAATGAAATGCAACTCATGCTCAAATGTAACTATATAACTTTGTTATGTAGTAATAAAAGCAGTTAGGTTGTTCAGTGGATAGAGCACTGGACCTTACATGATAACATGAGTTTATATCCAGCCTCAGAAACTTACTAGCTTTGTGACCTCAAAAGGTATGAATCAAGTCCATCTCAGTTTACGTGAATTTACTTTACAAGTTTGTTTTTGTTTTGAGGCTAAAATGAGATCGTATTCATAATGCATTTTCAAACCTTAAAATACTCTATGAATTCTAGCTGTCATTAGTAATAACTGCTGATTATAAGTCAAAGGATTCATTGAGGATATATACCAACCTATAAAATGAATACTTGGATCCTGTATTTCCTTTATTCTAGGATGGTCTAGAGCAAGCATTGGACTCAACCAGATACTCATCATTCAATCAGTAATTATGTATTAGGTAACTTCTATGTACAAGGCACTTTGCCATATATCATTGCTAGGACTACATTTTGATTGATCTGATCATTTATTGAGGTTTATATTATTTTGTACTGAGGAACGAACAACTACCATTGATACCCTTTGTAAATGTGCTATCATAAAACTATGAATATACCAATAATGAGTAAACAAGATAAAAATACACAAATGCAATGTTACAACAACTTTTACACTTAGAAATTACACTTTCCTATTCATCAAATACTCTGGCTAATTTTATGTGTGTCTGTGTATGTGTCTCCCTTCTTCCCTTCTGGAGGAAGGCCCATAATTTGAACATGCTATCTCAAAAATCCTTTTTACAGGAGCATTAACCAATAAGAGCATTCATGGATAACTAAATAGTCATCAAATAAGAATTTATGTTTTGAAGGACATTATTACTCATGATTTGAAATCTTTCATGAATGTGCTATCCAGGGTAGATCAAAATCACAATCCTTGTCCAACAGCCACCATTTCCTTTGCTTTTATATAATGTCAGATGCTACAGAGGCTCCCTGGTGAACTCCCATTCATGGCTGTATATTTCACTGGCACTTTCTCATCCACAGCATTTGTTATGTTCAAGAAGTATTTCTCATGTCCCGCGGTTTAGTGTTTGAGATGACCCTTCTAGAGGCTCACATATGCATCCTCATTTTAATCCAACCCATCTAGCACCAAGTTTTAGTGGCATCACAGGAAGTCATAAGGAACCAGACTGTGTTTTAGAAATTCAAGTTCAACACATTACACAATCAATTAGTCAATCAAGTGCATCCTATGTGCCAGGATTTTTGCAGGGTAAAAGGAAGACAAAAGTGAAATATAAATAAGCTGACACATGAAGTGTTGGGCTACAAGCCAGTAATAACCAATATGTGTATGTAACTGCTATGGCTCAGATAAAATTGAATGAACAAATATCAGAAGTCAACTCACATCAGCAAGCTATACTAATCTGTATATATGAGACTTACCACTTAACCTTTATATCACATCATACTTGTTTCAGTGTGATTAACCTTAAGATATTATTTGCGATTAATTCAATTCTCCTCATGTCTGTCTATTCCTTTTCTTTAAGTTAAATCCTTGGAGGAGGTACTAGATGATGAGGATAATGAAGATGAAGAGGAGGATGAAGAAGAATACTGAGAGGCTAGGTTAAATTTTACAACATCTATTTTACTGTACATCTATAAGCTTATGATTGATGCAAAAGGCTTAGTCATTTTAGCCCAAGTGACATGGGAAGAATCGCCTCTAGGCAACACAATCAATCCACCTGTGTTTGTTTAGCTGTACATTCCAACAATGCATCTTGCAATGAAATCTCATTTTCATGAGAGTCTTGTCAAATATGTTGAGCCTCAGTGGTCTGTTATTCATGCATCAGCTACTTATAGGAACAACTCTACAGATGAATTCATCTACCAATTTATTGGCATGTCTTACCCCACTTTTCAATCCCAATTTCTAAAAGTATAAGAAATTTTGATTCAACTCATCTGAGAGTTTTGCTAAAGATGAATGAAACTCATCTTTGACATTTCAATGAATCACTTCCATATAGTTATACATACGTAGCAGTAGCAGCAGCAGTAGTAGCACTTGCAGTAGTAGTAATAAAATCACAATAATACTAACATTTACCTAGCATTTACTATGTGCAATGAACTGTGTTAAAGCCTTTACAGTCTATCTCATCTGACCCTCACAGTAACCCTGGGAGATAGTTGCTGCTGTTATGCTAATTTTACAAATGAAGAATGAGGCAAGAAGAGATTAAGTGAATTTCCCAGGGTCATGCTTTGAATTCAAACCCTCCTGACTCCAATCCCAGTGCTCTAACCCACTACACCACCTCTGACATAGCTAAAGCATGATGATTGTGCCTTAAACAATATAAGTCCTCACTATGTCTACAATGTTAGATACAATAGATATATGTATGTATGTATTACATACATAGATACAACTTTACATACATAGATGTATGTATGTATGTATGTATCACACACATAGATACAATTTTACATACGATGTTATATCTACAATTTATCCCTGCTTTCTAGATCTCAGATTTCTCACAATGAAATGGGGAAATTGAACTGGATGATCTGTAGGATCTAGCTTTGAGAAATGAATAAATGTCAACTATTTATTCAAATCCCATATCTACTTCTATTTCCTGAGGTGGATCAAAATCACAGAATCCAGGAAAACGTTCAGTAAAAAATAAAAAAAAAAACCAGCAGGAGGTGTGATAATAACCACCTTCCCATTCATCTGTAAGGCCATGATGTCACAGGAGGAAATATTCCTGCACCCAGGGAAGGAACTCAACTCCAGTAGCACCATACAATTACCACCAGGTTTTGAAAGGTCATGTCTGTTGTCATAGAGAGGAAAGAATTACTACGTGTCAAGAAATATGCCTTGTGCTTCTCCTAAATGTCTTGTATTCAGTTGCATCCCCAAACAACATAGCATAGAGTGAATGATAAAGCACTCAGTAAATGAAGTCTAGGTTGACTTGCATTGATCAGATCATAGCTTAAATGACCCATTCTTTCCTGATCACTGAAAGGTGCACATTGGTTTTAGTGTTGCTATTTTTGTTTTGTTTTCTTTCACTTTGATACCATTTCTTCGACTGGGTTGACTCTGGTACCTGCCTCACTTTCTCCCTCCTATGTCTACTAATCCTATAAATAAATACACATACATTCTTAGACAAAATATGAATTTTCTTTTTATTTGATCTGAATTGCAATTATTCATGTACTGACCAGTTTATAGCTTCCAAGTTTCAGCAATAGCAGCGATGACTATTAATCTGATGCCTAAGGAATAATAAAATTCCCTTACTTGAATTAAACTCTTGGACCTTTCCTTTAAAATAAAAAGAAATGCCAAGTCAATCCACAATGAGGTAGGGTTTCCATGGAACTTTAAGGACAACCCAGACAGAGTTATGGGAAAAGGGATGGAGAATAGAAGATGAATAGTATGGTATGAAGCAAGAAATACATTTCAATAAGAAAGATATTAACTGTCTAGCAAGAAAAGCCCAAAGTGGAAGTAAATATGCCTTCCTTGCTTTGGAACTTCAGAGAGAATCATGGACTACATCATCTTTGTATCCTTGAGTGACAAGTGTCAGCACAGCAGAGAAACCTTGTGCGCTGAAAATCAATACTGACATTTCTTCACTGGGATTGTAAATTAGGGAGATTACTTAGGTTCCAAAAGAAGGTGGGACTCAATGCAGAGAAGGAGTGCTTGAAACTCTTCTGAAAAATAGAGACTTTTATATGATAGGCAAAAGACTCTTCTACACACCTATTTTCTATATTGCTCTTGTTCTTCTCCTCCTTCTTCTTTGGCCAAGGTAAATTAAACTCATCCTCTTTCTAAAACTAGCTTGAAGTTTAAATAGTATTTTATTTTCCCAATTATATGTAAAACAATTTTTACCATTAATTCTGACAAGGTTTTGAGTTGTTTTTCTCCCTCTCTCTTTTCCTCCCTCACTTCCTTGCTTCTGAAAAGGATAAGCAATTTTGTAGATAACAAATGCATAATCATATAAAACTAATTTCTAGTTTAGTCAGAGTTGTGAAAGAAGAAACAGAACAACAGGGAAAATCACCAAACAACCAAAAGTAAATAAGAGAAAAAAATATGCTTTGATCTGCATTCAGAGTCTATCAGTTTGTTTTCTGATACACACACACACACACACACACACACACACACCATATACATAATACATATTTCTGCCTACTTGTCATTTCTTATTGCACCATAGTGTTCTATGACATTCCTGTACCACAACTTGTTTAGCCATTCTCTAATTGATGAACATTCCTTCAATTTCCAGTATTTTGCCATCATGAAAAGGACTTCTATAAATATCTTTGCAATGTAGATCCTTTTTGATTTTTTATGATCTTTTGGGGATTAAGACCTATGTAATGGTAATTTAAATGGGAAGATCTTTCCCATTCATTAATATGCTCATGTGACCTGCCTGAGTCACATGGAAGCCTGAGCCACATGAGTCTCAGTCACATGGAGCCTGTGGTGAAAGGAGTTTGCTGGAAGAGTGGAACAGGAAGAGGCAGAGCTAGAGCTGAGCTGAGAGGAAATTGGTCAGAGTCTAGTCAGAACTAGGAAGGATGCAGGCAAGCAGCCAACTGGTAGGGTGAGTGAAATAACTTGTTTGTGATTTTGTTTAAGGGACCCTGCTTGTGATTTGTTTAATGGAGCTGGTTTATGGGAAACCTAGCAGGGGAAAGGCTTGGGGATGATGTTGTTCTCTGCATTGTTATTGAGTGTAGATTTTTGTTACTATGATGGATTTGGCTTTCTGGTGTCTGAATAAATGTTTAGGTTCCATCTTCCATGTGGAGAGTCTGTGGTATTTTGTGATTCGGAATTGTGCCGAGATCGTAAATATGGTGAACATTGCCTTGGCACTACAAGCTAGTATTGGTATTGCTGAATCAAAGGGTATTCACAGTTTTACAGCCCTTTGGACATAGTTCCAAATTTCTCTCCAGAGTGGTAGGATCAATTCACAGATCCACTAATAGTGCGTAAATGTCTCAATTTTTCCAAATCCTCTCCAACATTAATCATTATCTTTTTTTGTCATATTAACTAATTTGATAGGTATGAGGTTTTAGTTGTTTTAATTTTCATTGCTCTGAGCAAAAGCTATTTATAGTACTTCTTCTTATGACTATAGATAACTTTGTTTTATTCATCTTAAAACTGCTTGTTCAAATCCTTTGTTCATTTATCAATTGGGGAAACACTTGTATTTGTATAAATTTTGCTTAGTTCACAATGTATTAGAGGAATGAGTCATTTATCAGAGACACTTGCTGTAAAGATTATTTCCCAGCTGTCTGCTTTACTTTTTGTTTTTTGATTTATAGGTATTTTCTTTTCCTTTGTTATCTACATAGATACATAACCAAATGCCATTAGAATGTAAGCTCTGTGCAAGTACAGGCTCTTCCCCTTTTTGTATTTGTTTCCTCAGCACTTCAAACTGTGCCTGGCACATAAATACTTTTGATTAATTATTAAATTTTATAGCATTTAGAAACACTAAATCTCAAATGGAATACATAGTATTGCTTTCACAGCCTATGTCCTTTCTGATGAGTGAAAGAAAAATGCTGCATGGAGTTGTAATAACTTTTAAGAGATGCACAAAACTCATATTACACTACATTTATGTACAATAAGCTGAGATTCTGGTATATGATTAGTTGTTTGCTCGGTTTCTTGATTTGAGAGTCTCAAATATGTCCAGCAAGTTACATGACTAAATGCTGGGTAACTGTCTGAGGTAACCAAGGATAATAAGTTTACAAGCTTGGCATGCCTATGCAACAAGTTTAAAACTGATCTGAAGACTGCTACACAGAAGTAGCTCCCTTCATCAACAAGAACTCTCATTGAAGAAACATCCATGGATTTTTGTACTTCAATTTCTCATTTATTCTCTTCCAGGAATGGAAGCTGTATTTTACCTGATGTAATATATAAGCAGCAAGGCTAGTCTTCTCTCTCAGTAAATCAGTGGCTTTATCAATGGATGCTGTAAATAACATTCATGTTAAGTTTGTTACCATTCCATTCACTTTGATGAAAAAGAGTGTTCCATTCTTCTGATGTATCTCAGTCTTACTCAGAGTTTTCACAAGCTTTCCACACTTCTATCTCTTCCATTTGCTCCACATACTTAAAGAGAAGGCTAACAAGTGTGACTTTTCCACAGCCACTTTTCCCACTGATAACTGGCACATCAGTAGTACAAATCATTTCCAGGGCAGGCACCTAATTCTATTCCAGTTGTACTTGGTTTGGCATTTCAAAATCAATTTCATATTAATCAGAATGAAAAACTTGGTAACTATGGCTCTGCATGAGCATCATTTTCTAATTTTTCTTCCTAAGGTTTACTTGTATTTGTGGAATCATCTCCTTCTGCATGCTTAGATTTCCTGGTCTCCACAGATGCAAGAAGTTTGATATCTATTTAAAATTCCATGATGGCAATGTCATAAAGTCATGTAGCAAGGAAGCAATATCTTTCAGATTCATAAAGATTATTAAGAAAGATACACTCTTTTCAATTGTCATTATCTCAATATTTTTAATAACTTCAGAAATGATTGAACATCTTGAAATGATACCTTTCCAGAGAGTTTAATTCACCTTCTTTAACATAAGTGTGCCCATATGTGAGGCCAAGCAAAGTAGGATCTTTCACTGTTTTTGTTTTAGTATAATAAAGAAGTATAATGCTTCTGCTTGAATGTGATTAACTTCCTCACCCATTGATGGGCCTGCTGATTAAGAGAAGCTTGATTAGGGGAGTTGTTTTGAAGGGCTTTCCCAAGTACTTTTTGTTTTTTCTATTGAGGCACTGGGTTAGAGAGTTATGCCCTCTGGCTCTGAAAAGTGTAAAAATACTCTGAGGGTGAGGTTTTACTTTGGGGCTTAGTTTTTGGAAGAAGTTTTGTGCACCAGATGAGACTCTGGGAAGATGCTAAGAAGTTCCCCAGTTTTGAAAACCCAGATGTTGGTGCTTCCCTCCTTGGTAAAGAAGTATCTTTGTAAATAGTCAGGCAGTTTGGAAGCACTGTCTGTTGATTTTTGATTTCTCTGAAATTTTGATTTTCTCTGATACCTATGCTTGATTAAAGTAATTGTAAATCCCTCAAAAGCTGTCTTTCCTTTAAGAGATGCAGATCAAAGAACTTGTGGCAGCAGGCTCCCCTGTGTATGGTGGAGTGCTTACTACTACACCATACTCTCTACATATCTTTTTCAGTTTATTATATGTCACTAATGCATTCTCCAAATTATTCATTATTTGGAAAAGAAATTCATACCGATAAAATGCAAGTCAACTTGCTTCACATCTAATAAGCTTCAGTTCTCCTAAGGTTATTTTTACCAAAGTCAGCTTTCCATGGACAACTATTTAGGATCTCTTCCAAGTCTTTGAAGAAGCTCTCAGGATGTTCTAGTTTCAGAAAACCATGAAAATGCTGAGGCAGAAGGATTGGAAAGAATTCCACTGTTTTTGGAAACTTCAAAGTTCTCATTCTTTGTAAAGGAATTGGATTTTTATTCAATAAACTTTTTTTCTCCTGTGAAGAATTTCCATTTTTCCCCTCTGAGAACCCATCACCCTTTTTTAAAATATCTGAATGCTTTTTGAAGATTTTCAAAGTTCAAATTGTGAAAACTTGATCTTTCATATCCCCACTTTAAAAAGTTCTATCTAAAGTCATCTTGAAATTCACAGGCCAAAAGAAAATGTGTACAAATACATCTTTGACTGAATAATAAGTCTGTTTGTAAAAAGTAAGATGGCAATCCAAGAATGAAGTACCAGGATGCCACAAGTTTTATTATTACTTCAACTTTCCACCAAGAATCAACAAATGGAAGCTATCTAAAAACTTTGTGATGTTTTAACCTTCAGTTGCAACCATCCCTGCAACATCAGAAGATCCCCCATTGTCAGGTTAGTGAAAGTGAAGATCACAAGCTGCCCCAAGCCTGTGGTGACTTTCTTTCTAATTTTGATTGCATTGACATGGTTTGTGCAAAACCTTTCAATCTAATATAATCAAAACTGCCTCTTTTACATTTCATAATGATCTCTATCTCTTATTTGGTCATGAATTCTTTCCTTCTCCATAGATCTGATGGGTAAAGTATTCCTCTTCTAATTTGTTTATGACATCATGCTTTATATCCAAAACATGTAACCATTTGACCTTATTTTGGTAGGTAGATAGAAAGTATGAGATTCTGAGCTAAGTTTAGTTTGTGTCTTATTTTATCCAGTTTTCTCAGTAGTTTTTGTCAAATAATGAGTTCTTATCCCAGAGGCTGGAGTCTGGGTTTATCAAACTCTAGGTTATGATGGTCATTTACTACTGTGTCTCAGGTACCTAGTCTCTTTCACTAATCCACCTGTAATGGTGGATATATTTCTTTATTTCTATTTCTTAGTTTGTATGACATAGTTCTGGTGACTTTCTTTATAATATAGTTTGGGATTTAATATTTCTAGGCAACTTTCCTCTGCATTTTAAAAATTAATTCCCTTGATATTCTTGTTTTTCCAGATAAATTTTGTTATTATTTTTTCTAGCTCTATCAAAAAAATTTTGGTATTATTTTTAGTATATTATTAACCTGAATTATTACAGGGGAATTGAAAGTACTTTTGAGGGAAAGAAATGCAGTCCAGATGCTGACGTTTTCAGGTTTACCCTGGAAGAGTATGTAAGCTGGATTTTGTGAGATTTTTGTGATAACTTTGTATTTAAAATTGTACCCATGTCCATTGTGTCAGATGCCAAGATCCAATTGCCACATAGTTTACAGGAGTTTTTAAAAGTGAAAAATATAGGAGAAGAAAATTTGGAACTCAAAAAACTTGTAGAACTGAATGTTGTAAATTCAAAATAAATAAATATTTTTAAATGAAAAATATAGTAAAAAATGAATTGCTCCTTCACTTAACAAGTATTTCTTGAACATCAAGATAATGTAATACCTATATGACCTTGGGCAAGTCAACAAATGTCTCTAGGTCAGTATTTTCTCATCTGTAAAATTAGTGGGCTAGACTAGATAGCCTTTAAGATGCCTCCCCCCACCCAAAAATTTCTTAATATGAGATCCAGTGGCTAACTTTGTGGGAAATGATTATCTGCATATTGTGAAACCATAATGAGCTACAAAATGTAAGGAACTTAAAACATAGTGTAAAATCATTCTTTTGAATGGATAGATTGCAGCTCCAAATTGTACCTTGTTGATTTTGTGTACATATATGTGTGGGCATGTATGTGTGAAGTACTCCAATAATTCTGAGATATTATTTAAGGCATTTGATTATAACTTTTGGACATATTCCACACCAGATGCTTCTATTTGATGAGATGCATATTATGAATATTGTGTAGTCTCTTTTTATTGTTATTTAATCAATGCTCTCACTGGGATGAAAAAAAAATAAACATTAGCTAGTGACCTGTTATACTGAGTGATAATTCTCTATTTCTTCCTAAGAATCCTTTACCTTTTTTTCCTCCTATTCTTTGGTACAGTTGAAATCTACTCCCATGGATTTTGTGTTGTGTGGTTTGAAAACAAACTGCATTTTATGAAGTGCTTAGTGATTTTGATTTGTGATTGATACCTTGAATTGCAGCAGGGGAATTGCCTCTCAATTACACTCTTACCTCTCTTCTTGAGCAATCAGAAATAAGCACTCACATTATGTCCAGCCAGAAAAAAATCTAGGGGAGAATTAGGCAATTAATGAGTGGCTTTAAGGAGCAAAGGGTGAAAATCTGGACGATTTTCAAAATTAAAACAACAACCATAGCAACGCTTTTTTTTTATTTTACCTTGTATTTTTTCGGTCTTTTAAAAAATTACCCAGAAAACTAGCATACTGCAGCTCCTGGGAAGATGGAACTTCTGTTTGGGAAATATTTTTTTCAAAGATGAAGTGAGCCTCATTTGGTTTCTAAACTCATAATTGCTGAGAATGAGAGTTATATGCTCTGGTCAAATTACAGTAAAGGCAGCTTTTCAGCCACTTTCTACTAATGATCATTAAAGGACAATAATATAATGATTCAGAATTATGTCACAAGGAAATAGAGGTATTAGCATTGTTTTTTCACTCTCAGAAGTCAACATGCTGTTTGGCCTCCATCAAGTGAAATAAAAATTAAGAACAATTGCAATTATTCAGTTATTTTATTGCCAGTAGATCAAAGTTATGTGTATGTATGAGTACACACATGCACACACACACACGCATACACACACATATACACATATCTAAATACATATTGTGTATATGTATACATATATATGTACATATATACACATTATATTCATATATTTTATACACATACATATCTATCTACACATCTGTGTGTGTATTATAGTTAGAAGGAGATAGTATAGATATTTATTTTCCTCTCAAGCATCATGTTTGGCATTCTTTTGGGGGATCAACTACCCTACATTCTGCAGGTGACTCATATGCAAATTTGTCAAATTATTCATTTATTTTCTTTTCCAATTCTAGGGTCCACCTATCACTCCAAGAGTTTGGGAGATAAAAAAATAAGAGTTCTAGATCAATCTATGTGTTTCTCTACTCAGCCTTATCTAATATTGTTTTTTAGTAAAGGAGACAAGAAAGAAAACAAGTATTGGAAAGGAATTGAAATTGTACCCTTTTATTACACTCATTCCTTACTTTTTTCCTTTTTGGTAGATGGCTATACCAGACTGGTTTGTTGAAAGGTGTGGAATTGGGCCAAAAATAATATCACCAATAATGTGACTTTTGCCAACCCAAACTACATTTCACATGAAATCCCAAAATTCTTTATCATAGACCACTCCGACTTTAACCTCGTGTCACCTTTTATATGAAACCTTTATTTTACATGAAACCCCAGTTGCTAGTGACAGCCCCACCTCCTCAGTTTCTAACCAGAAAACTCTATCTCTCTGCCCCCAATTGTATGACATTAAGTTCACTCAGCATTTTGACAAAACATTTTTTTATATAAATTTCAAAGTTTCTGAAGTACAGGTGTATCCGTTCACATCTCCCATATTATGACACTGCTTAAAGCCACACCTGTCAGGGAAAACTACCTCAGTGAAGTTCAAGAGGTACATGAGTGCTTATTGCTAAGTTAGGGAAGTCTATGAAGTCTAAATTGAATTGCAACACTCCCATGAGGATTTTTCTTTATTTCTAGGACCATTTAATCTTCTGACCGTATTCAATCAATCTTCTAAGGAGTACATTATGGATGTTTTGTTTATTAATATATTCATCAATCTAATGAGATATAGATTATCATCATTATATATTCCTATCTCATTTTTCTTTGTTTCTTCCTCTGACCAAAATTGCAATTAAATTTTAAATAATTTTTATTTTAAATTTTTTCATGTAAAATTTTAAAGTTTAATCAGTAACAAAATGTACTCTTCTTCCTCCAGTTAGATACCTACCCCACTATAAGTGACCTTATGATTTTAAGTCTATTCAGAATCTAGTTTATTTCAGAGGAAATTCCAATATCTTATAGACTGAAAAAAGTTATAATCCAAATGAAAGGACTTAAGAACTAGCTATCCACATAATAATCAACAAGGACAAAAACAGTTGATATTTGGAGATAACCTGTAACATCCTTTAAGGTTTCTCTATATATATACACATGTGTATGTATATACACATGTATATTCATATATATATGCATATTCCATACACTTACATACACATTATGTATACTAATATACTATGTATGTAAATATGATTATAATTATACACAGTCATATGCAGTATATGTGTGTGTATATATGTGTATATATATATATATATATATATACATATATATATAAAACTATATTACCATATTATGTTTGTATGTGTGTGTGTGTACACACAAAAATATAGGCATTGTATTTTGGTAAGGGGCTCCTATCATTAATTCCCCAACTAAACTACTATATCTCTTATCAACACACTTGGAGTTTAGTGGCATCAGAAAGTTAGGACTGGGTCCTATGAACCCTGCCTTCTGAGGAAAATCAAATAAATATCTGTGAGGGCAAAGAATGTGGGAATAGTATGCTCTCCCTACCCCAGGTGTGTCCCATAGCTGCCTAGAGGATGAAACACTAATTCTGACATTTAACTCAGGAAAACTATGGGCTAAAAGAAATGAAGACTATTACCTTCATGAAGTTGGAAACCCTATGTCTGGTTCTTTTAAATATAAGGTATACTTTTGCACACCTATGGGAAGCTGTTCAGAAAATTCTAAGCCAAACATTAATGGGTGGTATTTAAAAGGAAGGCTGTTTCATCACAACTTAACCTCCTAGAATGTCTAAACTGGTGAGGGGCCAGAACCAAGTTGGCAGAGAGAAGCCAGGATGTTATCTGTGCCCTCCCCAGCTTCCCTCAGAAACAACATGAAATCAAGCCTCTGAAAAGAATTCTGGAGTGACAGAATTCACAAAAAGACAGAGTGAAGCAATTTTCCAGCACAAGATAACTTAGAAGAAATTCAGGAAAGGTCTACTCCAGTTGGGTAAAAGTGGAGTGCAGCCCAGTGCAGGTGGCATCTAAAATGGCCAGCAGGATACTCTTAGACACAGCACATATTAACAGCCAAACCCCTGAGGTTCTGCCTCAGCAGGCCATCTATGAGACCACTGGCCCCAGCATAGCAGGCAAACTACCAGTCCTGGAACCCAGGACACAACAGGCGCAACTAGTCTGGGCCACCTTAGTGTGGTGGGCAAGCCACCAGCCCTAGAGGCCCAGGTACAGAAAAAGTCACAAGGCCCCTGGCCCTTGGTGCAAGAAGCTTGCTATTGTACTCAAGGAGGAGAACTCAACTCAAAAAAGGAGCCCTAACCATAGAAAGCAACTATGGCAAAAGAGAGAAAGACAGAGAGAGAGAGAGAGAGAGAGAGAGAGAGAGAGAAACAGAGACAGAGACAGAGAGAGACAGAGAGACAGAGACAGAGAGGGAGAGATAGAGAGACAAAGAGACAGAAAGAGATAAAAACACAAACCCAGAAGAGAACAACAATTTCAAAATGCCTACTTGCAATGTCTTCAAATTGGAATATAAATTGGTCTCAAGGCCAAAAATTTCTCTTGCCAAAGTTCAAAAATAAATTTTAAAAATCAAGTAAAATATGCAGAAAAAAAGTAAATGGGACTTATGTAAGAGAATTATATAAAAAAGTCAACAGCTTAGAAAAAGAAGCAGCAAAAATTGACTGAAGAAAAGAACTTAAAAAATAGAATCAGCCAAACTGGGAGAAAAATAACCACTGAAGAAAATAACTCCTTTGAAAGTAGAATTGGCCAAATGGAAAAGGAGGTACAAAAGCTGGCTGAAGAAAATAATTCCTTAAAAATTAAAATTGAGTAAGTCAAAGCCAATGACTCTACAAGACAGCAAGAAGCAATCAAACAAAATCAAAAGAATGAAAAAAATAGATTAAAATGTAAAATACCTCATGAAAAAAATTACTGACCTAGAAAATGGATTTTGGATAGATAATTTAAAAATTTGTTTGGGGGAGCGGAGCCAAGATGGTGGAGTAGAAAGATGGACCTGTAGAAGTTCCCCCACATAGCCCATAAAACACCTGTAAAAATGACTCTAAACAAATTCTAGAGCAGCAGAAGCCACAAAACAACAGAGTGAAAGAGATTTCTATCCTAAGACAGCCAGAAAGGCTGACAGGAAAGGTCTATCACAACAGACACAGAGCATAGTGCTTGGGCCATGCATCAAGGCAGGTACAGCACCCAGAAAAGGCTTCAGGGAGCCACCAGCAGCATCAGTTTCAAGATTGCTCAACCCCAAAACACCAAAGACAGCATCAAAGGTCAGTAAGAAAGCTCCTTCACACTGGAGAAGGGAACGTGGTCTAGACCACAAGAAGTAGCCACTGCATCCATTTTTGCAGCCCTCTGCCTAAAACCCCTAGGGGAATTGAGTGGCTGATCTAAATCTCAGCCCTGAGTGGCAATACTGGGAGGCCTCCACCTAAAGACCCTGGGGGAATTGAGCAGCTTCTGAATCTCAGCCCTGAGCTCAGCCTTGGGGTGAGGAGGACCATGGTGTAGTGGAGTTGGAGGAAGTTGTAGAGAGGGAATTCTACTTGCAGATTCTAGGCAGAAAGGTTTTTTGGTTGTTCCCAGACCAGTGCACAGACCAGGAGTGGAGTAAATTCCTGTCCCTTGATTGTGCCACCTTGGAGGAACTGAGAACTTACAGGTCCCTAGATTATACCTATCTCTTGATAAAGGACTCAAACATCAAGTAACTGTCTGGGAAAATACCCCAAAAGGGGAAACAAATAAGACTGTAGAAGGCTCCTTTCTTAGTGAGGAGATATTTTTTTCCATCTTCCAAATGAGGAGAAACAATTTAGGTCTTCAGAGGAAGATCTAAAAGTCAAGGCTTTTGCATGCAAAACCTCCAAAATAAATATGCAATGGTCACAGGTAATGGAAGAGCTCAAAAAGGATTTTGAAACTCAAGTAAGAGAGATGGAGGAAAAATTGGGAAGAGAAATGAGAGAGATGCAAGAAAATCATGAAAAGTAAGTAAACAACTTGCTAAAGGAGACCCAAAAAAAATGCTGAAGAAATGAACATTTTTAAAAATAGACTAACTCAAATAGTAAAAAAGGCCCAAAACGTCAATGAGGAGAAGAATGCTTTAAAGAGAAGAATTAGCCAAATGGAAAAGGAGGTTCAAAAGCTCACTGAAGAAAACAGTTCTTTAAAAATTAGAATGGAGCAGATAGAAGCTAATGACTTTATGAGAAAGCAAGAATTTACAAAACAAAACCAAAAGAATGAAAAAATAAGAGGTAATGTGATATATATCATCTGAAAAACAACTGACCTGGAAAATAGATCCAGGAGAGACAACTTTAAAATTATGAGACTACCTGAAAACCATGGTCAGAAAAAGAGCCTAGATGACATCTCTCATGAAATTATCAAGGAAAACTGCCCTGATATTCTACAACCAGAGGGCAAAATAAATATTGACAGAATCCACTGAACACCTCCTGAAAGAGAGCCAAAAGGAGAAACTCCTAGGAATATTGTTGCCAAATTCCATAGTACCCAGGTCAAGAAGAAAATATTGCAAGCATCTAGAAAGAAACAGTTCATATACTGTGGAAATACAGTCACGATAACGCAAGATCTAGCAGCTTCTAACATGAAGGAATTGAAAGTTGTGGAATATGATATTCCAGAAATCAAAGGAACTAGGATTAAAACCAAGAATCACCTACCCAGCAAAACTGAGTATAATACTTCAAGGGAAAAATGATCATTCAATGAAATAGAGGAATTTTAAGCATTCTTCATGAAAAGACCAAAATGGAATAGAAAATCTGACTTTCAAACACAAGAATCAGGAGAAGGATGAAAAGGTAAACAGGAAAGAGAAATCATAAGGGACTTTCTAGAGCTGAACTCTTTTACCTTCCTACATGGAAAGAAAATATTTGTAACTCTTGAGAGTTTTCTCAGTATTTGGGTAGTTGAAGGGATTACACACACACAGAGAGAGACACACACACATACATATAATATATATATATATATATAATATCTATATCTATCTATCTATCTACATATATAGACTGAGAACACAATATGAATTGAACAAGAAGGGATGATATCTAAACAAATAAAATTAATGGGTAAGAGAGGAATATATTGGGAGGAGAATGGGACAAATGGAATGTTGCAAATTATCTCCCATAAAAGAGGCAAGTAAAAGCTTTTCCAATGGAAGAGAAAAGAGAGGAGGTGAGAGGGAAAAAGTGAAACTTTCTCTCTTCACATGTGGCTTAAGGAGGGAATAACATGCTCACTCAATTTGGTATGAAAATCTGTCTTACACTACAGGAAAGTAGGGGAGAAGGAGACAAATGTGTGTGGGGGGTGATAGAAGGGAGGGCAAATGGGAGGAGGGAGTAATTAGAAGTAAGCACTTTTGGGGAGGAACAAGGTCAAAAGAAAGAATAGAATAAATGAAAGCCAGGATAGGAAGGAGGGAAATATAGTTAGTGTTATACAACATGATTATTATGGATGTGTTTTGCAAAACTACATATATATAGCCTATATTGAATTGCTCACCTTCTCAGTGGGATTGGTGGCAAAGGAAGAAGGGAGAGAAGTTGGAACTCAAAGTTTTAGGAATGAATGTTGAAAATTGTTTTTGCATACAACTGGGAAATAAGAAATAAAGGTAATGGGCTATAGAAATCTATCTTGCCCTGCAAGGAAAGAGAGAAGATGGGGACAAGGGAAGGGAGGGATGTGATAGAAGACAGGGCATATTGAGGGAATGGGTAAGCAGAATGCAAGATGTTATGGGTGGGGAGAGAGGAGAGATGGGGAGAAAATTTGAAACTCAAAATTTTTTGGAAATGAATGTTGAAAACTTAAAATTAACTAATTAATTAATTAATTAGAAAACAAGAAATCTTTCTCCATGCTTCTAGCCTGACCCAATTCCTGACTTGACTCAGATACCTCAGCACAGATCTCTAGCTCATCTAACCAAATAGCTTCTAGGGACTTACCCTCATACTTTTCCTTGAGTTCTTATTATCAATACCTTCCTCAGGAATCCTTGAGCCTAAACTGGCTGTGCTTCCCCTATCCTAGGCATAGTTGATCAGCAAGTATATAAATCTCTCTGCAAAGTGGGCAGGTACATATATGCATGGATATATGTGTATGTATGTATATGTGTATGTATATATATATATATATACACACATCCTGTATGTGTGCATATACATGTACATATATGTATGCATATGTACATGCATGTATACACATACATACATGCATATTCATATCCACATATAAATATATGCACATGAACACATAAATATATACACATAGATATGTATATGTATGTATGTGTTATATATATATTCTGTTACTACTGGGACAAAAATAAAAATTACCTTTTTTTTTGCTATACTTATACACTTTTCTTTAGTGGGCACATTTGTTCTGCCAGTAGAGAAAAATGTTTGTTTCCTTCCTTGGTGCCAAACAAATATTTGCTTTGGTGCAGAGGGGATGGCCAAATGACTCTGCAAATACCAGCTGGGGTCCAGCTGGTGGGAAATAAACAAAAAGAATTTGTATCATTAGAAGAGAACAAACAGGAAAAAAAAGCAAAAGAAGCTGCAAAACCCAGTGTAAAGTATATAGTTCAGACTTGTTAGTGGCAGAAATGAGTGTTCAGCACTTTCCAGAGGAAGCAGAGAATATATGTCTTATAAATTAAATTCATTTCCTCAAACTAGTACTAGAAAACAGAGAGATGAGGTTCAGGTGACAGTCTTTGGGATATATAAATCTCGCAGTTTTCATTGTTAACTTTTCACCTGTTCTTTATCACACAAACACAGGCCATGAATTTTATCAGCTAAACTAAGTTGAAGTGCTGAAGAGATAATTATTTGGCTATTCTGTAGTCTGTCCATGTATATAAAATAATCATTTAGTCTGTCATTACTGATCTATAAAGCAGAGTTGAAGTTTGGAATCTTAGAATGCAAAACCATTTAACGATCAAGGCAAATCACAAGATTAGTTAATACATGATCAGATCAACAGAAGTCTTCCTGAAGAAACTTTAAAGGAACTAGCCCAGATTCTGCTAAATTGTAGATATTTTTAATTCAAGGAATTTCCTTCCTAACTTTTTGTATTATGGATGGATATTTTCTATCAAGGAACAGGATTGAACAATCTTGCTTCTTAAACCAGGGTAACAACAAATATATGAAAATTCAAACATTTTATAACTAGAATTTTGGTTGATGGCCTCAGTCTGATGTTTTTGGATATGGCAGAATTTAAACTGCCATCAATATTATCATCTTCCAAATCAAGAGATGATACATCCATATAGCTCAATGACACTTAAGACCTGCAAAATAGGAAGAGTATTTCTTCACATCATAAATTTGGGGTTGGGGACACAGTAGAGCATATAGAAGAAGGATTACAATGTACAACAGAAAAAACCTGGTTTCTCTTAATTTGAGTGTCATTTCTAAAGCACAATAACTCCTGTCCCAATTTTAAGAATTATCAGCCATTTTGCAAAATGCCCCAGGGAATCCCCAGAAAAGATACTTCAAAAGCTTCTATTATAATAACCCATTACTAGGGGTGTTATTCCCCAATCACCTTTGTTTTTGTATTATGCTGAGGAAGCAGATATTGAAGAGGAGTTACACTGTAACTCCCATGGAGGTTCATGGACCCCCATCTTTTTGTGTATGGTGGTAGAAAAGTATGTTATACCTAAGTTTCTCTTCCTGATAATTATGGTAATTAATAACAACAACAACAGTAATAATAATAGCAGTTAATAGTTCTATAACACTCTGGTTTGCAAAGTATTTCACATGAATTATATCTTCTAGTCCACTATGTTAAGCCAAGTTCACTCAATAGATCTTATATCTAATGTTTTTCAAATTCTGTCAGCTTAAACAAATAATTTAACCCTTTGAGACTCAATTTACCTATCTGTAAATGGTATTTGGACTATATCACCTTGAATTTCTACCTCCAAATTTGACATAAATATTATGAATATGTTTAGACTAAAAACATAGAAAGTTTTCTTTCTTTTATCTTTTGCAAATTGAAAAATGCAATCTGCATTGTTAAGCCTCCATTACCTCTTTCTATTTTAACCAAATATGCACTTCTTCAGAACACAGAGTGTTTAATTATGTCTTGATGTCTTCAGGATGTTGCATAATAAGTACTTAATGAATACTTCTTCTTTGATGGATTCTTCTTATTTGGAATGGATTGACTTAAAGTTCTGATAATTAAGGTCAAATATCGACCCAATGTAACTGACTACGAAAATAGCCAAGAAGTTTCAGGGGAAAAATTCATTTCACATTTTATGCCCTCTCTCTACTGTTAAGGAAGCTCCACTCCGTCTGTTTTGATTTGTTTAATCATTCTTGACTTATTCTCTAGCTCTTTGATAGATTTCTAAATTTTCTTCAGCTGGATTGGAATCTCCTCAAAGGCAGGAATCAAGTTTTCTGCTTCCATTATGTTCTGTATAATAACAAAAGTAACACAAAAATAGCTCAGCAAAAACCAATGAAATAAACAAAGGGCTTCAAACTATACTAGATCATTGTTTATTATATACATGAACATTCACTAATTTTCCGGAGACTATGAAACATCTGGCTCTCATACATCTTTTCAAAAGACCACTCAAAAATGGGGATAATTATTATGGCAAAGTTTAAAACAATATTTATTCCTTTTCAGCAGCTAGAAAGAAAATAACCTTCTGACTCATCACACAGTTAATGTTTATTTCCTATCGTGGGATTTATAAGGAAAACAGAATAGCTCATTATTTTAGGTGCTGCAATTACTTGTTTTGTCAAGAGTTAAAAAGCATGTATCCTTTCTAAAATTCCTTAATGCGTGATCTTTTGCCACAATGACTCTGTTAATAAATAAGTTATATCTGCATACCAATTGCATTAATCAATATCAGGTCTTCAAGATCTCTGTTTATAATGATCCAATTTTCCATTTCACATTTAAAAATTATTACCAATTTGATTAGTTCCATTTTAGATGCTAGTGCCCACTCGATTTCTAAAGTATATTATCTTTGTGGTTTATAAGTATTTAGTTTAAGTCTCAATGGAGGTATTATCTTTAGAAAGCACTACCTAAAATATGTGTTCATGTGTGTGCATGTGTGTGCATGTCTGTGTGTGTATGAGAGAGAGAGAGAGAGAGAGAGAGAGAGAGAGGGAGAGGGAGAGTTGGAGTTTGTACTATGTGCCAAACTCTAAGCACTTTGCAATTATTATTTCATTTGATCATGACAACAACAACCCAGGAAGCTACATTCTATTCTTAGCCTTATTTAATATTTAAAGAAGCTGAGACAGAGAAAGGTTAAATGACTTGCCTAGCTTCAAACAATTACAAGTAGCTGTGGTCAGAAAACACAATTTTCCAGGGAAAGAATCCTTACTTCAATAAAAACACTAGCAAATATGATAAAATACTTTGCAGAAATTCAGAAAGTTACTAAATTGTTAATTTCTTGTAAACTTTCATTACATGTGCTAAACACAGCTACATTTTTCCTTTGTAAAATATATAGAATACCACAATGTGATATATGTATGTATGTATATATAATATGTATACACATGTGTGTATATATTTGTGTCTGTGTATATGTGTATACATATATATGTGTATGTATATATGTGTATGCATGTATGTGTGTGTATACACACACACATGAAATTGCAGTATGTAATTCTGGATATCCTCTGTGGTTTGATAATTTAATGAAATGTAGCTGAAACGTATGTCTATTAAATGGAGTCTTATTAAATTTACATATATATGAGATATATGGACATACATGTACACACATACATGTGTGTACTCACATATAACTCACTGGCCAAGCTTTTCTGGATATTACCATTCTGTTTGAGAGATGTACTTGTCCATAGTATAGTGACATCCCACCCCATCCCATCCCATGAATATGTAGGTATGCAATTTCCTAGTTAGAATGTTCCCTGAGATTTGACAATTTGATAAAGACTAGATGAAATGAAATACATTCTTTCAATATGTGCAATGTATATACATGCATATATACTCACATACATATCCATGCCCATAATGCATATATACATATGTGTATGTGTGTGTATATATACATGGTAAGAATGGTTCATGTTAGATATACACATCTATAGACACATGTATACATATGTTTATATGCATACATACATAGTTAAACACACTTACACATATACATATATGTATCTATGGATGTGTGTATACCCACTAAGTGTATGAGATATATGTGTATATGTATGTGCATATATACATGTAATCATACATGCATAGATATATAGATAATCTCAGACATTTTGCTTGGCTTCCTCTCTCTCCAGAATAAGCTGATTACGTGAATTTTCTTCTTCATTAAGTAGCAAAAACGAAAAAGAAAGTCTTGTAGCTACTACGGCAAAAAAAAATGATGTCTACAAATTTCTTCGCTATATTTTAATGAGCTATCTTTAGTGGGAAGATGTGTACTGCACTGGAGATAGATGTTTGTTTTCATCCTTGGTGCCAACAAATATATTGATTTTGAGCATAGAGGATGGATAAACGGCTCTGCAAATACCACTTGGGGTCCACCTCCTTGAAGGTAGGAGCTGACATTTTCTATTTGTATCCCCAGAGCTTAGTACAGTTCCTGAAACATAGTAGGCATTTAAGAAATATTTATGGCATGGAATTATTAAATGTATCTATCCATCTCTCTGTTCATCAATCTATTCATGTATCATTTACCTCTCTCTGTCTCTCTCTGTCTCTGTCTCTCTCTGTCTCTGTCTCTCTCTCTCTCTGTCTCTCTCTCTCTCTGTCTCTCTCTCTTCCTATCAGAGAAACAGAGATATCCTATGACCTTGTCTAGAAATAGAAACAGTGAGGGTCATTATGACATTTTCAGAATCTGAGTCCCCTGAAAATAGATGTAGTTTAGGTCAGAGACCTAAAGAAAAAATATTTGTTTGATTAGCAAGGATCAGAGTCATACACATAAATATATCAGACCCTGCTTATTGTCCAAGCAAATTTTCTCAACAGAAAAGTGAACAAGCCAGACTAAAATAATCATCAATTTAGGAAATGATAAAATGTTTTAACGTACTATTAAAAAGTAAAACAAGGCAAGATAGTAGTCCAGCATAAATGATCAAATGGGTCTTCAGTTTTAGTTAAATTTTTACCTTGCTGACAAGGAGTTTTGCTATTACTTGAGTTGGTAAAGTAAAGATATTTTTTTTTAGGAAAAGCAGTTGTTGGCAGGTCCTTTATAGAAATTAATCCACTCATCATTTAAAATTTGAGCCTAAACCATGCTGAGATTGTATATGAATGAAATAAAATGTAAACCTGGCAATTTTATTTTTAGTAATTTGTCAGGACTCATACTAAATTTTGGAGATTCATATCTGATCCTTCTTGTACAGCACACACACACACACACATACACACAAAACACAATTATTCTCTCTAACAACCCTAATACTGAGAAAGATCTCATGAGTTACAGATATCATCTTTCCATGTAGGAATGTAAATAGTTCAGTTTAAATTTGTATTTTACATTTATAATTAATGAATCCCTTATGGCTTTTTTTCCTGTTTATCTTTTCCTGTTTCTCTTGATTCTTGCATTTGTAAGTCAAATTTTCTATTCAGTTCTGTTCTTTTCAACCAGAATGCTTGGAAGTCATCTATTTAATTGAAATTCCATTTTTCTCCTGAAGTATTATGCTCAATTTTGTTGAGTAGGTGATTCTTGGTTTTAATCCTACCTCTTTGATTCTGAAATATGTTCTAAACCCTATGACCCCTTAGTGTAAATATTGTGTTATCCTGATTTTTTTCTACAATACTTGAATTGTTTCTTTCTGACTGCTTGTAATATTTTCTCCTTGATCTGGGAACTCTGGAATTTGGCTGCAATATTCCTAGGAGTTTTCCTTTTGGGATCTCTTTCTGGAGGTGATTGGTGAATTCTTTCCATTTCTATTTTTAAATGATCTCTCCTGGATTTATTTTCCAGGTCAGTTATTTTCCTAATGAGATATTTCACATTATCTTCTATCTCTTTATTCTTTGGCTTTGCTATGAAATTTCTTGATTTCTCATAAAATCATTGGTTTCCATATGCTCCATTCTAATTTTTAAGGAATTATTTTCTTTTGTGGGCTCTTTTACATTCTTCTCCTCATTGGCTTTTGCCATTTGGGTTACTCTATTTTTAAAGGTGATATTTTCTTCAGCATTTTTGGAGGTCTCCTTTAGCAAACTCTTCACTCATTTCCTATGATTTTCTGGCATTGCTCTTATTTCTCTCCCCAATTTTTCCTCTACTTCTCTTACTTGATTTTCAAAAGCCTTTTTTAGCTCTTCCATGGCCTGAGACAATCCCATATTTTTCTTGGAGGCTTTGAATGTAGGTCCCTTGACCTTGCTGTCTTCTTCTGGTTCTATGCTTTGAGCTTCCTCATACATAAGAAAACACCTTTTCACCAAGAAAGTAATCTTCTGTAGTCTAACTTTTATTCCCCTTTATGATCATTTTACCACCCAATTACTTGACTTATGAGCTCTTTGTTAAGTAGTAGTGTGTACTTCCCCAAGTTTTAGGGATTTTTGTGCAACTGTTTTCAGAGATATCTCTGGGGACCTATAAATTTTCAATTCCTCCAAAGTGGTATGATCAAAGGAGAGGTATTATTCCTCTCCTGGCCTGCACTGCAGGCCATGAGCAACCACAAGCATTCTTTTCTGCCCTGAAGCTGTGAGTAGGATTCCTTCTCCAAAGATGCCACCAGCTCTGCAACACCTGCGCTCCTCCTTGCTCCAGGACCACCACCCAGTGCTGTGACCCAGATAAACTGCCTGATTCCACCAATGTCTGTAAGGTCCAGAAGCCTACAGTCCAATGCTCCAGAATCAGTCAGCTGCTGTAGCAGTGGCTACCACCTCCCTGAAGCTGGAGTCAGACCATGTTCCTCTCTCACCAAGGTGAGAGAGCTTTCCTACTGACTTTTGAAGCTATACCTGGTATTTGTGGGTTGAGAATTCTGAAACCCATAGCACAGTAATTCAGTGACCTGAGGTCTGCTGCTGTGCCATCTGTGCCAGTGCTGGGCTGCACTCTGCCCTGAGCTTGGTGCAATAGATGCCCTCCTGTTGGCCTTCCAGATTGTGTTGGCTGGAAATCTGCCTCACTCTGTCATTCTTTGACTCCAGGTGCACTAGGATTTGTTCCCGTTTCTACTCTGCCGTTTTCTTCTGCCTCAGTAAATTGAATTTAAAATATTTATTAAAAGGCTTATTTTTAATTTAATTTTTCTTCTAAAATGCAGTCTGTGAGATATGGATGACTCCTGTCTTCACAGAAGCAGGATTTAATAAAATAATTATGGAAATGAGTTATTTAGTGTATAAAAATGCACACATGATTTCCAGTCTATACTATTGAAAAGAATACCCTCATTGATAAGATCACAAATCTATCAAAGATAGAATTCCTATTTCCTGGATATTTTGGAAGATTATAGAGCTACAAAGAAAACAAAATGAAAAGTCCCTGTCTTTTTATAAACTATGATAACCAGGTGGTACAACAGACAGAGAGCTAGAACTAAAGTCAAGATGATCTGATTTCAAATATGACCTCAGTGAGTTATCACCTGGGTAGCCCTGGGCGAGTTGCAACCTCTGCCTGCCTCAGTTTCCTCAGTAGTAAGATTTGGGTCATAATGGTACCTACATCTCAGAGTAGTGGTAAGGATCAAATAAAATAATACTTGAAAATGTTTTGCAACCTTAAAGTGTATGTAAGTGCTAGAGATAATTGTTATTATAGAATCATAGAATCTAATTTGGAAAAACCCTTAGAATCCATCTGCATTTGCACATGATTCCTCTTTACAACACACTAAGTACATGATTGTCCAACCTTTGCTTGAAGGCTCCCAGTAAGACAATGCATCCCACTTTTGATAATTGCAGTTGTTATGTAACTTTTCCTTATTTAAATCTAACTTAAATTTACCACCTTGGACCTCACCAAAAATATTGCATATCCATGTCTTTGCCATATTATACATTGGGAATTATTGTTATTATTTTCTTAACTCAAGTAATACTATATATTTACTTCTGTAAAATATTGTTTTCACCCTAGCTTTGGTCAAGCATTCTAGTCTGTCTGTATATCTTTTGATCCTAAAGCTGACATTGTTTGAATCTATCGCTTATTTTGTATCATTTTTTAAACTGATGTTTGTTATCTATGTCTTTGTTTAAGGCACTGATAACAATGTTAACAAAACAGGACCTGAGAATGTCATCAGAGGTTGTCTTCTAAGTAAAATTGGATCAAAGATCACTCTCAAATAATGCATTCAACTATTTGCGAATTGTTATAATTATTGGTTTATATGTGGTAGTCTCTCCTGGAATTTTATTCTCTTTGCTCCACATTGTGAATCTCAACAACATCCATGGACTCAAATGGCATCTCCATGCAGATGATTCCAAAATTCTAGTTCTATTGATATCATGTTGTGTGAACTCCATTTACACATTAATATATTGACAACTTATTGCTGGAAATTTTAATCTAAAGGTACAATTAGTGTTTCAATTCAAGGTGTCCAAAAAGAAACTTGTATTTCCCTCAAATTCAGACCTCCTTGTAACTTCCCTATTACTTTGAGGGCACAACCATCCTTACAGTCACCTAAGTCTGCAGCCTCCAAATTATCTTTTACTCTTCCCTCTCTTCCATTTTGTTGGTATTCAATCAATAAAATAGTTTTATGAATGCTATCTCTAGTACATCTCATGTATCTCTCCCTTTCCCTCTACACACATTTATATTATCCCATTTTGGGCCTTTACCATTGCCATACTAATATTCCCTAAAACTCTTGTCTGGCTTTGTTTCTTCTCTATCCAAGTATTTCCAGTGGTTCTTTAATTTCTTCTAACATAAAATACAAATTCTTCTACCAGTTGGTGTTCCACAATCTGGGATATACTTGCCTTTCTAGATATTTCATATGTTACTTCTTCATGCTTTTGAACAAAGTGGTTTTAGTACTGATGTCCAGAACTAAACAATTTTTTAATTAAAAATAATTCCCCAATTACATGTAAAAAGAACTTCAGCATTTTTAAATATTTTTTTATTTCTTTGGGGGGAAATCAGGGTTAAGTGATTTGCTCAGGCTTACACAGATATTAAGTGTCATGTGTCTGACGCTGGGTTTGAACTCATGTACCTCGAGACTCCAGGGCCAGTGCTTTATTCACTGCACCACCTAGTTTTCCCCATTTTTAAAACTTTGAGTTCCAACTTCTCTTTCTCTCTCCCTCTTCTACATGTCCCATTGAGAAGGCAAGCAATTTAACATAGGTTATACATCTGTAATCATGCAAAATGCATTTCCATTTGAGACATAGAAAATACAGACAAAAATAATCACATGAAATAAATTAAAGAAAAAGTATATTTTATCTACATTCAGGGTCTACCATGAGCTGAACTATCTTACACTTTTATTCTTTTGCCCAGGTTGTCCATTATTCCTAGAATACTCTCCCTTCTCACATCTGTTTCTCAGAATTCTTAATTCTAATTTCAGGTGATATCTCCTACTGGAGTCTTTTTCTGAGTGTTTTACTTTTTAATATTTCTTAATTCTTAAATTGCTTTGACTTTATTGTAACATGTCTCTTCCTACAATGTAATGTTAAGTTCTAGGAAGCTGGTGACTATTGAGTTCCTGAGTTTTACATCCCCAGAACTATTAGATGCTAAGTACATTTTTGTTAAATTTAAATACAACTTCCAGTTACTAAAAGTCAAGTTTATGGACAGACTAGGTAATCAGAGAGAAACTTACACACAGAGGATCAAGAAAATAAGTTAACGGGCAAGGCAAGTCAAACTCTCGGGTAAAACTTTGAAGTACAATGAAGTACAGATGTAGAGTGTCTGCTTAGCTACTTATATTTAGGATAGATTCAGAGTTCTGTGGTGAAGAAAAGACTATATATAATATTTAAATCATCTGTGGGACTCAGTCTAGAGACCTACCCAAATAGAACTATGATATTCCTTTAAATAATCTGAATATATTGCTTTTTATCACAACTAATGCTTAGCTAATTAAGCAAGTAACCATTTGTGACTGACTTAACTCTAAATAGGAGGTACAAGCACATTACTAGTGTAATAGTCTGTGCTTTTATTTATTTTTTTTATTTCTCAACTCCTATATGAGCTTTCTGACCATTTTCTTTAATATGTTATCATTCCCTGAAAAAAAGATTGGGAACCCTTAACACTTTTCAGGTTTGGATAAGTATTGAGAATTTTGTAGTGATTGACTGATTTCTGGAATTTACGCACTAACTCTTTTCACTGTCCAAGGATATGTAAAAGCAATGCACAACTCTCATTTCAATAAAACACTCAGTGTTGTGTGACATTGCTTAAAGGGAATATTTTTGTTTGTTTGTTTTGGAACCAGAATGTGTAGTTACTTCTGCCTTCAGTCAATAAACATTTATCAAAATGAGGGCAGATTAATCTGGTCTTAAAACCTGAGTTTGGAGTACTATTAACAAATTTAGAGGCAAACATGATTTTTGTCATAACTTAGAGCAAAACACCTGTGCTTCTAATGAATTGAAAAGTATATTTTAAAATTAAATAGACTGGCACCCCTGGCTAAATCCTATTACTATCTTCCTGATTGTTTATAATTTCAGTGTGGTTATCTATCTGTTTGAAGGAAAAATACTTATTTAAATAATTGACAAACTCTGGGAGTGTAAGATAGTTTTCAGTGGAGTCAATCATATGCCTAAGTTATTTTTTGGAATATTAATGTCACTGCAGTTAGCAACACTTCCAGAATTGTTCCATGTGAAATTCCAATAAGAGTTTACTAAGTTTTTGCAGTCAGCCTTGACTATTTCATGAATGAAGGCATATTGCATAGGAATATATACCAGTGTGAGTTAGAAGTTGATTGTCAAGAAAATGGCCACATTCAGGTATAAAAAGAGGCAGAACTGACTCATTAATGGGAGACTTTTTATGCTGTTTTTTAATTACTATACTTTGAGGACTTGGAGTAAAATTAGACAACCAAGTAGGCAAAGAGAAGATTGCTAGGAACAAGAAATACCCTACCCCTAGATGAAAAAAAAAATGCTTGCATAATTTAATTAACTTTTGTTAGAAAATCTGTAACAATATTTTAGTCGATCCATATTCTAGCCCCCATGGTAACTGTTACTGGCCCATCTCCTGACTCCAAGATATTTCAAAAGATAAAATACCAAAGAAAAGTGTAATGAATGACCCTTAACCTGATAAATGCATCTCCAACATGTTTTTTTCTAATGAATACACCTTCAATGTTCTTGAGTCTGAAGAAAAAATTTTAGAATGTAGCACCTTGCCTCCCCCACTTTTTATGAGTTCTTGACCAACTATATTAGAGTTTATCAGAGTCCAATAGAATCTATGATGGCTAAAGTCTATGCTTCTATGAAAACAATTCACATTGGATCATGATAGTGAGACAAACTTTCTTTTTTTTTTTTCCTTTTTCTCTATCTTTCAGCCCTGATCCTCATTCCACATCAAAATATAGTCCTCAAGGATTCTAATGAATGGAAGTGCTAGAGTTCCTGGGAAGTGAGAAAATATTGATCATTACAAGTTAAATACAAAAAAGAGAAAGTTGGAAAAACTCTTTGGTGAATAATTATTATACCACCTACCCCCTGATTTTCACAGAACATAGATTTGAAGTATTGCTGTATCTAATTTCCCTTTCTGCTGTGTTGGTGATTAAAAACAAAGCAAAACAAAAAACTAACAATCTATACAAACATATATATATGTTTTTCCATATATATATATATTGTGTGTATGCGTGTTCCTACTCCCAAATGACACAATGAAATAAAAATGGCATTTGCTAAGAAACATAAACACAACAGTCTGGCCAATGAAGTCCTAGTGTGTAATGCTTGTTCAGATATGCCCTTCTAGATGGGTTAAACAGAGCATGCTCCTCTATACATTTCCTTATGTGATCTAATAAAATGCAAGGAGGCTTGATGAGCTCATTCTTTTCCATGAGTGACTGAGGGACTAGTAGTATGTACTTAGGAAGATTCTTATAGTTGTCCAAACAACTAGAAGGACTGATGGCCCATGAAGGTCAGAGCTAGATCCAGCTGTGTTTGCAAAGGTTTGAAATGAATGCTCTCTCATTGTTTTCTCTATTGGTTTTTGAGTAAGGAGAATTAGTTTAAGTTCTCAGGTAGGAAAATCTGGCCAACAACTTTCCCCTCCACTCCACTTCCCAAAGGTTTGTCATTTTTTTCTGTGTTTATTATTTCTTGATCAGAGGTGAGTGTATATGCTGAGACTGAAATATCCAAGGAACTGGTTTCAGAGGTCTATCTAAACCATCAGAGAAGTTACACAAGACCACCAGAATCAGTAGTAGAATCCACCAAAGTGATCTTGATTTGTTCTGTATATACCTTATAGGCACATAGTTGTTTGCATGCTGTCTCTTCCATTAGAATAACAGCTCATAAATAGGATATATATTGTCAAGGTATTAGGAGACATGATTTCCAAAGACCCTGATCTCCAAAGCTAAAGCTCAGTAAGCAAGCTGGGCCCTGAGCTTGGCAAAGCAACAGCCCTCTGTGCTCACCTTCCTGGATGATCTCAGCCACAGTAAAATCCTGGAACTGGGATTTATGTGTAATGATTATATTATTTAGATTTGTTAGAGCTTCCCTATTCCCCAGGAGATTCTGACCTGAAAGCTGAGGTTGCAGCTGACAAGCTGTAGCAGAAAGTAAAATCAATCACAATTCCTGACATGCTAACTATCTCTGTGCTTGTAACTGTTAAGTGAACTGAACTGCTAAGTATGCTGGACTCCTGTTACCACCAAGCTATCTCTGGTTCTATACTGCCAGGCCTAGAGGCCTGAGGGCTACCCGAGTCTTACCTTACCTATCGTAGGTCTTCGGCTGGCCAAACTGGATAAACGTATGAGAGAAGAAACTTTCCAGAGTCGAACGAGGGTTAGGCTTTATTCAGGGTCTTGGTTACATGTGCAGGGGGAACTCTTCCTTAGGAGAGAGGGAAATCTCCCAAGGAGGCAAAGATCTTACAGTAAGAGAATGAAAGCAGAAGTGGAAGTGGGGAGAGAGGGGAGAGGGAAGAAAGAAGAGAGGAGAGAAGGAAGAGGGGCCTTCTGTCCTGTAAGGGTCCCTCGGCACTAAGAGCGCCTTCGGGCTTTCCTGACCCTACTTAAGCTCTCCTGCTGCATCGTTTGCACCTCAATACCGTGCCAGTTAGATAACAATAGGTGTGCCCAGATCTGGGCCAATCTCGAGGGCGGGGATGCTCTCTCCCATCACGTTTCCCACGGGAAGAGGAGGAAATGCACAAGATATCCCCGTCTCACACCTCAATTCCCTGCTGTTCCCTGGGGGGCCTCATGAGAACTCTAAGGTTTAGAAGTTCTCACCTTTACCCACCCGAGACTGTCCACATGGAACTGAGCTTACACCCCCAATACTATACCCTGCTGAATGATCACAAGGCTCAATTACCCTAATAACTTGAGACAGTCACAAGGCTCAACTATTCTAATAACTTGCAGATTGTTGCTACAGGGCCCAAGAACACCTACATTGTCCCAAAAAGATGCCTGCACACACAGACCTGTGATGGGAACTGTTTACTCAAGACCTAAGAATTACTGTGTTGCTGGAAAGCCCTTTGGGGTACTCATGTTTAAAAATCCTACCCCAGCCATAAGCAAGTAAGCTCTTCTTCTCTGAAAGTGGACTTTTCTTGCAGTTGTTTTCCTCACTCTGAAATTAAACTATTTAATTCCTGTCTTACCTGTCTCTGCTCTGCTTTGTTCAGCTCAGACCATTCACAGGTTAAAGAAGGGTCCAGTCCAGACTAAATTTAAAATTTTTTTGTCATTTTAAATTGGTGGTAGCAGAGGAATTGGACACAGAACAAGGTCATTGGAATCTCCAGTACCAGTGAGAGTAGACTAGGTGCAACTGGAGATTTCTCCAGGGTCTGATGCCCATCTCCTCTCGGTGAGTCTTCTGTCCTTGTTCCTGTCTCAATACTCCAGGTTCATGCTCTGGGTGAGTTTTCCATTCCTTGTGAGGAAAATTCTTGGGCTTCTTCTTTGACTTAGTTCATGCTGGAGAACTCTGGTAAGGATGTCATTTCTTAACTGCACACCTTTGGTTAATTGGTCTCTGTCCTGCTCTCCCACTACATGCCACTATTAAATTTGCAATTTTTGTTCATGTTTCATGTGATGGCAAGTTAAGCGGGATCTTTTGCTGTTCTTGTTTTAGTATAATCAAGTGCCTCTGATTGAATCTTGCCTTTATCAATCAAGACTCTTTACGGGAGTAAAGTACAGAAATGAGAGTTTCTTTAACTAGAAATAATATATGTATTTGTATTGTTAATTATTTTAATGTGATTAAAGATTTTCCTCATCCATCAATTGGGTTGCCCACTGGTTGTTGTCCTTTCTTCTGCAAGAGAACCATGATAAGGAGAAGTTTCAATGTGTATGACTATGACTGATCAGACAAATCAGACCAAGCTTGGAATGCTCTTCCACAGATTGGGCACAGATAGTCTGTGTGAACATTTGGGGTGATTACTCCAAATTTGTATCCTCCATTTCCTTTGTGCTATTTCAGTTCTGCTTTGCTTATAGAGCACAGCACCTTTCCTGATATGAGCATGCCATGCTGAGTGGTCCTGTGCCAGTGTCTCCCATGTGGCACAATCAAATTCAAAGTTCTTGAGAGTGTTCTTGTATCATTTCTTCTGACCACCATGTGATTGCCTGTTCCACATGAGTTCTCCATAAAATAGTCTTTTTGGCAAGCATGCATTTTACATTTGAACAACATGGCCAGAGAGAGAGAGAGAGAGTTGCACTCTCCAAAGCCTAGTTTGAATGCTTGTCAGTTTAGTTTGAGCTAGGACCTGAGAGTCTGGTACCTTAAGAGGAGATTTATTAGGGAACATTTGCAGTAAGACCCAGACTGTTTGCTAATGAGGCACTGATTTTCAAGGCTTGAGATGCCCTCTGGCTCTTAAAAAGGTATAAATACTCAGAATTGTGGTTTTACTTTGGGGTTTAGTTTTTGGAAGAAGCTTTGTATGCCAGATGAGACTCTGGGAAACCTCTTAACAGCCCCTGCCTTTGAAAACTCAGATGTTGATGCTTCCCTTTCTGGTACATATGGTCAGACAGTTGGACCTGTCTGTTGGTTTGTGATATATGTATTGATTGTAGTCAGATAGTTGGAAGCCATGTCTACTGATCTGTGATTTCTCTGAAGTTCAGGGTGCTGACTTTTTCCCCTGAACTAGGTGAATGATATATGTGTTTGATTAACAGAGCTTGTCAAACCCTCAAAAGTTGCCTTTCCTTTTAGAAAAGCAGATCAAGGAACCTGTGATAGCAGGCCCCTGTGTATGTTAGGATACTTACTGAAACACTTCAGTACTGAGTGTTTCTGCTCAACCAGTTAAAATCAGGTTTGCAATTTCACACTTTGTTAAAATTGTGCTGTGGAATGCTTGTTTTTGTGATTTAAGATTTTCTTTGTGGATTGCTTATACTCTGTAGATTGATTGTAATAGTTAGTTAAGTAGTGTCTTAAGTAGTGTCATTGTTTGAGTTTTCTCCTTGGATATGAGACAGGTAAGCTCTAAAGAGGGAATGAGGCTGAAGTTTCTGCTAGTCCATCCCAGGAAGGAACATGTAGTATTCAACTGTGTAAGAAATATGGCCCTGACTCCCTCATATTGACAGGCTCTGATGGATTTCACTAAGGACAACTTTAAATTTTGCTGGCACTGTTGGGACACTTTTGATGAGGCCAGATTAGAGTATCTGAGGCAGAAACTGATGAATATGCAAATTCAGTCTCTTGTATGGGATAGTTTTAAGGAATAGTGCTTGGAGCAAAAAGGAGAGAGAGAACATGGATCTGATTCAGAATCAATGAGGAAATGTATCAAATAATAATCTACACCCACTCTTCTCTAAACAATTAAGGTGCTTGTTTCTTTTCTTTTCTTTCAGATTTCCTAGGAAAGTTTTTAAATTTTTTTTTGTATTTATTTAGAATTTAATTTTTCCCCACTTACAGGTAAAAACAATTATTACCATTTGTTTTTAAAACTTTGAATATGAATTTCTCCCCCTTTTGCCATCCCCATCCCTCTCCACCCCAATTGAGAAGGCAAACAATTCCTTATAGGTTATTTATGTCTAATCATGCAAAACATATCGACATCAGTCATGTTGTGAAAGAAAACTGACAATAAATGAAGTGAAACAAAGTTGCTTCAATATTTCTTCAGACACCATCAGTTCTTTCTCTGAGGATGGATGATATTTTTCATCCTAAGTCCTTCAGAATTGTTATGGATCATTTTGTTGTTGAGAATAGTTAAATTATTCCCAGCTAATCACCTTAGAATATTGTTGTCACTTTGTGCTCAGTACATTTCACTTTGCATCAACCCATGTAAGTCTAGGTTTTTCTGAGACCATCCTGTTCATCATTTCTTATAGTATAATAATAGTGAATCAAAATTGCATAACACAGTTTATTCAGGAATCACCCACATGATGTGTATTCCCCCAATTTCTAATTCTTTATCTCTAGAAAAGAACTGCTCTAAATATTTCTGTAGATATAGGTCCTTTACCTTTGGTTTGTTATCTCTTTGGGGATACAAGTCTAGTAGTGGTATTGCTATGTCAAAGAGTATACACATTTTTTTTTAACTCTTTGAGCATAGTTACAACTTGTTCTATAGAATGGTTTAATTAATTCACAACTCTGACAATAGTACATTAATGTCTCATTTTCCCACACCCCCTAAAATATTTGTCATTTATCTTTTCTGTCTTAGTACGTAATCTAATAGGTATGAGGTAGTAATGGCATTGTTTTAACTTGCATTTCTCCAATCAGTAGTTAGATGATTTCTTTTTCACATAACTATAGATAGTTTGATTTACTTCATCTGAAAACTAATTATATCTTTTGATGATTTATCAACTGGGGAATGGCTCTCATTTTTATAAATTTTACACAGTTATCTATATATTAGAGAGAAGAGGCATTTATCAAAGAAACTTGCTTCACTTTTTTTCCTGCAGTTAATATTGCTAAATATATTTCCCTCCATCCTATTCCCACTGCCCCCATTTATTCTATTCTCTCTTCTTTAATGTTGTTCTTCATCAAAAGTCTGATAATCCCTTCCCTCCAATCTTCACTCCCTCCTATCACTCCCCTTCTAGCTGATTTTTTCTGATTGGCAATATTAATGACATTTGGTTCCTCCTTAATATTACAACTTGACTGACAGTCACTCTGACTGAGAAGGATGGAATTAGTAAGAACAGAACTACTAAAAAGAAAATTTTCCTTGTAACTCCCTTGCAACTGCAGCAACCTGTCACTCCCTGTATCTATTCTGCACCATTAGGAAAGAAAATCATGGTCCCTTTAATCAAGAAGAAACAGTAAACTAGAAGTTTGCTTCTTTTAATGTAAAAAAACATGATCCCCAGAAGACAGAATGTAGAATGAAGGCTACAAAAGTTTTTGTTTTGTTGATGCTACAAAAGTGAAAGCACCCCATAAAGTATTTATATACCCTCCCTACAACCCTTAGCATGATGTAGCTCTGGGGAGGTTTGTCAAGAATAAATGTTGCACATGGAGGGGGTTATTCATATCATGCCTGTCATCCCTATGACTCCTATTGTAGATGCTTCAGTACTCATACAAAGGCAAGAGATGTCTGCCTTTGTTGACACTGGTGCAACACTTTTAGTTTTAAATTTCCCTTCCTCACTTACTTCCCGCCCTCACAGTCATGAGTCCATTTCAGTTGTGGAAACTGAGAACAAGACCATTGCATCTGAGATCTCAGAGCCTCTGTCTTTCTATTTTTATTGGAGGAATTCAGATCTTTCATCACTTCCTCCTAGTACCTGAGGCCCCCAGTAATTTACTAAGGTGTGATCTGCTTCTTAAATTACCTGCCACTATATCATTTGACCTAAAAGGAATTCCTTCTTTTTGCCTTTTATGACTGATACCCTGTACCTCTGAAAGTGTACCTCTTCCTTTAAGACTTTTTCCCTTAACCCTTTCTGACCTAGGTCTCAAACACATCTCCCCTAACTTGTGGACTTCCGATACTACCAATATGCAGTCAGTTATCAGTGCCTCAGCTATTGTTGTGCAGTACAATCTGTCTGAATCCTTGCTTTCTATATGTCAATACCCACTAAGCACAAAGGCCATGAGTTGGCAGGGGGTGTCAATCCCTTATTAATACCTATTTGTCTAAGATTCATAGTTAGAGAATTTAGAACACTGGGAAAAATTAATGAACTCTCATAGTTGAAGCACTTGTCCCAGTAAGCAGGACTAACTCCCATTTTTTACTTTCAGTGGAAGATCAAGTAATAATAAAAGAGAAAAAGAACAAAATCTGCAACATATTTTTCCCTCTATAGCAGCAGTGTCCATTTTTGGAGCACTCTGACCAAAGTCCCTGAGGGAATTGAGCTGTTGATCTGAATCTCAGCCCTGAATACAGCCTTGCGGTGACGAAGAGAGCTGGTATGGTGGAGCTGGAGTTGATTGTGCAGAGAGAATTCTACTCTCAGGTTCTGGGCAGAAAAGTTTTTGGTTGCTCCCAGACCAGTGCGGAGGCCAGGACAGGAGTAACTCCTCTCCTTTGATTGTGCCATTTTGGAGGAACTGAGAACTTAGATATCCCCAGAGTACACCCTCCTCTTGACAAAAGACTCAAAAGTCAATTAACTGGTTAGGAAAATGCCCAAAAAGGGAAAAAATAAGACTACAGAAGGTTACTTTCTTGGTAAACAAGTATTTTCTTCCATCCTTTTGGATGAGGAAGAATAATACATACTATCACAGAAAATCAAGAGTTTTGTATCCAAAACTCCCAAAACAAATATGCAAAGGTCTCAGGACATGGAAGAGCTCAAAAAGGGTTTTGAACACCAAGCAAGAGAAGTGGGGAAAAAATTGAGAAGAGAAATGAGAGTGATGCAAGAAAATCATGAAAAGTGAGTCAACAGCTTGCTAAAGAAGACCCAGAAAAATACTGAAGAAAATAACACCTTTAAACATAGGCCAATTCAATTGGCAAAAGAGGTCCAAAAAGCCAATGAGGAGAAAAATATTTAAAAAACAGAATTAATGAAATGGAAAAAGAGACTCAAAAGCTCACTGAAGAAAATAGTCCATTGAAATTAGAATGGAGCTAGTAGAAGCTAATGACTTTATGAGAAAGCAAGAAATTGCAAAACAAAATAAAAAGAATGAAGAAATAGAAGATAATTTGAAATATCTCATTGAAAAAACAACTGACCTGGAAAATAGATCCAGGAGAGACAATTTAAAAATTATGGCACTACCTGAAAGCCATGATCAATAAAAGAGCCTAGACATCACTTTTCATAAAATTATCAAGGAAATCTGCTCTGATATTCTAGAACCAGAGGGCAAAATAAATATTGAAAGAATTCACTGATTACTTCCTGAAAGAGATTCAAAAAGAGAAATTCCTAGGAATATTGTAGCCAAATTCTAGAGTTCCCAGGTCAAGGAGAAAATATTGAAAGCACCTAGAAAGAAACAATTCAAGTATTGTGGAAATACAATCAGGGTAACGCAGGATCTAGCAGCTTCTACATTAAGGGATTGAAGGGCTTGGAATATGATATTCTAGAAGTCAAAAAACTAGAACTAAAACCAAGAATCACCGACCCAGCAAAGCTGAGTATAACACTTCAAGGGGAAAATGATTATTCAATGAAATAGAAGACTTTCAAGCATTCTTGATGAAAAGACCAGAACTGAAGAGAAAATTTGACTTTCAAACACAAGAATCAAGAGAAGCATGAAAAGGTAAATAGGAAAGAGAAATCATAAGGGACTTCCTAAAGTTCAACTGTTTACATTCCTACATGGAAAGGCAATATCTGTAACGCTTGAGACTTTTCTCAGTGTTTGGGTAGTTGGAGGTATTATGTACACATACACACACACACACACACACACACAAATATGAACAGAGAGCACAGGGTGAGTTGAATAAGAAGAGATAATATCTGAAAAAATTAAATTAAGGAGTGAGAGAGGAATATATTGGAGGAGAAAGGGAGAAATGGAATGAAGCAAATTATCTCCATGAAAGAGGTAAGAAAACTTTTTCAATGGAGGAGAAATGGGAGGAGTTGAGAAGGAAAAAGTGAAGCTTATATCTTCACATTTGGCTTAAGGAGGGAATAACATGATCACCAATATGGTATGAAAATCTACCCTACATTACAGGAAAGTAAAGCAGAAGGGGACAAGTGGGTTGGGGGGGGGATGATAGAAGGGAGGGCAAATGGAAGGAGGGGGCAATTAGGAATAAACACTTTTGGGAAGAGGCAAGGTCAAAAGGAAGAATAGTATAAAGGGGGACAGGATAGGATGGAGGGAAATATAGTTGTCTTAAACAATATGACTATTATGGAAGTCTTTTGCAAAACTACACATATATAGCCTATATTGAATTGCTTGCCTTCTCAGTGGGGATGGATAGGGAGGGAGGGAGCAAGATAACTTGGAACTCAAAGTATTAAGAACAAATGTTGAGAATTGTTTTTGCAAACAAGTAGGAAATAAGAAATACAGGTAATGAGGTATAGAACTATATCTTGCCCTACAAGAAAGAGAAAAGATGGGAATAAGGGAAGGGAGGGATGTGATAGAAGGGAGGGCATATTGAGAGAAGGGGTAATCATAATGCCAAGTATTACTGAGTGGGAGAGAGGGGAGATGGGGAGAAAATTTGGAACTCAAAATTTTGTGGAAATGAATGTTGAAAACTAAAAACAAATAAATAACTAAATAAAGATTATATTTCTTTTTTAAAAATTAAAAAATAAGCTGATTGTTAGTTAGCTACAAAAATATAAGTGGAAAATTAATAGCTTCTTTGTTTTAGGGCAATGAAGGAAGACAGCTAGTTTAGATATAATCCCACAGTGGAGAAAGAAAAAAATAAGTAAACAGTTTGTACTTTATATGAACCTCTAGCTAACCCTTTCCTGGATAATTGCTTAAACCAGAGATCCCCTTTTACCCCAGGTCAGTGATTCTCACCCTGTTAATTCCTCTCATCCCAGATCAGATTCTCAAACACAAGTGTTGAAAGGAAAAAAAATGCTGGAAAAATGCAGGAAAACTTAAATTATGTTCTACCACTCCAGTCATGCAGGGCCCATGGAGTTGAAGGTGGGGAGCAGTTGCAGCTGGGTCCCAGCACTGGCAGTGGACCTAACAGCCATGTGTTCCTGGAAATTTTTCAGTCCATCCCTCTAGACAAGTCTGGGAGCGTCACTCAGGTGCAATACATCCTGCTTACCCTGCCTGTGCAGTTCTAAGTGATATCCGCATGTGTTGGGGGCATGATAAGTGAGGGGGAGGCCAGGTCAGGCCCCAAAGCCAACATTTGTCTTGCTCTGCCACCAGGAACTACCACCAGTGGGAAGTATGAGGTGGGGGAAACCAGACAGTCTCTGCCTGTGGTGGGCCCACCTTTCTCTGTTGTGGTTACAGAAACTTAGTAACCGTGTAATCTTAAGTGACTTTTCTTGTCTCCACTTACTCAAGTTTCATAATCTGCAAAGAGAAAAATAATAATGGTGCTCACCTCTCAGGGTTCTTGGGAGACTGTAAAGTGCTTACCACAGTGACTGGCATATGCTGAACACCATATTATTATCATTTCTTTAATTAAATGCAATTGTTCCATACCTGATAAATTTAAAGTCATTTTAAAATGCCAAAGGTAGTAAGACCAATGATTTTTTTAATATGTGATAATTTGGAAATGCAATTGATGTAATCTGAAGTTTATTCTTTGTATTATTATTGTGTTCTTAAATTGTATTGTATGTCTAAATTTATATTATGAAATCTGAGAGACCATTAAAAACTAGAAATGTTGTAAGGCAAAAACTTCACTTTTTAATTTAGATGCTATTAGGTTATGAATCGGACTTTTAACAGGATGCTATAAATAATAGATATTTGAAAATGGTTAAATATTGAATTAAATATATTTTATCATAAATCAGATACCAATAATATAAAATAGAAAATTTCCATTTGAAATACTTGGACGTTATGAAAGTGTGCAGAGTGGTTTAAAGATCTTAGCTTAAAAATATTAATGATGAGTCAACCAAGATATATTTGTTGTATGTCTGAAGCCCCAGAATATGGTAGTTTTAATTCACAAGTAAAGAATAAATAAAATGTTAGCTGTTAGGGAAAAATCAGGAAAGATATTCAAGAAAAATTCCTGTAATTTATTACTGTTTTTGAGCTTTGATTACAAGAATAGTTGTCTAAAGGTCATGAAGCCAACAGTAGAAAATGGCATGTACTGCTGTCTGGGAACTGTTACAGGTGAATATCTTTTCTTGGGAAAAGTTTTGGGGATGACAATGGTATAGCCTAGATAGGATCCTCATGACTCTGTTTCACCGTTGTGCTATGTTCTTTCCAAACAGGAAATTTCTCCACCTAGTCAATCCTGAATCTTGTCCTGTGACATGATTGACTGTCAGGTGTATTCTTCCTACCTGGAAGCAAACAGAGATAGGGGAGGTTTTCCCTCTAATATGCTTATAACTCTGTCCCTCTTTTTCCTGTTGTAGGAACTCTCTATAATCAGGAAGTTTTGTAAGTACAATAATAAATATATTAAATAATAGATTAATATTAGAACATTCTTGAGTTACCATAATAGGTTGCAAGTATGAATATCTTACAATTTTAACCAATATTTTTGGTCAAATTACACTATAGACATGATATCCTCCAAAGGTGAAAATTATTATGCAAAGTAATAAGACAAAGATATAATGCAAAATATTTCTAATCAAATGGAATAAGAAATTTTAAGAAAAAGCAACAGGATTAGACTGCTTTCCTTGGTTCAGCTTCTTCAGCCATTCCCCAAATGATAGACATTCCCTCAATCTCCAATTCTTCGCCACCACAGAAAGAGCTGCTATAAATATTTTTATACAGGTGGGTCCTTTTCTCATTTTTATGATCTCTTTGGGATAAAGGCCTAGAAGTGCTATTGCTGTATCAAAGGGTATGCACAATTGTATAGCCCATTAGACATAGTTTCAAATTGCTCTCAAAATGGTTGGATCAATTCACAATTTCACCAACAATGCATTAGTGTTCCAATTTTCCCACATCTCCAACATTTTTCATTTTCCTGTTTTGTGGTCTTAGTCAAACTAATAGTTATGATACGGTACTTCAGAGTTGTTTTAATTTGCATTTCCCCAATCAATAGTAATTTACAGTACTTTTTAATATGAATATAGATAGCTTTAATTTATTCATCTGAAAACTGGCTGTTCATATCCTTTGCCTCTATCAATTGGGGAATGATTTGGATTCTTATAAATTTGACTCAGTTCAGTGGCAGAGCCAAGATGGCAGAGTAGAAGGATGGACCTGTAGAATCTCCCTTCATAGCACATAAAATACCTGTAAATATGACTCTAAACAAATGCTAGAGCACCATAAGCCACAAAATGACAGAGTGAAAGAGATTTCTTGCCCAAGACCACCTGGAAAGCTGACAGAAAAGGTCTATCATACTGGGCTGGGAGTGGAGTGTAGCACAGCCTTGGCCATACAGCACAGCAAGGACAAGACTGGAGTAGGCTACAGGACTCTGAATCACGGGTAGCAACTGCTGATCCCAGATTTCTCAACCCATAAATCACAAAGACAGCTTCAAACATCAATAAGAAATCTCTTTCACCTAGGTGAAAGGGGATATGGGTCTGGCCCCAAACCCAGGTGGCAGTCATTGTAGCAAAGGGCATCCAGTTTTGGAGCCCTTGGCCTAAAGACCCTAGGGAAATTGAGCAGTTGATCTGGATCTCAGCCCTGAGTGGAAGTCCTGGGGTGAGGAGGAGCACTGGTGCTGGCATGGTGGAGCTGTTGGTGTCTGTGGAGAAGGAATCCTACTTGCAGATCCCGGTCAGAATAGTGTGCTTTGCTCACAGACCAGAACTTAGGGCAGGAGAGGAGTAAACTCCTCTCCCTTGATTGTGCCACCTTAGAGAAATTGAGAACTTAAATGTGCCTAGAGTATTCCCTCCACTTGATAAAAGACTCAAAAGTCAAGTAACTGGCTGGGAAAATGTCCCAAAAGGGAGGGGGGAAGTAAGGCTATACATGGTTGCTTTCTTGGTGTAAAGGTATTTTTGTCCATCCTTTTAGATGAGGAAGTACAAAGCGTACAATCTGAGGAAGATATCAAAGTCAAGAGTTCTACATCCAAAACCTGCAAAAAAATTCAATGCTCTCAGGCCATAGAAGAGGTCAAAAAGGATTTTGATAATCAAGTAAGAGAGGTGGAGGAAAAATTAGGAAGAGAAATGAGAGCAATGCAAGAAAATCATGAAAACTGAGTCAACAGCTTACTAAAGGAGATCCAAAAAGGAAGCTGAAGAAAATAATACCTTTAAAAATAGAACAATCCAAATGTCAAAAAAGACATTGGCCAAATGGCCAAAAAGCCAATGAGGACAAAATGCTTTAAAAAACAGAATCAGTCAAATGGAAAAGGAAGTTCAAAAGCTCACTGAGGATAATAATTCTTTAAAAATTTGAATGTAGCAGATGGAAGCTAATGACTCTATGAGAAACCAAGAAATTATAAAAATAAAATCAAAAGAATGAAAAAATAGAAGACAATGTGAAATATCTCATTGGAAAAACAACTGACCTGAAAAACAGATCCAGGAGAGATCATTTAAAAATTACTGGATACCTGAAAACCATGATCAAAAAAAAAGCATGAATATCATCTTCCAAGAGATTATTAAGGAAAACTGCCCTGATATTCTAGAACCAGAGGGAAAAATGCAAAATGGAAAGAATTCACTGATCACCTCCAGGAAGAGATCCCAAAAGGAAAACTCCTAGAAATATTGTAGCCAAATTCCAGTTCCCAGGTGAAAGAGAAAATATTACAAGCAGCCAGAAAGAAACAATTCAAGTATTGTGGAAATACAATCAAGATAACACAGGATTTAGCAGCTTGTACACTAAGGGATCTAAGGGCTTGGAATATGATATTCCAAAGGTGAAAGGAGGTAGGATTTAATCCAAGAATCACCTACCCAGCAAAACTGAGCATAATACTTCAAGGGAAAAATGGAATTTCAATGAAATAGAGGACTTCCAAGCACTCTGGTTGAAAAGACCAGAGCTGAACTGAAAATTTGACTTTCAAATACAAGAATCAAGAGAAACATGAAAAAGGAAACAGGAAAGAGAAGCCTTAAGGAACTCATTAAAGTTGAACTGTTTATATTCTTATATGGAAAGATGATATTTGAAACTTTGAGACCTTTTTCAGTATTAAGGTAGTTGGAGGGAATATATATATGTAGATGTGTGTGGATATGTACATGTATGTATGTGCATATTATATATGTGTAGGTATGTATATGTACGTATGCATGTATACAAATGTATGTGTATATATACATATGTGTATATAAATATAGACAGAAGGTACATAGTGAGCTGAATATGAATGGAGAGTACCTAAAATAATAAAATTTACTCTTGAATGGAACATACTAGGAGTAAGAAAAAGGGAGAGGTAGAATGCAGCAAATCATCTCACATAAAAGAATGAAGAAAGAACTTTTATAATGGAGGGGAAGAAGGGTGAGATGAAAGAAAATAATTGAGCCTTACTCATGGGATTTGGCTCCCAGAAGCTAGAGTCTTTGACTTTATCAAACATTAGATTGCTATAGCCGTTGACCACCATGTCTTGTGTATCTAGTCTATTTCATTGATTCATTACTCCATTTCTTGGCCAATACCAAGTAGTTTTGATGATAATAAAGTTTGAGATCTGATACTGCTAGGCCACCTTCCTTTGTTTCCTTTCCTTAATTCCCTTGATATTCTTGATCTTTTCTTCTTTGACATGGATTTTATTGTTATTTTTTCTAGTTCTACAAAGTAATCTTTTGGTAGTTTGATTTGTAAATTAGTTTAGCCAGAATTATCATTATTCTTATATTGGCTAAGCCTATCCATGAGCAGTTGATATTTTTCCAATTGTTTAGATCTTACTTTATTTGTGTGTAAAGTCTTTTGGAATTTTGTTTGTATAGTTACCAGGATTGTCTTGGCAGACAGAATCCCAAATATTTTACAGTGTCTACAGTTATTTAAAATGAATTTTATCTTTCTATCTCTTATTGCTGGGCTTTGTTGGTAGTATATAGAAATGACAATGATTTGTGTGGGTTTATTTTATATCCTGTAACTACTAAGTTGCTAACTATTTCAAGTAATGTTTATTTTTTTCTCCACTTATTTTCAAAGATAACAATTCTAGTACAATATTAAATAATAGAGATGATAATTGCCCCACCACCCATCTTATTGATAAAGTTTCCAGCTTATCCACATTGTACATAGTGGTTGTAAGTGGTTTTAAACTGAAACTATTTATGATCTTAAGGAAAACTCTATTCTTATGCTGTCTACTTTTTAATAAGAATAGATACTGCATTTTTCTGCATCTATGGATGTATTCATACGATTTTTATTTATTTTGCTATTAATATGGTCAATTATGTTGTTTTTTTTTTGCTAATATTTAACCAGCTCTGCATTCTTGAAATAAATTCCACCTGGTCATAGTGCATTATTCTTGTGATGTTTCTATAATCTCTATTGCCAATATTTTATTTAAAAATTTTACATTGTTCTATTATTTTCTTTCTCTGCTTTGGCTCTTCCTGGTTTATATATCAGCATTCTCCCCATTTATTTGTGTCATTAAAACAATTTCATTGGACTCATTTTTCACATATTTTCAAAAGCTTTTTATAGTAGTGGAATTAATTCCTCCTAAAATATTCAGTAGAATTTACTTGTAAATCCATCAAGTCCTGGCAATTTTTTCTGAGGTGTCCGTTGATGGCTGGTTCAATTTCTATTTCTATAGTGGGAGTATTTAAATATTTTATTTCTTTTTCTGTGAATCTGAGCCTTTTATATTTTTGAAATATTCATTTCACTTAGATTATCACATTTATTGGCATGCAGTTGGGCAAAATATCTTTTAGTTAGTTCTATAATTTCCTCTTCACTTGGTAGGAAATTCACCCTTTTCATTTTTGATGCTGGTCATTTGCTTTTCTTCCATTTTTTAAATCAAATTAACCAAAGGTTTATCTCTTTTATTGATTTTACCATAAAATAATCCTTAGTTTTATTATTTATTCAATAGTTTTTCAGAATTTCTAATTTGGTATTTAATTGAGATCTTTAATTTGTTCCTTTTCTAGTTTTGTCAGTCACATGTTGAATTCATTGATCTTCTCATTCTCTATTTTATTCATGTAAACATTTAGAGATTAAAAATTTTCTCCAAGAACTGCATCCCATAAGTTCTGGTATATTGTTTCATTACTGTTGTTCTCTTTGATGAAATTATTAATTATTTCTATGATTTGTTGTTTGACTCACTCATTCTTTAGTATTAGATTGTATAGTTTCCAATTATTTTTTAGCCTGTCTTTCCTGTGTAATTGTTTGTTATTACATGTAATTTTTGTTCCTTCATGATCTGAAAACAATGTATTTAACATTTATCCCTTTCTGGATTATAGTATGGAGTTTTTATGCTGTATTACAAGGTCAATTTTTGTGTAAGTGCCATGTATCCCTGAGCAAAAAAAGTATATTCTTTTCTATTCCCATTACATTTTTTCCAGAGGACCATATCTAACTTTTCTAAAATTTGGTTTGCCTCTTTAACTCCTTTCATGGTTATTTTGTGGTTAGATTTGTCTTGTTCTGAGAGTCAGGGGTTCAGGTCCCCCACTAGTATATTTTTTGCTGTCTCTTTCTTTAACTTTGACTCCCTTAACTTCCATAAGAATTTGAATGCTATACCACTTGATGCATATATGTTTAGTATTTACATTACTTCATTGTTTATGGTACCTTTTGACAAGATGTAGCTTCCTTCCTTATCTCTTTTGATTGGGCATATTTTTGCTTTTGCTTTCTCTGACATCAGGATTGCTACCACTTCTTTTTTCTGCTTCAGCTGAAGAATAATATATTCTACTCCAGTATTTTACCGTTACTCTGTATGTATCTCTCTGTTTCAACTGTTTCTTATAAATAACCTATTGTAGGATTATGTTTTTTAATCCACTTTGCTCTCTGCTTCTGTTTTAGGGGAAAGTTCATCCCATTCACACTCAAAATTTTGGTTGCTGTGTATGCTCCTCTACCCTATTTTCACCCCATTTATACTTTTCCCTCCCCTTTCCCTCCACCCCAGTGTTTTGTTTTTGACTACCACTTCCCTGGATCTACCCTCCCATATATCATTCCTCTCCCTTTTCTTTCCCCTTTCCCCTCCTACTTCCCTTTAGGGTAAGATGGATTTTTGTTCCCAACTGAATCTATATATTATTACCTCTCTGATCCACAGTTGATGACAGTAATGTTCAAATAATCCCCAACTATCTCCCTTCTTTCCCTTTTTTGCAAAAGGTCATTTCTGCCTCTTCACATGATACGGTTTATCCTATTTGCCTTTCCTTTCCTCATTTCTCAGTACAATACTTTTTTATTCCTTCTTTTTTCTTATTTCATCTCATCATCACTCCCTCTGTCTATGTATTCCCCTTATAACTGCTGTAATAAAGATGGAGTTCTCATGATATGCAAGTATCATCTTATTGTATGGGAGTATAAATAGTTTAACCTTAGTGAATAACGTTTTTGCTTTTTTTTTCTTTCCTGTTTTTTTTTTTTATGCTTCTCTGGAGTTTTTTATTTAAAGACTGAATTTTCTGTTCAGTTCTGGTCTTTTTATCAGGAATGATTGAAAGTCCCCTGTTTCATTAGATGTTCATCTTTTCCTCTGAAAGATTATTCTGTTTTCTTGAGTAGCTTATTCTTGGTTGTAACCCAAATGCCTTTGCTTCTGGAACATTATATTCTAAGTTCTCTGATCCTTTAATGTAGAAACTGATAAATCCTGTGTAATCTTGAAGGTGGCTTCATGATATTTGATTTTTCTTCTTTCTGACAGCTTGCAGTATTTTCTCATTGACCTGAGATTTCTGGAATTTGGCTATAATATTCCTTAGCATTTTCATTTGGGGATCTCTTTCAGGAGGCAATCAGTGGACTTTTCCAATGACTATTTTACCCTCTGGTTCTAGGACATCAGGACAGTTTTCCTTGTTAATTTCGTGAAAGATACTGTCCAAGCTCTTTTTCTCTTGGATCTATTTTCCAGGTCTGTTGCTTTCCTAATGAGGTTTTTACCTTTCTTTTATTCTTTTTACTTATTTTTTACCAATTCTTGATCTCTCATAAACTCAGGAGATTGCATTTGTCCTATTCTAATTTTGAAAGAATTATTTTATTTACTTAGTTTTTGTACCTCCTTTTTCATTTGGCCAGTCCTACTTTTTAAGAAGTTGTTTTCTTCAATGGATTTCTTTTTCCATTTGGTCAATTACAGTTTTTTTTAAGGAATTTCTTTCTTCAGTCAATTTTTCACTTTTTTTTCCCCAAGCTATTGCTCTCTCTTGCATATCTCTCATTTAATTTTTTTTTACCAGTTTTTCTCCAACTTCTCTTATTTAACTTTTAAAATCTTTTGTAAGCTCTTCCAAGGAGGCTTTTTGGGTTTGACATCAATTCATATTCCCCTTTGAGATTTTGCATGTGGGCATTATGACATTGTCTTCTATCTCCCCTGTTATCATAGGAGCTGTCTCTATGGTCAAGGGTCTTTTTTTGCTTCTTGATCATATTTTTGCCTATTTCATGCTTTTTATAGTTAAGCTCTTCCTGCAGGAGCACAGGGGTCACTGTCCCAAGTTTTGTCTGTTAGGGGTCAGGGGTCTGGTCACTGACTTTGGGCATTGGGGCCTCAGCTCCTGCTGGCCTGCTCATTTCACTGGGGTGGCCCAGCCTATTCACACTTATTGTTATCTTGTTTCTTGGAATAGCAGTTTGCCTTCTTCATTGGGGCTGGAAGTCTTACAGCTAGTCTGCTGTACCACTGACCTGCTGATTCAGGATCAAGTGGCTTCAGTTGCTGATCTGTGTTAAGGGCCTCTGACTGCCTTCCCCAGACACCATCTGTGCTGGGCTGTGTTCCCGTTTTACCTAAGTGAGATAGACCTTTCCTATCCTAACTTATTGTAAGTTGGAAAATTGTTTCTCTTTATCTTTTTTGTAGGTTTTACTGCACTAGAGTCCATTTGGAGGCATGATTTAATGTTGTTTCTGAGGAAAACTGAGGAGAGCTCAGACAACTTCTTGGTTTCTCTTCATCATCTTGGCTCTACCAGAAATGTTTTACATTACCCTACATATATTATCAATCTTGTATTGCTTTCTTTCTTAAGGGGTAAAGAAGGTGAGGAAGGAAGACAATTTGGAACTCAAAATTTTAAAAACTGAATGTTAGTTTTTATAGCTAATTAGGAAGTATTTAGCAAATAAATAAAATATATTAAATAGGGGAAAAGGTGACCCTCATAAAGATTTTGTGATGAAAAGAGAGTATGCATATATAGGTCTGTAATTGTTGTTTTCTCTGTCATCTTTTTTACATCAATAAAATATGAAACTATATTTGCACATATACATACATTTGTGCAACTTTCCAATTTATCTATTTTTCTTCCATTTTAATTTCTCAGTGCCTTCAGAATGACTGAAAATAGGATGAAAATATAGCAACAGAAATGAGAGGGAGAGAGAGAATCTAACTATTTTCAAATCTTTCTCCTCTTTAGGTCCATTTTAATCACTGTGATTATGATATTATGTAACAAGTGTGGTGGTTTCACTGTCCTTGATGAAGGAAAAAAGATTGTTTTAGGTTTTTTTATTTGTTTTGTTTCTGTAAATCTTTTCCATTATTCTTCTGCTTGTAGTCCTCCTTCCATTTTCATCCTTAAACTTCTTTAGGATGACTGTGGTAAGTTGTATACCTTACAAGATTCTTTGAATATTTTCTTACATATACTTTTCCTCTTTTCTTTGTGAGATATTACTGTTCATAATCCATTGTAATCCCTTGTTCAAAGCTTTTACTGATGTGTTCATATTTTAGCCTGGTGTTCCATTTTTAATCATCTTTCTTTTTTTGATAAACATGTCAACTGATACTGCTGTCACTCCATTGCTGGTCCTCATCAACTTATTCCTGAATTATTGCAATAGCTTAATGGTAGCTTGAAATTTCTCTGCTTGAAATTTCTCCTCCATCTTCCATTCAATTACTAAAGTGATTTTTTTTCTGAAGCATAGGTTCAATCATGTTACCTACCTTTTATTCAATAAACTCTAGTTGCTTTCTATTACTTTCAGGGGCAAATATAATAAGGTCAGTATGTCAGTCAAAGTCCTTCATACCCTATCCCATTCCTACCTTTCCAATGTTCTTATGTATTTCTACCTGATACATGTTCTTCATTCCAGTAAACTGACCTCTAATTTTTTCACAAGAAATGCATTCCATTTCTTAGCTGTGGGCATTTTCTTTGGCTGTCCTTTGTGCCTGGAGTAGTCTCTCTCCTCTGCTGTAATCACTAATTTCCATGGTTTTCTTTAAGTCCCATCTAAAATCCCACCTTATATAAGAAGATTTTCCTAGTCTCTCTTCATTCCAGTGACTTCTCTCTGATAATTTTCTCCTATTTATCCTATATACAGATACGTTTGTGTATTGTCTCCTATGCTATTGCTTTTTTGTTCAACCTGTCCAGCACCTGCCAATCATTATTTTTAATAATGTTTAGTGTTATAGAAATATGAGACTTCTATATATAATACATTCATTTTGTTTGAGAGGAAGAGAATTTCAAGTTTTAATGAAGTGCAAGAGCTACCCTTGGGAAGCATACATAAAATAATTAGGTAGACTGTATACACTAGGGGACTTCCCTGCCTTTTAATGAGTGAATATCATCTTAAGAATAGACATATCTTTGAAACAAGTATTATTATTAAATGGTTTGTACTATGGTTAATATTATATAGGTGGCTACAAAGCTGAAATAATTTAAGTGGCATTTAGGGCTTTATGCCTATTTTTCTCAATTAACAAGTCATATACATAGAGAAGACTAAATTTGATCTAACTGCTTATTTCATAAAATGCCTAAGTTGTTTTGCGGTCCAATTAAGCTACAGATATAAGAGGTGTAAGGTGAGCAGGAGGTAAATAGCAGTTACTGAGACTTAAACTGACACTTTTATATTAGTCAGATTAACTATTAATTGCTCTATCCTCACATTCATAGTTTGATGATAACTGACGTTAACGATCATAACCCTGAGTCATTTGAAGATCAAGAATTAAAAATCATTGAAAACATTTATCTATATTCAGACTAGCTTGATCTTACACAGATTTTGTTGTTTTCTAATTCTCCACATAATGACTGAAGTAGGATCGCATTCTAATTCTTCATCAAGTAAATATTATCCAACTCTATCCATGATGAATGACACATTATTTTCAACACATTAGTAGAGTCTATCTTATTGGCCTATGTATTCAATATGTCAACAATGCCACAAAAATTAATTAAATGGAGATCATGCTTTCTCTGTCCTATCAATGCTCAGCATGTAATACTTTTCCAGGTATCTTGTAATATCCTCACAATTGATTATTAGTCATATTGTTGGTAATGAAGGAAAGAATGATATTATCCTTATATTATTGGTAAAGTACCAAAAAATTCTTTACATATGCCAGAAAACTACACACATGCATACGTACCTATATACATACATGCACTGTATGTAACACATATATCCACATACATATATACACATATGCACACATAGGATAGTTTAGAATACACATTTTTTATAAATCTTACAGAGTACCTGATCAAAATTATGAATATTATCACCTCACAAGAAAAAAGAGTTAATGATTAATAACATCATAAAAATACTTCATTAAGACTTTGTCCATGATCCTCTGATTACTAGTATCAGGGAAAATATAACTCACATTCTGGTATACTTGTCAAAGTTTTTCTATTGTCATAGAGAATAACTAGCAGAAAACTCAAGTTGAATAGGGTTTCCTTTTAGATAGTGAGTTCGACTAGAAGAACTTTTTTCGGATGACATTATTCTACTTGCATTAGGGTATAGAACATTGCAGAACAGCCCTTAGATAAGATCAATAGCAATTCAAGGGAGTTTGGTGTAACTATAGAACATAAAATGGATGAAGAATGCTTATTGCACTATTACATGCAGATAAATGGGCAAGCTATAGAATTCATCTCTCAATGTGTACGGATATCCCTTTCTTCACTCTGGTGATGAAGCCCCAACTCCCACTTTTATCATCAGAATAGGTTCCTCAAAGGTGGCCACACTCAGGTTTCTAGAAGTAATCTGAGATGCTCAGATTTCTAACATTGTTACTCAAGAATCCTCAATAATATTCTTCCCATTTCAACCAGCTAGTAGACACTAATTTGTCTTTTAGCAAAAGGCATTTACTAAGACTATATACTAAGAAGATTTATTACAAAACAAAAGTTTGGGAGCATACCACCCCATACATTCAAATACACACAAGTCCACTGGAAGAGTGAATGCAAATTTAGAGTAAAGAACACATATAGGATGCACATCTATCAAAGGGACAACTCATATTTCCTAATTACTAAAAATATTTTCTTGAGTATGTAGCAATCATTTTTTCTCAGGTAAAAATAGGTCATGTTTCTTAAAGCTGCTTGTTCCTTTTGGTGGCTATCTTGCCCTGCACCTGTTTATATGTGTAGGTGTATGCATGCTGGCAATGTGCATTATATATGCATATATGTATGAATTCTGCATCTATGACAATACAAGCACAATGTGCATTTATATGTCTGTGTATACCTGTACACATATGCATGTGCATTGTATACATGTGGGAACATGCACATCCATATGCAATGGACATGTGTGTTCATGTATATGTTGTATGTTGGTGTGTGCATATATCTGTGCATATATGGACCCACATGGATACATGCATGTATTTGTATTTGCAAGCATTTGTGCGTGCACACATGCACATACAAGTGTGTGTGCATAGGGAGAGGTCTTGTATGTGTGCATGTGTATAGGTGTAAGTATATATACATATATGTAGTGATCACTGGGTTTAAACTCAGGAAAAACCGAGTTCAAATTTGGCCTCAGACATTTAATAGCTATGCCACATTGGGCATATCTATTAACCTCTATTCATCTCAGTTTTCTCAAAAATAAAATGCTAATAATGGTAACACCTATCTTCCAGGGCTGTTGTGAGAATCCGCAGATTTATTTATAGAAATACTTAACACAATGTCTGGCATGTAGTAGGTTTTATATAAATGCTCATTCCTTCCCTCCCCCCGCCACCACTTATCTTTTCTTTCTACCATCCTTCAAGTCTCTGCTTAACTCCTACATCTTGTACAACCTCTTTCCCAGTGCTCTTTAATTTTACTGCATTTGTTCTGAACTTACCAACTTTCCCTGCACAGGTCTTTACTAAAGTAATTGTGTTCCCATCATCTTACTTATTAGCCTAAGGGCTCCTTTAGAGTAGCTACTAGGTTGTTGTAATTGTTGTTGTTACTGTTGTTTGTTTCTTTCTTTTTCATTTCTTTGTATCCTTGGTCCTTAGTACAGTCACTGGTTCATAGTAGATGCTTAATAAATGTTTGTTGGCTTGACATGACTTGATGTGTCTAGAGTAAGAAAGGCTCATATTCCATTTGGATCTTTGAGGATAAACTGATGGAAAAAACATAGGCAATTAGGAGAGGCCTCACTGGGTTTTGATTTTCAACAATGAGGAGAATATCATTATCAATGATTGGTTTAATATTAGAGATTGGTTTAAGATTAAGTGATTTAATGTCCCTTTATGTTACGTTTAAGCCAAAAATGCATTCAATCTCTCCTTGCTAATTAAGCATTCATAATCAGATCTCTAGGGCTATACATCATTTCAAATTGATTTAGTCACAAAGTGATTAAAATGAAACACTTGATCTGCTTCTTAAATATTCCTTTATACCACTGAAGACATCTGAAAATAGCCTTTTACTGGCAAAACTCTATTATTATTGCTTGATTTGCTCTGAACAAGTCTGAATATATTATGTTAGCCAACATTTGAGTTAGCTAAGAAAAATTGTAGCCATAGAGTAACTTTAGATTAGCTTGCCTGCCACTCAGTGCCCTAAATAAAATACGTTTTTGGAATTTTATATATATATATATACACACACACACATACACATATATGTGTGTATATATTTATGTATACACATACATATGCATATACATATACTACATGGCTACATAAGTATGTACATATGTGTGTAAATATATGTATATATTAATGTGATCTTAAAATAAATGGTTATTATCAGTTAGGGAGACTATTATTTAACCAAGCTAGAAGCCTACAAACACTTTTGCAACAGAAATTATTAAAAATGTCTTTAATTCATAACTTCACACAATCCTCATCATAATTTCATTCATGTTGTAAGGAGAAAATGTGTGTATGTAACGCATGCATATATACATATACACATTATATATGCATATGCACAAAAAATCATTTATATAAAGATCACATGTGAAAAAGTCATTTAAAAAGGTCAGGTAAAATGTAGAAAAAAGAAAGAAAGAAATCTAGACAGTCAGGTTGATTGTCACAAATTTCACACGCTAAAACTAAAGATTGTGTGCTACAGTTGGAAGAGTTCTGAACAAAGAATCAGGATATTTGGGTTCAAATCTGATATCTAATTGATGACTTTGTGATCTTGGTTAATTCAGTCAGTCACCACACCTTTATTAAAAAACTCTAAGTAGCATACATTCTACCTCTATTAGGGATACAAAGAAAAATGAAGTCCCTGCCCTTAAGGAACTTACATTCTTTTGGAAGAAATAACAGACATATAGTTACACATACACACACACACACACACATGCACACAAATATATAAAAAATATTTACCAAAAACATATGAGGTAAATGTGAGTAGATGCTAGCAGCTGGGGGTGTTTGAATTTTGAAAGGTTTCATGTGTATGAAGTTTCACTTGAGCATACATTGAAAGGGATTAAGTCATTATAAAAGGCAAAGGGTAGGAGGAAGTTTCCCTTTTTGAAAATTATTTTATGCAAAATATCTTATTAAATAGTGCTATCAGGAAAATTGACTACATTTTTCTGTATAATCAATATATTTAATTTCTCATGGAACAGTAATATTTCATTCCATTCGTGTAGTACTATTTGTTTAGCCATTCCTTTATCAGTGCATGTTGATTATCCATATTGTTTCTTCTTCTTTTTTATCACTAAAATTCTGCAATTCTTATTTAGGGATGGGTGATATCTATTTTTGATGGTTGTGGTGCCAAGGTGTATAACAGTAAACACCCCAACATACATAGGGGGGCCTGCTATCACAGGTTCTTCGATCTGAATTCATAAAAGAAAAGGCAACTTTTGAGAGGATAACAATCACTTTAATCAAGCACATTTATCATTCCTTTAATCAAGCACATATATCATTCACCTAGTTCGGGGGAGTCAGTACTCTGAACTTCAAAGAAAATACAGAGAAATTAAAAATCAACAGACATGGCTTTCTCTGGCTTAATTCAACAGACAGTTGGACCCTAACCCATAGTTACAATACAGGGAATCACTGACATCTGGATTTCAAAGCCGAGGGCTCCTTAAAGCAAGTTCCCTGAGTCCTTGTCTGGCCAAACAAACACTTCTAGCCAGGAAACCCCAAAGTCAACAGATATAGCTTCCTCTGCCTGGCCATAATTCAAAAGACAGTCCAACTGTCTGACCATAGTTAACAGAGAGGGAAGCACTGACATCTGGGTTTTCAAAGCCAAGGAGCTCTTTAAAACAGCTTCCCAGAGTCCTCATCTGATACTCAAACCTTTTTACAAAAACTAAGCCCCAAAGTAAAACTTCTCCTTCAACTTAGTTATATACTTTTTAGAGCCAGAGGGCATGGCCCTCTAACCCAGTGTCTCAATAGAAAAAAGAAAAGGTATTTGGGACCCTCCAATAAAACAACTCCCCTAATCAAGCTTCCCACAATGGTCAGGGTGGGAAAGATCTTCTTTAATCACATTATTCAATTAGAGGCACTTTTAGTAAAACAAAAACAACAAAGAATTCTAATTTGATTGCCATCACAATATGATATTCACAAGAGCCTAGAGCATCCATGAATATCCCAGCACAGTTCTGAATCATGGAATGCAATAGACTCTCTACATGGAAGACAGAACCAAAACATTTATTCAGACACCAGAAAACAAATCTATCATTATCTATACACAATAACAATATAGATGACAACACCATCCCCAACCTTGCCCCTGCTAGGCTTCCCACAAAGAACTCCCTTAAACAAATCACAAACAAGGTCTTTCACTTATGCTAGCCAGTTGGCTGCTTTCATGCATCCTTCCTAGCTCTGACTGCTCTCTGACCAAATTTACTTTCAGCTCTGCTGCAGTTCCACCTCTTCCTGTTCCACCCTTCCTCCTCCACCCCTTCAGGAAACTCCTCCCACTACAGGCCTCATGTGACTCAAACTCATGTGACTCAAGCACATCACATGGACCTATTAATGAATGGGTAAGATCTTCCCATTTAAATTACTCTTACAATGTTCCTAAGATCTATTACTTGTAGTAGGATCTCTGGGTTAAAGGGCATAAATACATATTTTAGTCATGTTTTAACACTCTTCCTATTTTTTAATTTAATTTATGTTTTTCAATGAACAAAAATGTCATCTACCCCCTCACTTCTCATATAAAAAAATATGATACAAAACCCTGGTAATAAATATGCACAATCAACCAAAGCACCTTCTGTAATTGGTGAGGTACAAAAGAAAAATATTTCTCATTTCAAACCTTGAATCCTTCACTTCACCGTAAAGAGGTGGAGAACATGTCTTATTAGAATTGTGGTTGATCATTAGTGTTTGTTAGAATTCTTAGCTCTTTCAATTGTTTTATATTTATAATGTTTTGAGAATATAAATTGTTTCCTGGTTCTGTTTATATCACTCTATATGAGTTGATATATTTTTTCCTTTTTCTTTCTGAAACTGTCCCTATAATGATTTCTTCCAATACAATTGTATTGTCTTAGATTCAAATTCCAAAATTTGTTTAGCCTTTCCTCAACTGATTGCTCCCTTATTTTCTAGAATCATTAGCAACCACAGCAAAAGCTTCTATCAATATATTTACATTGGTGTTTTTCCAAAATGATTTTCAGAATAGAAAATCTACTGTTCATTCCTCCAAAAACATTAATGCAAGTGTCTTCACCCTGTGCCTATAGCATTAACAATTTCTATCTTTTGCTGTCTTTGTCAACTTACTGGGAGCAAGGTAAAGCTTCGAATTCATTTTAATTTGCACATCTATTATTATACTAAAGCAATTCTTTATAGGGTTGTTTTTCATAGTTTGTATTTTTTCTTTTAGAACGGATTGTATAATTTATGCTCCTTTTTACTAAGCTATTAATTCCCTTTTCATGATTTTCTTGCATCACTCATTTTCCCCAATTTTTCCTCTACCATTTTTATTTATATCTTTAGCTCTTCCAGGAATTATTTTTTTTTTTTGGAGGGGTCATCTTACATCCAGTTTGTATTTCTTGAGGCTTTCTTTGTAGCTCTTTTAATGTTGTTGTCTCGTTCTGAGTTTCTTAGTCTTCTTTTTCGTCATAGTAGCCTATAATAGCCAGGATTTTGTGTTTTCTTTGCTCATTTTCCCAGCTTATTCCTTCACTGCACTTTAGGTTAAAATTGAACTCTGCTTACCTGGTGTTGGAAAGCTAGTGTCTCAAGCTTCAGGCTTTTCCCCACATTTGTGTTTCCAGAGTTACTTCTAGGGTCTGTATGTTTTTTGTTGCTTTCAGAGTGGTATTGTACGAGTAGAAGTGTGGTTATTGCTTTTCTACTCTGTTTTCTAGTCTTTACTCAGGAAGAATCCTTGCCCTCCTGAACTTTTATCTACCCTTGAATTGTGACCATGCCTCCTGCTCCCCTGCATCCACAAGGGCACTTATCTTGGTAGTGTACTTTCTAGGAATGTACACATTGACAATGAGGTTGATGCATACATTGTCAGAGGTAGCTCAGTGTTTCAGAGGCTCCAAAGAAAAGTTTGGGAGAGAAGAGATATTAGACTGACTATGCTAACCTCATTGTTGTATGCCTGTGAAACATGGGCAGTCTACTAGTGCCATGTCAAGAAACTGAATCGTTTCCACTTGAACCGTCTTAGGAATATTCTGATGACCACCTGACATGATAAGGTACCAGACACTGAAGTCCTTGCTTGAGCTGAACTGCCAAGTATTCATTATACTTCAGAGAGTGCGATTCTCATGAGCTGGCCATGTTGTTTGAGTGCAAAATGTATGCTTACCAAAAAGACTATTTTATGGAAAACTCACATGAAGCAGGTGATCACGTGGAGGTCAGAAGAAGTGATACAAAGACACTCTCAAGGTCTCTTCCAAGAACTTTGGATTTGATTACGTGACAAAGGAGACACTGGCACAGGACTGCTCATCATGATGTGTCCACATCAGAAAAGATGTTGTACTCTATGGTCAAAGCAGAACTGAAACAGCACAAAGGAAATATAGGATGTGCAAATTTGGAGTTACCACCCTAAATATTCACGTGAACTATCCGTGTCCAATCTGTGGTAGAACTTTCTGAGCTTGTATTGGCCTGATTAGCCACAGTCAGACACACTGAAACTTCACTTTATGTGATGTCATTTTGGTCCTCTTCGAGAGTGAAGGACAACAACCAGCCAGTACTCCTCTCTGCCCTGGAATGATGACCAGAATCACTGCTTCATTGTGACTGACAATAAGCTCTCTTTTCTACCGTAGAACTGTGACTCAGAGCTATTTATGTAAAATGAAGTTACCAGACAGCATCCAGTACTGTGCCTAGTGTCAGCTCAGGGTCTCTTGTAATCTTTCTGACCAGTTGTCCAATCTCCTTTCTGTATCCAGGCTAGAGCTCCTGAAACTACCACTTCTTCTGTTGCAATAGGTCATGCTGCCGCATGAGTTCCATGAGGGCCCCGACCCTTCCATCACAACCCTTTCCTTCTAGCCTCCAAAGTTATCTCAGGCTGAAAAGAAATGTCTGGAGTTGAACTTTTGTTGGCTATGTCACTCTGACATTCTATTTGATGCATTACTCTGAAATTTTTTGAAGGGAAATGTTGGGATAGTTAAGCTGTGTTGTTGCCTCTACTCCACCATATTAGCTCAGATATATATATATATATATATATATATATATATATATATATATATATATATATACACACACACATATATACGTATATATATATACATTATATATATACACACACACATATATATACACATACGCATATACATACATGTGTATATATACATATAAATGCCATATGTATATACATAGATAGATATAGATATATATACACATACACACACACACATATATATACATATATACACATATATACATAAAATTAAATGCATTTTTCTCATGGGGAAATAGCTCTTGGTATTAGATACATTATTTATATTAACTCCCTATAGAATTTAGACAAGAGGCATTTTTTTCAGGGAGATATCATTCATTTTTCAATCTATTGAAAATTTCCCTTCATATTTTAGTGCATTGATTTTGTTCTTTCAAATCAGTTTCTTATAATTCAATTTATCATCTTCTCTTTTGTGACATATTACAAACCTTATTTCATTAAGAATTATCTTTCCAGGTCTATAGAACCATTGTGCTAACTTCATTGTTGTATGCTTATGAAACCTGGACAGCACATATGTGCCATGTCAGAAATTTAAATCATTTTCATTCAAATTGTATTATGAAGATTATAAACATCTGTAAGATAAGATATCAGACACTGAGGTCCCCTCTCAAGTTGAATAGCCAAGCATTCAAACTCCACTATGGACAGTGTGATTCCAATGGACTGTTTGTGATGTTTGAATGTCAAACATGCATTTGCCAAAAACAATGTTTATACAAGGAAACTGTTCACACAGAGGTTAGAAGAAACAATACGAAGATACACCAAAGATCTCTCTAGAGTATTGTGGTATTAATATTAGACATCAGAGACACTTGGATAGTACCATGCAGCAATGCACATCTCCATCAAAGAAAGCATTGTGCTGTATTTGCAAAGCAGAACTGCAGTAGCTCAAAAGAAACATGAAATGTTTAAATTTAGAGAAATTTTATCTCAAATATTCCAAAGGACTATGTATGTCACATCTGTGGTAGAACCTTCAGAATTCCTTTCTGTCTGATCAACCACAGTCAGACACATGGTACTTTGATCCCCACATTGTCATGTTATTTTGGTCCTCTTCAGGTGTAAAGGAAAATATCTTGCAAGGCCATAACTGAAAGAATATCTCCTTTTCTCAGTAATTTTAAATGATTTGATCCTTTATGCTTAGGTTGTATATTAGAGAGGAATTTATTATAGTATATGTTGCAAGGTGTTGTTTGACACTATATTTTTCAGACTGCTTTGAGTTTCCTTAGCAAATTCTGTCATACAGGTAGTCCTTCCCAATATAAATTATGAAGCTTATCAAAATCTTATTGATTTTGTTTCCAAATCTTACTTATATAGTCAGTTCCACTAAATTATTCTCTAATTTTAAGTAGTTCTATATTACATTGATGCTTACCTAATATATAATTTGAGGTTTGGAAATAGCAATTATACATTCTTATATATTTTCAATTACTTCCTTTGGCATTGTGGATATTTTCTTATACATACTTTGTTACGTTTTCCAGCTTTTTAAAGTAACCCCTATGTAGTTTGAGTCTTTTAGCACCAATTTTATATGATGCTAAATTTCACTTTCAAAAGATGTGCTCTGACTTGGGCAAGGGATATATTTCCAATTATATATCATTAAGGATTTTTTTTCACCATTGTGTTTAAACGTCTTGAAGTTAACTTTGTGGATCAATTATATTTTAATGTATTTTAAGTTGATTTGAAAGAGATTGTCCGTTGTATCATATTTTTCTAGAGCTTGTTACTCAAAAATAAAAATTATATGAATATTGAAGCTTTACTTTTCAACCTGTTACTCTACTGAAATCTTGGAGTTTATAAGTGAAGGCATGTTTTTTTGCCCTCTGTTAATATTTGTACCTTTAATTTCTTCTCATATTACTACTGTCACTAGTATTTCTAAACATGATAAAAGATAAAGAAAAAATAGGATATCTCCGCTTTAACCTCTATATGAACTAGCATATTTTCTCATAGTTTCTCAACTGCAAAATACCGTTTGAAGATTTTGTCAATTAGGATTCACCAAGGGGGGCACTCTCTATGTTTATGTTTTAGGGATTTTTAACATATATTCATTAGGCTTTTTGAAAAGATTTTCTGCATCTGTCTCTCTAACTCTGTAATTCTGTTTGGCTTTCCTTTTAATTTTATTTTTTGTGTGTGTTTCCCTAATCCTCAATCAATGTTGCGTCTTCTTATTCCTTTTATTAGCATTTTCTTCAAATATTCTTGTACATTTTTCAGTACTACCAGTATAGAATCCCTTTTCTTATTTTTTTATTTTTTTTATTTTTTAATGTTTAACAATCACTCCAATACAATTGCGATTTTATCCCCCCCCACCCCCCACTACCCCCCTCCCTCCCCACGACTGCATACAATTCTGTATAGATTCTACATATACTTTCCTATTGAGTATATTTTCACTATAGTCATGCTATGTAGTCAGACTAAGATGAAGGAAAGAAATCGTATAACAAATCAGAACATGATACACAAACACATACACATACACAGACATGATCTGCTACATTATGTGAGTGACTTCCATATTTCTCTCTCTGAGTGTGGAAGGCATTTTGCCTTGAGAACCACCATTGGGATTTTTTTTTTTTGTAAGAAGTTCTTGTGTTATTACAAAATTCTAAGTCTACCAGAAAAACTCTCACACACTGTGGTCATTGCTGTGCATAAAGTTCTCCTGGTTCTGCTCCTTTCACTCAGCATCAGGTCATATAAGTCCCTCCAGGCCTCTCTGAAGTCTTCTTGTTCATCATTTCTTATGGCACAATAGTACTCCATTACATTCATATACCACAATTTATTCAGCCATTCCCCAATTGATGGACATCCCCTTGACTTCCAGTTTTTGGCAACTACATAGAGTGCTGCTGTAAATATTTTTGTACATGTGGGACCCTTTCCCATTTTTATGATCTCTTGGGGATACAGTCCTAGTAGCGATATTCCTGGGTCAAAGGGTATGCACATTTTTGTAGCCCTTTGGGCATAGTTCCAAATTGCTCTCCAGAATGGTTGGATGCGCTCGCAGCTCCACCAACAATGAATTAGTGTTCCAACTCTCTCACATCCTCTCCAGCATTTATCATTTTCTTGTTCTGTCATGTTTGCCAATCTTATAGGTGTGATGTGGTACCTCAGAGTTGTTTTGATTTGCATCTCTCTAACCAATAGTGATTTAGAGCATTTTTTCATACGATTATAGATAGCTTTAATTTCTTCCTCTGAAAATTGCCTGTTCATATCCTTTGACCATTTATCAATTGGGGAATGACTTGTATGATTATACATTTGGGTCAGTTCTCTATATAGAATCCCTTTTCTTTACTTTTCTCCTACTCACTTTGCAAACATAGGTAATAGAAGAATGTTTCAAAAAATGAATTTGGTAGTGTATTTTCTGCCTTACTTCTTGTGAATTATTTGAGTGGTATTTAAATAATTGCTGTTTGAATATTTGAAAGAATTAACCTCTGAACCCACTGTGGCCAAGATTTATTTTTCATCTTTGATAGTTCCTTGGTGACTTATTCAATTTTATTTTCTGAAAATGAGTTACAGCTACTGTTTAATTTTCTTTCTACTTGAGCACTTAGCCTTTTATAGATTCCAACACATTTCCTTTAAGTTTTAATATTTCTTTGCACGAAACACTGAATAGTACATTCTGATAATTATTCTTATTTCATCTTTTTCATTGTTTCATTTTGTTTATTGTGTAGATTGAATAATCTGATTTGCCTCTTACTTTGTCTTTCTTTTGAACATGTTACTTAAATATTTTGATAGTTTTAGCGCATGATTTGTCATTGGGGCTAAAATGTGACTATTTCTTTCCTTTGAGTCACTGGACAAAATGATCAATAAATGATCTTCTCCCAAGACTTTTGGAATCAGTCAACATTTTTTTCCTCTCTCAATGAGTTTATAAAACTAAATACTCTCCATTCATATTCTAACAGGAATTTTAAAAATATATTCCAGAGAATAATATAGACTTTTCCTGGTTCTTCATTTTGAACAGTTAATAAGTGAATGGTGGTTTTGATTAATGTTTCTCCTGATAGCCATCTTGTGGTATTGTTATGGTTCTATTCTTTTGGGGCATGGAAATCTGCTCTCATAAACAATATGTTGGCACAATCAATAGAGTGCTGTGCCTGGTGCCAGGAATACCTAAGTTTAAATTGAACCTTAGACACATTTACTAGCTGTATGACCTTGAGAAAAATCACTCAACCTCTGCCTCAGTTTCCTGAATTGTAAAACGGGAATACTAATAAAATCTATTTCACACCATTGTCCTGCCTCACAGAGTTGTTGTGCAGCTAAAATGAAATAATACTTGTAAAGGCTTAGAACAGTGTTTGACACACAAAACTTTCCCTCCTTTCCTCTCTTCTTCCTTCCTTCCTTCCTTCCTTCCTTCCTTCCTTCCTTCCTTCCTTCCTTCCTTCCTTCCTTTCTTTCTTTCTTTCTTTCTTTCTTTCTTTCTTTCTTTCTTTCTTTCTTTCTTTCTTTCTTTCTTTCTTTCTTTCTTTCTTTCTCCTTCTTCCTTCCTTCCTTCTTTCCTTTTTTCCTTCTCCATTTAGTGAGCACAAGAAGAGACAACTTTGACACCAGAAGGTATTTTCTAATCATCCGATCATTTTTAGTTATAGTTGAAAATAATTCTTAATACAAACTTGGAACAATGGTCTATATACATTGGGAATTATAATGTTTTAAATTATATCAAATTTCTATATGCAACTGAATGAAATAGAAGGATCTACTAAGTTCAATATATTTTGCAAAAGCAATTCCATAGTATATTGTTTCCAAACTTAAATGTCACCAGTTATAGGATGCACTCCTCAAGGGCAACATTGCTTTAAACATCTATGCAAATTATCCTATGGTAATTCCGACATAAAGACCTTCTCATTAGTTTTCATGCTCTCATGACACTTTATGCAAGTGCCATGCATTTTAATGACTTAAAATTTGAATTATGCCTTGAATGAAAATAAAAAGCTTAAAAATTATGGAAAGTCAATTGTGTTAACTTATAGAAATATTATCATTCATTCATTCAACAGACACTTCTCAACTTCCAAATATGTCTGAGAAAATGCTTTATTTTCTGTGGAAAATACAAAGAATGTGCATACTCATCCTCCATCACTAGGATGTTTCCATAATACCCATTCTTTCAAACAAGCATTTCAAGAACATAAAATTTAACAGTGTATTTTGGAATGTATTTTAAGTAGCTCTACTTTTTTTTTTTTAAACACTCTTAAGGGGCCAAAGGAAGATGTCTTTTGTTTTACACTAGATAGAAATGCTGCTACTATCTGCTCTCTTAAAGGTAACTCATCAGCATCCATTCATCTCTTTGATCCTAATATATTACTTTGGCATTCATCCTAGTGAGAAGTGAGTACATAGGAAAGTCTCCCTCCCTGTCTGAGATTATTGGGTAGGTTATGACAGACCTACCATGGTTTCCTCAATGAGCCCACTGCAGGAAGTTAGAAAAGGGTAATTTCTGAATCATCTATCAAAGCATTCAGTAGTATTCAATTACAACCAGTTTCCCTGATACTGAAACATAATGGCATAAGAGATTTTAAATGACTCCCAAACGTATGTCTGGTCATAGGCGAAAAGTGAAAAATGATGAATTCTAATTAATAATAGTGATGGCTTTTGGATTGCACAGAGCCAAGTCTGAGTTTCTCACATGTTGTTTTTAGGCTTTTTTTCCACATCTATTTAGTTCAAGGCAGCTCTTAGAAATCACCATTTTAACATGTCTTATGGTTATATCCCTGCAAAAGCAATCTGCAGAATACAAGTGTTGCTAATAACTACACATTAAAGATTCATTAAAGGAAAACCTTTCTCCCAGAGTGATAAGCATTGTTTTACATGAATAAAAGACTAAAATAATTGACATGTGCAAGAAATTATGAATGAGGAATTCAGATGTGATGATGGGGTCAATTGAGTAAATCAATCAAATTAATCTAACCCACCTAACAAAAATGGTAAAATACCATGCCCTGGTGCTTTAGCTAAGTGGGAATTTGTCTTGATTGAATTAAATCAATCAAAGGCTGCAACTAAATATAAAAAGTGCTTGAATTAACTAGATAAGGAGTAGATATGGCATTTTGAATAGGAAAATTGTTAGGATTGGGTAAGGTAACTTGGTCATTCTAGAGGTCAAATATTAAATAGCAAGCATTTGGAGGCCTTGAGAAATTCAGTTTCTAAAAATCAATAAATAAGGAGAAAGTATTCCAGCTAAATTCCAAGGAGCTGCTTGAAGTGTAAGGAGTTGGGAAGAAAATATTATGCACCAGGCCTAGAGGCCTGTATTGGGCTACCCGAGTCTTTCTTACCTGTCCCAGGTCTTCGGTTGGCCAAACCGGATAAACGTATGAGAGAAAGGACGTTCCAGAGTCGAACAAGGGTTGAGCTTTATTTCAGGGTCTGGGTTACAAGTGCAGGGGGGTCTTCCTTAGGAGGAAGAGGGGGAAATTTCCTAAGGAGGCTAAGCTTAAGGGATTGGAAGTAGAAGTACAAGCGGGGAGAGAGGGGGAGGGGAGAGAAAGAAGAGGAGCGGAGCCTACTGTCCTCTTGGCTCCACACGTGCTAAGAGCTTTCAGGCTTCCTCAATCCTACTTAACCTTCAGCCACAGAGTTTGCATCTCAATACCGTGCTGTTAGGTAACTAGGTGTGCTCCAATCCGGGACGACCTCGAGGGCAGGGAGACTCCACCCATCACGTATCTCCCGGGGAGAGGCGGAAATACCCGAGCTAGCTGAGCTAGCTCAGTCTGACCTTCTCGAACCCCCGCTGTTCATGGAGGGCCTCGTAAGACTCTAAGATTTAGAAGTCCCACTTTTACCCCGCCCGAGACCGTCCACACGGAATTGAGCTTCCAATCCCAACAATTATGTCCTCAGTTTTGTTCTCCACCTGCCCTGCACAAAAGAGGACCTTGAAAACTTTGAAGAATCCATAGGATTTTGAACTTAACCTGTTTTTTTTTTTTTCATTTGCTAACCTATCATCATTCATAAGGCAATAAAATCTAATGGAAAAGCCAACATCAAGACCAAAATAGAGACTTTATGAAAACTAAAAGTTCTACAAGCCCAGCAAAGAAGCTACACCATATTTAACATTTTGTGTACACTAAAAATGAGAAAATATGATTTCCAGAAACCAGAAATTATGAATTAACCTTTTTTTGATTTCTCTAAGCTTGAATCCACTTTACTTTGCTCTCTGTGTATACTTTGGAGAGAATGGATCACAGACTCTGGGAATATGAATTATATCATATTTTACTGTGCCCCATTAATTAACATATTTTTCCTAAAACTTATTTAAATATGACTATGTGATAATTTAACCATATTCGTGGTTTGAAACATAGTGGTAGAGTCTCATGAGCAGTATAACTTTAGAAAAAATCATCCACCAACTCACAGACAGTTCTACAATCCTAAGAAGTATGCAACAACAACACTATGACTATCCAGCAAAAGTTATGCCTCAAAGAATGGACTACAAAGGGAAAAATGACATTTGTATGGAGTTTTACATACTAAAATAGCAGAACCAAATAGATATTTTAGACAATTTCTATAACAATCCTATTGAAAAGTTAATAAAAGGAATCTGGAATCCTTGAGTACTTGTAGAATCAAAGATAATGCTGAACAATAGATTGAGAAATGTTAAGTCTTTCTCCTGGAAGAAAAGGATGTCATTACTGGAACAGAATTCCTTATTTATTTTCAAATATGGCCACTGTACTACATTGTTTTATTTTTACCTTAAGAATTGTTCTTTCTTATCTGAAATAGTTTGGCTTGAAAGAAGAGGATTCTATTTTTAGAAATGATAAAAAATAATTGAAAATACTATCAATAAAATTATACATATGTGCATATGTATATAATATTTATACACATATAGACATATGTATGTGTCTATATGTACTAGGTTATAGGCTGTATTTAGTAGTGTAAACTTCTATGTTTTACTAAATATATAAATATATGTATGTTTGTATGTGTGTATGTATGTGCGTACATCTATGCGCATACATATTTAGAGTACTGCTATCACTATAGGACTCTAAATTGCCCAAGCTGGGATTTGGACCTCTTAATACTTAACAGTTATTAGTAATTATAGCAAGTAATTAGTAGTACTTAGTAGTGTTTAAAATTTATTAATATTTAGTAATGAATTTGGTCTTCTCTATTTATGCACATCATAAACAGTGGAAGTTAAGATGACCAAGTATCCCATGAAGTGCTGTTTCCTATGAGCCATCCTCTATTTAACTACAAAATCTCTAAGTCTTCTCATTTAATTATAGTGAGAATTACAATATGGACATGATTTAATCACTTCAGGAACATACCAAACATTAGATAAAGTTCTGACATTTACAATCAAGTATAAATAATCTTGAATATCATTATTATGGGAATTTCATAGCCTTTGATAAATTGTATTTGGTGTGACCAAAAATTTGAGTAACTTATCTACAGTTATATAACTCCTATATGTCAGAGGCAAGATTTGAACCCATGTCTTCCTGAATGTCTTTATCATCTGTCAACTCAATATTTGTGCCTTCCTTCCTTATGTTAGATTAATCTCTCTGTCTCTCTGTCTCTCTCTCTCTCTGTCTCTCTCTCTCTCTCTCACACACACACACACACATCCCTCACCATATATAGAGGGGATACAGGAGAGATATGCACATATATATATATATATACACATATATATGTATGTATATATTATATATACATGCATATACATATGTATGTGTACATGCATGTATAATGTTTGGTAAGAATATATTTGTTTTAATTTTGCTTTTCCATTATATGTAAGTTCATGGCTCTTCTTCATCTGAGCTATTTATTTGGAGGGTGATTGACTCTTTGAGAATACTAAAAGAAAATCAATATCTACTCAGGTGTTAAATAGATTGGATGACCTCTGTGTTCCCTTACTCTTTTCACATTCTGTATTTTTATGCTTTTGTATGTAACTGTGGATTAAAACTCACTTGAAAATAAGATTCTCATCACGAGAAACTTATTCACATATCTTTGTGAAAGACAATGTTGGCAAGAGATTGAGAAAGAAGAGATTCTGGTTTTCTAGCTTCTAACACTGAGGGAAAAAAAACACGATTCCACGTTTTTTTTCAGGTCTTTGAAGGGAGAGAAAGACTGGAAAAAATCTGGCATGTTGGGGAGCTGACACCAAAAATCATATCCCAGACATTTGAGAATTTTCTATGGTTGACATCTTGAACTCCTTCTCTTGTTTGAGTTAAAATATCTCTCTCCCAATGAGAGAGCTCATTGACTCTGTGGATTGCCTGGTATACTCTCATCTATATAACTTTTCTCATTTCTGTTTTCCATAGTCATGTATAAAAGGTCTATTTGAGAGAAACAGGAAGAGAGGGAAAGGGAGTGAAAGAAGCGGGGAGAGGAGAGAGAAGAGGAAAAGAGAGATGAAGGGGAGGAAAGCCAGAAGAAAAGACAGAAAGGAAGGAAAGGAAGAGAGAAAGGAAGGAAAGAAAAAGGAAGGAAGGAAGCAAGAAAGGAAGGAAGGAAGGAAAAAAGAAAAGAAAAGAAAAAAAGGAAGACCTTAGCCTAGGTGATGACACATAATAAGTGCTTAATAAATGCTTGTAGACTGCCTATAGATGGAATCCAGGTTAATCCCTTTGTTTAATATCGAGTGCTTTCTTTCTTATACAGAGTGTTACAAATTAAATTGACATTTTAGGTAATTGTGAAATGGTGTGATATCACTTCATGATCCTATCCTCTCCCTCTGTTGCTATAAAAGTGGAAAGAATTCCCACAAGACTAAGGCATTTTTAAATGTCATCTTTCGTCTCCACCTGCCACTATGAAGGTGGAAGGAAGCCACACAAGATTAAGAAATCTTTTATACATTTCTCTTTTTCATTCGTCACCATGGCCAACTTATGCTGCTGATTTTCATTGTCCTTAATCAGGCTGATACAGCAATTGCCCATCCCTTGGTGATAAGACTTCAAAACTTTTCAACTGAGTAAAACTTGACAAATTTTGTTCTTGGACACTGCATTTGAGAAGTCATAACCTTTTCTTTTTGAGATTCTAAGGAACGAATTGCAGAATTATGATTACTTGAATCATATGTGTCTGTCTTATCCCTCTACATGTAGCTAAGCATCAATATAGGGGCTATATATATCTTATCTAAATTGTGCATTGCTCCTAGCATCTACTGCAATGCTTTGTGGTAAATAGGTGCTACATAAATACCAGCCAAATTGATTATGTAATTAATTATTCACTCTACTATTTTCTTGATTTCTATGTTGTTTAATGTAACAGGAGAAACACCAATGTTTTAATGGCCAATTAACTAGAGGGAGAAGAATTTCATTAATTAAGTTACTAGTAAATAATACACACTTAGGTCATTTCAAAAAAGGCTTCAGAGACTCTCCAGAGTGACCAGCAATTTAGGAAAAGAATAAATTTATAAAGAAATTAAAGTCTGCCGAAATGTCCTGAGAATTTTGGCAACATCACAAAATAAACACTAACCTGACAATAAGACTGGGCTACATGCTACAAAAAATAGAATTACACCCTACATCTGCTTGGTGAAAAGAAAAGGAGTTTTCTAGGCATTATGGGTAAGTCTTTTGTAAAGTGCTAAATGACTTGCATGCCCTAGTGCATGGAAGGTGAAGGTGGCAGTGGCATAGTAATGTAGCATTTGAAAAAGCAAAATCATATAATACATTCCTAGTTTCCACATCTTTTCAATAACATTATTTGTACCATCACAAATAAACATGATAATGGGTATATTAAAGTTCAAAACATGTTTTGATTATATCATCTCATCTTTTCTATTACTATTATTGATAAGGAATTGAGTCACTAAAAATTTAATAAAGCAAGAAAAATTGTCAAACTTTGGTTTGCATTTTAAACTGTCGTATTTAAAAATATTTATCAAAAATAATAGCTCCAAAATCTCTTTAAAACGATATGAAATTGTTTAACAATATGATCAAAATTATGCATAAAATCATAAAAGATGGAAATAATTAAATTATTTTTTAGAGACAAAGGAAGAAAGTTTGAAACATTTGGATGATGAAATAGAGGGTTCATGGAACCATGAATGTGCTTAAGATTATATAGCTACAAATATCTTTGCTGGAATCAGTTGAACCTACTTTAACATAGGCTGTAATATATCCCCAACTCCTAACGGAGGAATAAAGAGAGAAGATGATAGAAAAATGCTGATGTTAGCAATTTTGTCTGCCAGAAGATTAGCCTTCTCTCTAGAAAGCTTTTATTTTCTTTCCTACCAGGAAGAGAAAGTAAACTAAGTTGAATTTAGAAAACCTATGTAATCAGGCATCCTTTCCTTTGAAAAACACTGGGCCTATTACAGTCTTAAGAGACAGCGTGTTCCTGTCCAATATGAAGTCTTCAGGTAAGGGCTAGAGGGCTAATTCATTAAGTTATTGTAGTGGGAACTGGTCTTTAGCATGGCTTGGGCTTTGAAGCCTCTTTAGGTTCCTTCTACCGGTAAGATTCCATGATTTTTTCACTCTAATATTATTTCTGATAAATTCAAGTTACATAATATAATTAAGGACAGTTGACTCTGTCTGCTTGAGAGATATTAAATTTTTTTCTGCATTCCAAGATTTGTCATATCTGAAAGAAAATAGAGGTTTCTGTTTCCAAGAAATGGATTAGTTTTGAATCACGGGGTTACTGCCTAATAAATATAATATATATGTGTGTGTATATATATATATATATATGTGTGTGTGTATATATATATATATATATATATGTATGTATATATGTATATATGTGTATATATATATATATACACACATTTAAATATAATATATGATAGCCTCTGTTCAATCAAGTTAGTGTGAGTTATTGGAAATCATAAATGAGACTGATGGAAGTGCGGGAGGACTCTTGCCATATTACTACATAGAAAACCAGAAATACTCTCCATCTAGCCAGTCTAAGATATCATGGACAACTCTTTCCTGAGATCCATTGTTCTGAGTGGTCAGAGAATCATATTGCAAAGAAAGAACAAATTTAGAGTCAGAAGCCTCCAAATCCCAGCTCTTTCATTCATTACCTCTGTGGTTTTGGTCCACTTCTGGATCTATTTCCTCAACAGTAAGATGAGAGAGTTGGAATATATGAACTAAAAGTTAATGGTTTTTTTTTTTCCTGTTATGAAGAAAGGTTGGGATACTAGGTCTTGCTCCCACTCCACTCCAAAGA